>NC_062276.1:0-600000 GCF_916048215.2 Malus sylvestris
AAAAATAAAAAGAATATGAAACTCTTAGACTGTTGAATTAAAAGAAAATACCCCGGAATACAGATTTTCGAATTAATACGAGTAATAAGAACATCATCCCACTTTATGGGTCTACAAGTTATGTTTCAAAAACCCGATTGTACATCTCATAGGCCATCCCCTGAAGATCATCTCTGCTGAAAATAAAAAGAATACAAAACTTTTAAACCCTTGAGTTGAAAGAAAAGAGCCCGACATACAAATTTTCGAATTAATACGGGCAATAAGAACATGATCCCACTTTATGGGTCTACAATTTATGTTTCAAAAATCCGAGTGTACATCTCATAGGTTATCTTTTAAAGATCATCTCTGCCAAAATATAAAGAATATGAAACTTTTATACTGTTGAATTGAAATAAAAGAGCCTGAAATATAGCTTTTGGAATTAATACATGTATTGAGAACATCATCCCATTTTATGGGTCTACGAGTAATGTTTCAAAATTTCGACTGTACATCTTATAGGTAATCCTTCAAAGGTCATCTCTGCCAAAAATAAAAAGAATACGAAACTTTTAGATTGTTGAATTGAAAGAAAAGAACCCGAAATATAGATTTTTTAATTAATACGGGTAATGAGAACATCATCCCACTTTTTGGGTCGACGAGCTATGTTTCAAAAATTCAACTGTACATCTCATAGGTCATTCCTTATATATCATCATTGCCCAAACTAAAACGAATATGAAACTTTTAGACTATTGGATTGAAAGAAAAGAGCCTGTACAAATTTTCGAATTAATGCAAGTAATGATTACATCATCCCACTTTATTCGATTTACGAGTTATGTTTCAAAAATCCCACCGTACATCTCATAGGTCATCCCTTAAAGATCATATCTATCAGAAATAAAAAGAATACGAAACTTTTAGACTGTTGAATTGAAAGAAAAGAGCTCGACATAAGAATTTTCGAATTAATACGGGTAATGAGAACATCATCCCACTTTATGGGTCTACAAAATATGTTTCAAAAATCCGACTGTGCATCTCATAGGTTATCCCTTAAAGATCATCTCTGCCAAAAATAAAGAGGATACGAAACTATTAGACCATTGAATAGAAAGAAAATAGCCCAAAATACAAATTTTTGAATTAATACGGGTAATGAGAACATCATCCCACTTTATGGGTCTTCGAATTATGTTTCAAAAATCCGACTGTAAATCTCATCCGTCATCCCTTAAAGATCAACTCTGCCAGAAATAAAAAGAATACGAAACTTTTAAACCCTTGAATTGAAATAAAATAGCCCGAAATAAAAAATTTCCAATTAATACGGGTAATGAGAACATCATCCCACTTTATGGGTCTACGAGCTATGTTTTAAAAATCCGACTATACAACTCATAGCTCATCCCTTAACGATCATCTCTACCAAAAATAAAATGAATACGAAAGTTTTAGACTCTTGAATTGAAAGAAAATAGACCAAAATACAGATTTTTGAATTAATACAGGTAATGAGAACATCATCCCCTTTATGGGTCTACAAGTTATGTTTCAAAAACCCAACTGTACATCTCAAAAGTCATCCCTTAAAGATCTACTCAACCAAAAATACGAAACTTTTATACTCTTGAATTGAAAGAAAATAGCTCGAAATATAGATTTTTGAATTGTATATGAATATGAATTCTAAATATTATGACACAGTACCAAGTTAACCATTTACGTGAAGACGATGACATGCTTTTTGGGATTAGAGTCCTTCTGCAGCTCTCCTCTTCAATATGCAAGGCCTCAAGAATGGGGTTTGAGTTTATGTAAGCTTGCGTGATTAGAAAGAGTACAGGGACCCTAATATATATACCATACACAATGGTAATCAACTAGGACTCTTCCCATTGAATAATCTTGATTGATCTTAATCTTATCACTGTGAATTCCCTTATTCATATCAGCTAGAAAGACTTCTAATAATATCAAGAGTGTTCAAGCTACTGAATCCTAATAAACATGTTCCTTATCAACTCATAAACATTGTTAATATTGATCTCTAATATTTCCACATGAATAACAAGCGCTAACCAAGTGTATTGCTCTTATCAAAACTTACAATACAATGTTAGATGGAGTCTTGGAGATATTCTTACGTACATTGGTTTGTACGTTTGGATGTGCAAGTTGCAATTATGCAATGTTAGATGGAGATATTCTTGCATACAGTACATTGGTTTGTTTGGGTGGATCATAACACGTGGTTGGTTCGTTAGATGACCTTTGGGTTATGTAATGAGAGATTCTCTCATGCAAAAAATATTTAGTCTTAATAGTGTCCTCGTCAAAAATGCTTGCAACATACGTTAATTTCCTAATAGGATTTTTACTACAAATAAAAATAAGGATAAAAGCACTTAAAATACTTGCAAGGGTACAAAGTAATTGTAATATAGTTAGCTTTAACAAGATTGTTCTCCACAAGAATTGAATGAATAATTTATTTCATATGAAATCTTAATTAATTATTTAAAACAAAGTTTGGAAAGAAAAAAAATTTTGATTTTGGAATTTAAAATAATAAAAAGGAATTTAATAAAAATACTTAAATAAATTTACAAAGTAAAGAACACAAAAGAAAACGGTTTTGAAAATCAAATTAAAAATTATAGCTCCGCCGTCACCTTAACAATCATACGTAGTTCTTCCAATTACTTATGAATTACACATGCTTACTTTGAAGGTTAGGTTTTCCTAAAATATGCTCTACTCGGACCCCCAATCTAAAACATATATCAAATATGCAGCCCATCTATAGTATTCAGATCAAATCTAAATATGTAAGACTCATTAAGTTTTGTGAAAATCCTTTGAAAAACCATGCAATCCCTAAGACATGATATTCATCCTAAGTGAAATTACACACACATCAATCACAAGAAGCCTTCGTCAATTTCAGGGACAGACCTCCGACCAAAATTACATCAAATTACTTTTCTAAATATCATAATGGTGATCAATCATTATGACAAATATATAGTTTAAACACGGTGATTAATAATTCAAATCTACATGCATAATATCATGAGTAAATTGAAAAGAAACTACATATTCTTGCTAAGGCTCATGTCCTCGCCCTAGCAAAAGAGAATGAGTTATGAACAATCATAAAAGAAAATATTATTAAAACATGGATAAAAAACACATTGGAATACAAATCGTCAAAGCATAGCCAAGTTCTCCAAATCGATGTGTTCATCGGCCCTAACGGCTCAATAATACTACCACAAAATAAAATCCTTACTATAAAAGGTCTTCTAAAAACTTCAAAACTTATAACAAGATAACTAGGAATTACATTTCTATTCAAACTTTGGAAAATCTACCCAGTCACAAAGAATCTCATGTTTCTGGATCTTCAGTGCTCCAAAACGGGCCCAAAACGACTTGAATTAAAGCTTGAGATGTCCCGAACATAATTGCAAAGACCTCAAACCTAAAAGACATCATCTTGGACGCCAAAAAGCCCAAATAAGCTCAAAACGTTACTTTGACAGCACTGCGCGTTGCTCCTTTATTTCTTCACCATAAATAAGCTACTTGATAGAAAAATTTGAAACTTTGATAGGCAAAAGTTGAGAGACTCACGAACATTCTCCAATTGGAATCCTTCCAAAATTCATCTGTTTGATCACTTTTTTCTCAAGAGGAAGTCGCATGTCCTAAATTAGAAATATAAATTACAGTATCAAACTTTCACCAAAATAACCAATAAATTAATACTAAGAATAGGTTAAATTAGTATAATATCGACTCATCAGTGTCATCGTCAAATAAATTCTTGCAACGTGTTTGAAAAGTGCACTATCTATCTATTAGACAATTAATACATAGTGGCATGAGAGAATTGCTTATAAGGAGAATGAGTTATGATTTTCTTTGGTTTTGTCCACTTGGCCATTATTTATGGTTCACACTAAAACTATGGGACCTATGATCAGTGGCGAAGCCACGTGGGAGCGAGGAGTGGCGGCCGCCACTCCCCTCGCCGGGAAACACCACTGAACCCCAGGTCTTCGCCACTCCCCTCGCGCGCCTCGCCGGAAAATAATGGTTCACGAACTTCACGGCGCCCTCTGTTTTTCTGGGTTTTCTGTTCACGAACTTCACAGCTGTCCATTTTCTACTTCCTCGCACAGAAACCAGTCACCAACCTCGTCGACCTTCTGGGTGGTGGCCCTGGTGGGAGAGGATAATGGCTTGGGATAATGGGATGAAGGGCTGGTTTGGTATTGCTGTGCTTTGAAAAAAAGCTGCTGTGAGAATAAGCGGCTGTGCTGTGAGAATAAGCGGCTGTGAAATAAAGCTAGTAGAGTGTTTGGTAAACTTTTTTGTGAAAGTGCTTTTGGAAAAAAAAGCAGGATGATAGTGTGTCTTTTCATTAAAGGAGCACTGTAGCTCTGTGTGCTTTGAAAAAACTGGCTTTTTTTTCAAAGCAGCAAATAGCAGCTTCAGCTTTTCCTTTGATTTTCAGCTTATTCTCACAGCAGCTTCCAAAATAAGCCCTTTTTTTTCAGTTTACCAAACACAAAAATGACCCTCAGCTTTTTTTCACAGTGGCTTTTTTTTAAATCACCTCAATCCCAAACAGGGCCGAAGGCTAGTAGTATTTCAGTGAGGGAGAAGACCTGTTTGGATAGCATGATAGCATATGTTTGGAAAACAGGATAAAGGCTGGTCGATATGTTTGGTTCTTAACATAGCGAAAGTGTAACAAAGAATTAAAGGGACAGCTGTGCTGACTTTATTGGCCCATATCATTTGGTCAGTAAATTGAGGGATAAAGATTGTCTGCCCTCAACTTCCGGTACCCTCCTCGTGCCATTCTATTTGTGTGGTCACGGTTAAGCCACGTCAATATTTTATATTACAATTCATTTTTGTCTTATTATATCTATAAAAAAAATATAAAATGTTAACGTGGCTTAACCGTGACCACACAAAATAGGAGGGCACGGGAAGGGCACCGGAAGTGGAGGGCAGACAATCCTTGTCCTAAATTGAGTACTTCCCAGTGATTACTCAAGTATTATATTTTCCCCACTATTTTTTTTTCTCTTCTAACCCATCTTTTTTTGTGGTTTGTTAACCCATTTCTCTCTTTTATTTATTTATTATTCTTGTATGTATTTTTTTTCCCCTCTTTTTAAGACTCCTAGCTTATTTATTATAAACTTTCACATTATTATAAATATTGTATTAATTTTTTAAAAATAATGTAAATATTGTTCAATGCTTATTTTACGATAAAAGAAATTCATTTAAATCCATCTAGACTTCTGCCTAAATCTTGCCTAGGCGCCTAGCTGCTAGGCTCCAGTCCGCTGCCTAACTAGCGCCTAACGTCTTTAAGAATCTAATCCTAACCAATTTAAGCTTGTTACATGGCTTTGATATTATCGCTTACAACCGCATTGGTAAAGAGACTATTTTCTGTTATGAATATTGATTTAAAACTTTGCACTCTTCAATGTGAAAGCAACCGCTTCGATTGAACATTACATTCTTTTGAATTTCGCCCCTCCCCTCGGCAAATCCTGGCTTCGCCACTGCCTATGATAGGTACATTATTTATCATATTTTCATGTTAATTATCCCTAGGTTTTGTTAAGGAATTGATTATAAAAGAGCCTTATTACTTTCCTTTTCTCAGTTTTAGCCAATACGCGCACTCAAGTTGTTTTTGCTAATAATTCGACTTTCCGGATGAATTTTAATGCAACGCCAATTGGAGAAGGAAGCTAAGAGGCTGAAGATCATTGTGTCTGAATCTCATATTTTTCCATAGTCATTCATTCCAATTTTACAAATCAATCCCGCAAGATTTGCGTTCTCATCAAAATTGCGCAGCTGTGGGAGAATGAAGATTTGGAGCCTTTCCCAATTTTTCCTAGTGGTGTGCGATATATTATTGGAAAGATAAGACATAAATCTAAGGTTCTCATATTTTTACAGAATTTTCCGGAAAATTTGACCTCAAAACTGGCGTGCAAGACAAATGACTTGTTTCCCAAGCCAAGAAGGATTCTTTCCTAGTTTGTGTCATTAATTGTTTAGGAGTTTTTTTTTTTTTTTCTGCCAAACCTTTTAGGGTTTTTCTAGTATAAATAATGCATCCTAAGCTCTCTCTACGAATATCCCCCACATCACCACCACACTATGCTACCATTTACCATCTACGCAATGTGAGAATAAGAGCTTAGGGACGTACTTTGTCATGGACTCCGAGTTCCATCTTTCCTTTATTTTTATTTCTATGTGTAACTAAGTTACTTCTCTAAGGTTTATGATGAAACCATGATATGATTATTTCCGAAGTATTTTGTTGATTATTATTCGATTACATGCCATGTTTAATTCTTAATATTTGTGTGTAATTTATTCTAGTTTCGAATGTTCTTGTGATTGCCCATCATTGTGAATTTGTTTTAAATATTTAGGTAAATCTAAAAGGACGACCAATCAATTAGATTTATTGGAACTAAGATTAAGAAGAGTAGAAAACTAGTGAGGATGACCAATATCAAACTAGTCCTACTTGGTTCACATGATTCTTCATTTCTTAATGGATTTTTATGTGTTTAACTAAATGCCTAACCAATATAGACATATGAGTTGATGCCTGACCACGAAACCTTAAATATTGGCATGGTAATTGAATAGTAATCGGCTTAAAGAAAAGGGAAATGATTGTTATTGGTGGATTCTTGACCTTAGGCTTTCATCATCTTAATTTGTTTAAACTTTCATTCGTTGTGTGTTTTCATTATTCATCTTTCAGATTTTATTATAAGTTGTAGCTTTAATTACTTTTCATAATCAATCAATCATTTGTTTTTCTACGTTAAGTTTCGCATAATTGGCTGGTTAAATTGGTGTTAAAGCAATTCCTATGGGATCAACCTCATATTTGCATATATTCCTGTAATTGATTCGTGCGCTTACAAGTTTAATTTGGTTTAAATTAATCTATTATTTAGGTTATTTTAAATATACATAAACCTACGCTTTACACAAAGTCCGAATTTGCTCACCACCTTAACTAGGTGATGACTGTTACCACCATCTTAGGAAATTGACATGTGTCAACGTGTTTAATCATTGATTCCATTAGTTCATGTCAGTAATTGCCTTTCAGTATACCGTTTATCCCTCCAACCACACATTTATCCCTCTCTTCCACCATATACTTTTATGTGTCTCTAGGACAAAAGACGAAAACTGAAAACTAAAATCAAATAAAATCTGAAATGGATCCATAATGAGTTCAGTAGTGTAAGTAGTTGCGTAGAAAGTGAATCATTTGGATAAAAAGGAAGCAAAGTGACACATGTAACAAAATTTCTAGAAGTATTTTTAGGTTTAATCCTGTGCAATTGATAATTTTTGGAAAGTGCTGCAGGTCGAATAATTTAACCTACCTCCGTACTTGCTAGACATCTGCGAGAGCAATAAGTTGATCGACCACATTTGGTTCCGCAAGGGTGCTGGTGTCTCCAAGCTCATCTAACTGTCTAGAAGCGATCTTCCTCAGAATCCTCCTCATGATCTTCCCACTCCTTGTTTTCGGAAGGCCAGGGGCCCAGTGGATTCTGTCCGGTGCTGCAAATGCTCCTATCTGAAAAATGTTTACATTCCAGAATTTAACAATTTTTAACCCGAAACCATCAGATCTGAAATTTCCCGGACTCTGAACAGCACAAGACTAGAGTGCCGTTGCACTTGCACTGCAACAAACAAGGTGCAATAGAAAACTTAGACGCAGAACTAGATACATACCTGCTTTCTCACAGCCAGTACAAGGCTTTTCCGGAGTTCTTCACTGTAAGGTACACCTTCCACAAGAGTAACAAAGGCATATATACCTTGTCCTTTAACCTATAGAAAGAAAGTAATTTTGTTCAGACATACTAGGCGCAAGCATCTGCCACTCCCTCCCGCTCTCTTGCTCTCTCTTAGATATGTCATGCACAATTCATAACACAATGCGAAGTATATGGAGATAATTTACCAGATTTTCAATGCAGATTGTAGAAAGACAATTTCATTAGAGTTTATTCTTCTCTAGTGGGATATGATTTTTATTTCAATGTTAGGGGTTCAAATTTCTTAGTACTTGAATGTGTCACATTAAAGGTTAAAGTTTGGGTTCTCTCCTCCAAGGATCCTAATCTGTTAAACTCAGTTATTGTGTCACATCCACGTACTTCATGCTCAATGCCAACCACAGCAGCTTCAGCACACTGGGGATGGGAGACCAGAGCAGATTCCACTTCTGCTGTACCAATTCGATGTCCACTGCACATATTATGATTTTATCATTGAACAAAAGGAATAAACAACAATCACACAGTCGTCCACATTACATCCTAAGAAATCCACACGTTATCCTATCACTACGTTTAGCTAACTCGTACAAACATCAAGATTGAAAAATTATATGCACGTAGTTTATGGAATCCAAAAATACCTAACGTTGATAACATCATCAACCCTTCCTGTAAGCCAGTGATATCCATCCTTGTCCCTGAGACATTGATGTGTAACACTTAGTTTTATATCACATTAGAAGAAGTCCTAATAAATAAATCCTATACTCTAAACTCAAAAAAGGAATCGAATCTCGTCCTGGAAACAAAAATCTCCGTGCATAACACTTGTTAGCATTCACACTAATGCAATTGCAATGTGATGTTATTACTTACCTGCTGCATCCATCACCACTAAAATAATATCCGGGGAAAGGTTTAAAGTAAGTGGTTTCGTATCTTTCGTGATCACCGTATAGAGTTCGGAAAGCCCCAGGCCATGAGCTTTTTACACACAGATAGCCACTGCATTCCCCTTCAATCTCAACACCCTTTTCATCAACTATGACAGCCTACAGTTACAAGCAAAATAATTATTAAGATTAGATCTTACAGATTCAAAAGTATAAAAAGAGGATACTTTATGAGATCCATAAACTAGATTAGAATAAAATACCTGCACCCCAAAGAAAGGGAAAGTAGCAGAACCAGGTTTCTGTGGCCAGGCACCCGGTAGTGGAGTTATCTGTCAGGTAAAGAAAGCCAAGCATTTCAAGTTAAAACATCTCACTGATGGAAGTCCAGGTGAATGCACATACATATTGGCACATAAGTGTGGTGAGAGGAGTTTTTAACGAAGTAAGATCTTGAGGAATTTTCCCGTGCCACTAACATTTCTGCTTAACACCAGTCAATGGAGCGAGGGATGAAAACTATATAAGAACAGTACTACAATACCATAAAGCCACCAGTTTCAGTTTGCCACCAAGTGTCGGAAATAGGACATTTTGAATCTCCAACCACGTTGAAAAACCACCTGTACCAAACAGCGTTGGGTTAATAACTCTTTTTGGGTGTGAAGTGAAGCTTTTGAATCAGACAACAAAAGAGATGAGAACCTCCATGCACTTGGGTTAATAGGCTCGCCTACACTTCCAAGGACCCGTAAGGATTTTCGCGAGTATCGTGTAACATACTGCATAATACATAAATAAATAAAATTCAAAGAACACACACATCCATAAATACTTAAGGCATTATGTAAGGGGTACTGGAATCTTAGCCTTATCCAGACAACAAAACCACCATGGATACAGAAACAGAACACTATGTAGAATGGCAAATCTTGCAATGCAGATAGTAAATGACGGAGAATATAAAGAGGACTGATTTCTTGATGTTAATTTAATAAGATACATCGAGAGGTGGGACACCCAAGAAAACCAGATATGTATGACAGAGGAGCATCTTTGATGGAACAAAAGAACAAAAATTAAACAGGGACAAATGACAAGAGGATCTTATAGCCTAAAAACACAGACAAGCTTTATACTTCAACAAAATCATGTCCAGTTAATGAAAATATCCATTAGATTTAAGGAAGAAAAAAAACGTTTGGGAAATGATTAACCAAGAAACAAAATAGAGAAATGCTTTTTTTTTTTTTTCTGTACATAGCTGCTAACATCCATCATAAACTTATAAAATCATCTGGATCAATAACAAACACATTAAAATAATCACATCCATATATAACGAAGGAATGGCTAATATCTTACCTTGTCACTATCACGCATGAGGGACCGCACTAATGTGGGGGCAGTATAAAATATGGTCACTTTGTATTTATCAACAACATCCCAACAGCGTCCAGGATCAGGATAATTTGGAGCCTGCAACATATACACGGATAGTAACAGCTACATGAAATGTCAACATAGGAAATCCAATTCAGCAAGAATTAGAGCAAGCATATGCACCAAAAAATAAACCATAATCAATCTTACTGTAGCGCTCTTTAAACATGAGATCCTCTGGCAATATCCACATATTTAGATACAGCTAGTCAGTGTTCTGAATATAATTATGTATTTAGCACTAGAAGAGTTCATTTCATTTATAGTATAATGTTCAAAGAATTTAAAAATTTATATAGATCATAGACAGTGATACGTGATTCTTCTCACCATAAGTAAACACATACAAATTTTAATTAAATGTCATATTCATACTAGTGAACTACTGTTTGTTATTTTGCCTTCTTGAGGAAATAAAGGCATTATTAAGTTACTCTGAGTCCAATGGTTAGTTTACAACAGAGGGGTTACCCTTTTTAACATAAGAACCTATCCACCCTTTAAACAATAGTATATGTCCAACTAAAGACCTTCCGCTAAGGAGAGTACTACACTGGTAAAAAATAAAAAGTCAAAAGAAAAAAAACATTAATCTTTAAACCTAGCTGTCCAGCTTCTTCTTGGTATACTCTTTTTCTTTTTTTCCGAAGGCTTCCAAGTGCCTGACTAGAGATGTCGGCTTTTTCTTCAGATATATATATTAGGTTCCTCTCTTACAGTTACATGTAAAACGATAATATGTATACATTAATCTGTCTATTAGTTACCCCTTCATATAAAACAGCAGTTGCTCCATTAAGCAGGGGTCCATAAGTGACATAGCTGTGCCCAGTGATCCAACCACAGTCAGCAGTACACCTAAATTAAAGATAAAGCCATGTTCAGCAACAAAAAACATCAGAACAAAGCAAGTTTCTTTCACATGAGGAAAATCAAAATAACATTAATGATAAGCTTAGGGTTTTGAAGGATACCAGTAGATGTCGGATGAGCTGTAATCAAATGCATATTTAAATGTTGTGGCAGCGTACACCATATATCCTCCAGTTGTGTGGAGAACTCCCTATAAGAGCTTATTATTAGAAGAATCCACAGGGAGAAGAAAAAAATTATTTGAAGTATGGAACATAGATTACCTTCGGTTTGCCAGTGCTCCCACTGGTATAGAGCAGAAAAAGTGGATCTTCTGCATCAACCCAGTCCACTGCACAAGTAGTTGGATATTTAGGTATGACATCCTGGGAGATAATCATGGGTCATCACTCATCAGTCACAACCGTCCGTAAGACAAACATTCAGGTCAATCATAAGCATATGATGAAACAATAATATAGGAAAAGCACACAATGCAGCATGCATGTTACAAACAAAAGAATTCTTTCCTCATGGAAGTCTATATCAAGAGGTGCTAGTACAAGTGCTAACCTGCCACCATACATCCCTTCCTTCCAGCCATTTAGTACTTTCCCTCTTCATAGCCAATTGATTTTCATAAGTTAAGCATACATCTGCTCAAACAGGGCACCATATGTCATGATACAGAGAACTTTTACATAAAAACTGTGCATTGCCTCGCCATACCCACACACACATATAGGTCATTCCATAGATCACATATCAATTTGCTAATTTCCATACCTACAGAAACCCCACTTTGGGATGATTCTATAAGGGCAGCATCAACTATATCTTTGAGGTGGATAACCTTAGAACCTCTTTTAACAGCATTGCAAGTGATTACAACTTTCGGTTTGCAATCTACAATCCTTTGAGCAAGAGATTCCGCAGAAAATCCGGCAAAGACAACCTGAAAGATTGGAAAAGGCAATTAAGTATGAAAAAGAAATCATTGGAGGATGCTGGAAAGCAAAGAGAAAGATGGTGCAATACCGAGTGAACGGCACCAATGCGGGCACAAGCAAGCATTGTAATTGGAAGTTCCATTAACATGGGCAGGTAAACCACAACAGCATCACCCTTTTTAACTCCAACATCTTTCAAATAGTTCGCAAGCTGCGAATGAATGGTAGAGGTAAGAAAAGGTGAGATATTTTGCTTATTAGTTTTATGAAGCAACTCGCATTCCCAGGCAGATTGATAGACGGACCGACCTGGCAAACGTTGTGGAGAAGCTGGGTGTAAGTTAAAGTGGCATCAACACCAAGCTCATTGCCTTCCCAGTAGAAGGCAATTTTGTCACCAAGTCCAGCTTCAACATTTGTGTCAAGGCAATTGTAGCAGATGTTGGTGATACCGCCCCTGAACCACTGCTCAAATCAAAACTTTCTAAACTCAAAAAAAGGCAAGGCAAGGCAAGGCAAGCAAATCAAATCGAATCAGAAAAAAGGAATCAAAAGAAAGACCTCAATTCGGATATCGCCTTTCCTGACATCAAGATTCTCCGAGTACACTGGTTGGCCCCATTTCTGTTTCCAAAAGAAGGTGGCAGCGATGTCGGACCAAAATCCGGCGGGGTCCTCGATGGACCGTTTGTACATCTCCAGATACTGAAGGGGGAGGAAGAGGGTAATAAGATAGGATTAAGAGGTTAGATGATGTTGTTGGAAGTGGAAGTGCAAAGCGCGGAGAACTGAGAGAAGAATTAATAAATGGAAGGAAGATAGCCAAGGTACCGTACCTGTTGGGGAGAGGAGACGTGGGCCTGACGGGAGAAGTGGTCGCTGGGAAAGACGAGATCGTTCTCTTCAGAAGCGAGAGATTCTCCGAGAATGACAGCGTTCGGGTGGGAAATGTTTCCGGCGCCGGAAGGCATTGTGGCCATCGACTCCACATGCCGCAGGTGATCGCTTGTCGTAATCAAATTTGGATTATTACGAGGCTTCTTGTTGTTGTTGTTAGCAGCATGATGATCGGCATGATCAGGCGTTGATGATTCCATGTCCCAACTGCAGGATTTAAATCTGGGCGACGCCCACAAAGAAGTCCTCCTTTTTCCTCCTCTTCGTCAAAGAAGAAGAAGACGACTCAGCGAATTGGAATTGGAGTCTGGAATTGACTTTCTTCTTCCGTGGAGAGCGGAAAGGGAATATATGGCCAACGGAGGAGTGTGATGATGATTCTGATGATATGCAAAACCCTGACCCTCTGCAAGGATAAGATTATGAAGATTATTATAACAACCCCTCCTCCTCCTCTCCAGGTAGAGATAGAGGTAGTCATAGAATTTTTAATATTAAAATTAGTCTAGTTTCCTTTCTCTCTCCTCTTGGTCTTGCTTCTGCGTTCGTTCGTTCAAGTTAAGCTGTCTGATTTCATTGAGTTGTGACTTTTCACCCATTAAACAAACGTTTCAAAGCTGGCAGGCAGTGACATAGAATAGAATATCCTTTTCTCTCTCCACTCTCCACTGAATACTTTGACTGTGGAAAAGCTTTTCCACTCCAATGTCGATCGCTACTGCAGGCAGACAGACTGCACCTACCATATCCAGGATTTCACACCCCTCACCTTACATACCTACGCACGTGCAGTCCACGTCAGAGGATTTATACGGTTCATTGTTCAACGATGTTCACTTGTAAAAGTAAATAATTAGAAAATATGAAAATAAAAATAAAGTAATCATAGTATAAACAGCTTATTCTCTACAAAAATTGATATGAATAACTTACCATTCAATTGAGATCACGAATTAAAATAAAAAAAATGCAAGAAAGTAAAATTAACTAAATTGGCAAAAATAGGAATCACACAAAGTACAAATAACACATGGGTTTAGAAAAACAAGGGTAAAGGCATTAAGGTTTAGTCGTCGTTATTAGCAACAATATCTAACATATGATTCGTCTGTGAAATTCAGATAAATCTAAACATGCAAGACTCCTTAAGCTTTGTGAAACCTTTTGAAAAATTCGAGAACCTTTAAGACGTGGCATTCACCTTGAGTGAAATTACAATTTGTGAAACCTTTTGAAAAATTCGAGTACCTTTAAGACGTGGCATTCACCTTGAGTGAAATTACAATTAACAATCACAATAAGCCTTACTCAATTTCAAGACGGCACTCCAACAAAAATTGCCCACGATTACTTGTCTAAACATCCTAATGGTGGTCAATCATCAAGACATACAAATAGTTTAAACACAGTGATTAATAATTCAAAGTATGCCTGTATAACATCATAAGTAATTTAATAAAGACTACATATTCTTGATAAGGCTCATGACTATGCCCTAGCAAAAAAAAATTAGTAATACATATTGATCAAAACAAAATTTAGTAACACATAATCATAATTAAAAAGTAAAATATCATTAGAGTAAATGATAGAAATCACCTTATATCGAAGTACAAAATCCAAAAAACTATGTCGAGTTCTCCAAAGTAGTGCTTAGAGTGTTAGAAATATTGGTGATGTGAATGCTATTTCTCTTACAACAAATTACATAAGATAAAATAAATGAATACAAGATAAAATACTTATCTTTTAAGGAAAACTAATAAAAATAGCTTGAAAACTTTGACTTTTAATCAAAATGACAAAAAGGTGTTGTAAGTGAATAGTAACATGAGTAACTTTTTAAAGTAAAAATATCATTTTCGTTAAAAGTGAACAGTACCGGGAGTGTTTCGTTAAAACTCCCTATCTTTTATAGGATGGAAATGGTTCTTTGTCGATACTTGATTAGAACAAGATTTTATGTTGAGGCGTGTAGGTTAACTGTCCTTAAGAGTAGATTTTACCCTTCTAAGACAATTATTCGATGTAGCAGGTTATAATGTTCTACTCTCCAAAATACAACCTATAATCATTGCAAACGTACACTCACAATACTTTGATCGAACAACTCGATTATTTCTTTTGGTATAAAAGTGAATAATGTAAAAGTACAAATCAAGGGAGGAGATAACTCATCATAGTACCCAAATCATAGTAACCGTAGATAGGCACCAAATCACAGTAACCGTAGATAGGCACCAAATCACAGTACATTTAAGCAAGACAACAAAGAATTAATCAAGGCACTTACATTAAATAGATATGACACGGTATAAGCCATTCCATTGCCTTTAGTACTATTACAGATTCGTAGTAAATTACGCTCCTCAATAACACAAATGCTCTCCACAAAACGAAAGATTAGAACTAATTTAATAAAGGAAAAACTTAATAAGTAACATAATTTGTGGCACTTAACTAAAAAGCTTCATATATAATTTACCCAACGCCTATTCCAATATTTTATTAAATATTCTATGGATAAGTGCAAATTCAAGAAATACCAAAATGTACCAATAATTCCAACAATTTAGGGGTGGTTTTGGTACATTACCGTACCAAAACCTCTGTACCAATTATCATACCAAATATTTGGTACGGTAAAATCTATTACTATTACCATACCAAACTTTCGGTGTAGTTCGGTTGGTATGGTATGCCAATGGTAATTGCCACTTTGTTTTACGCCACTTAGTTTGCCCAAAATCTAATATTTTTTAATTAATGTAGAAGTGTAAAAAATATAGAAAAAATATATGAACACTCGTAATGACAAACTTTACAACTTTCGTGAAGAGCTTAACTTTGAAATTCACCATTATAATCATATAAATCATAGATCAAAATTTAACCGTTGATTGTTATTTACATTTACGCTTCATTTTTCTCATCAAATTTTTTTTTTTTTGAAATCATGATCAATTAGAGGATGCAGGAAGATAAACGGTTTGATCGTTGATATTATGTTCAAAGTTTTACAGTTTGTGAAAATATTGCTTGATGTTTATAAAGTTTCTACAAACTATATGACATCGACTCATATTTCAGTTAACCGTAAATATCGAAATGTGATATCAAATATCTAAACCGTTCATCTTCTTACATCCGCCAGATGATCATGTTTTCAAGAAAAAAAATTTAAAAATGAAATTCAGTAAGAAGAATAAAGCGTAAATGACAATCGACGGTTAAATATAAATTTAAGATTTATGGATTATAGTGTTGGATCTTGAAGCTGACATCTTCATGAAAGTTGTAAAACTTGTCACTATGAGTGATTGTATATTTTTTTCACATTTTTTACACTTCTACAATAATTATTATTAATTTTATTAATTTTTCCCTCAAATAATTATATGAATAAATACATAATATAATATTAATAATATTGGTAGGTATGGTATACCACAGGAATTAGTTTTGGATATCAGTACTGTACCGAAACAATATGGTCCGGTACAAATACCGTATCTTTACCAATTGATACAAATTTTTGGTAATAATTTGGTATGGTATGGTTGGTAAGGCGGTTGGTACGGTAATTTGGTAAAAATTTCTACCCATATCCAATATTTAAAGGAAAGATCTCACCGATAATATTACGCATAGAACGGGGAACAAATTGGACCCAATCACCCTATCAATCAATCTTATATTGCCATGACCTGAAAATTAAAATGCCTAACCAAATCACCATCAATCTCTTGTGCTGTGCATCCATGAGCCCATCATCGACATAGATAGTAGTTTGTGCGGAGACCAAACGATGTAGAAGTAGCTTCCAAATCAACTCTTAAGATTGTTGGAATATTGGCGCTATGAATGTTATTTTCTCAACAACAAAGATAAAATAAAATACTTATCTTTTATAGTAATTTACGCTGCCACAATTAATTAGAAGTATGCAGAATTCTAGTAGCATAGTATCACCTTCAATATTTTACCAAAAACTCATTTCCTGTCCAAAAATGGTGAAAAAATACTAGTGTATACAATCCATAAAATTTGGAGTTATGAAAGTCTATAAAAAAAAATAAGGATCTGTATCAGGCTCAAATTGTTGACATGAATGGTTTCTTATCAAAATTACATCAGTTACATATAACACTTAAGTAGTATTTATTCTTTTCCATGTCATAATGAAAAACGAACTAGGGATTTCAAAAGGATTTTACGACATAGGTTTAGAAAGAAAACCAAGAACCAATGATTTGTTTCTTATAATCCATTGCACAAAATTACGAAGAGGATTCGAATAAACGAAATTAAATACCACTTGGGTAAAACCCCAAAGAACCCAATTATAGAATTACCTTAAACTAATGATATAAACACATCAATTCAAATCAAAGTATAAAAGGAATTTATTCAATCACAATACAAACCCTACAAACTCATAACGAAAATTCCATATTAATCTATAGAAGGATTTGTAATTGAAAGTTAAAAAACAATCTAAATTATGCAATTTATACAAAAGCATAATTCAAATTAAATATCACCCAAGTTACCTCCAGACGGCGAGTGATTCACTGGAATACTCATAAAACAGCCAAAGTGCAGCCGGAAATGCATCGAAGTCTCAAAGCTTTGATTCACCTATTATTTTGTCCATGAAGGATAGACCAAGATAGCAGGTATAGGAACGAAAAAGTGAGGAGAAAAACCCCTTTTGTCTTTCACGCCTATCATCTAATTTCCTCCCTTATTCATTTACTAGTTCATAATTATCAAATAGGAGTCCAATTTTGTGATAAACTGATAATATTAATAAAAACCAAATCGATAATTAGACGAATTATTTTGAAATAAACTAAATGGGATGTAGTCAATTTGGATTTCAGAGGATTTTAATGGACTTTTTTAAGTGACAGATTTCAAAGGATTTTAATAGATTCTACAATTTCATATGGATTTTGACAGATTATTATGGATTTCTATTATAGATTTCTATGAATTTGTAAGAATTTCTTTCATGGATTTCTTAAGATTTCTTTTTTGACTCCTACAACATAAATTCATTTCTTAGTACACAATCTGAAAAAGACATAAACATATATATATATATATATATATATATATATATATATATATATATATTGATATGAAAATATAAACCAATCAAATATGCCTTTTCTTTTCTTTTCTCATTTGAATTGTGATTTCTTTACTAAAATAAAATTTTAACTAACCACAACAAGTAGTGCTTCTTTTTTTTTTTGAAAAGAACAAGTAGTGTTTCTTAAATCAAATGTCTCAAAATTAACCATTTTTCCTCAACAATTGATTAATTCATAATGTGTTGTTCGGTCAAGATTAAGTTTCTACAATATTGACAGCCATCAAAATTCCTGCAAAAATTAGTCTACACAATACCCATAAAATATGAACAAAATACACTTAATTAGTATGTAAATTTAATTGATACAGAATTGCTTTTATCATGTTAGCTAATTCTAATTGAATAGTATAAATAGTCAACCAAACAATAGACACAAATTATACTTTAGTTGTGTCGTTCATCTACAAATTTTCCATTAAACAAATTACCTATTAATTGGACCCTAAGTTTGTTGTGTGGCTCTGATACCACATGTAAGACATATTCTGAAATCACAAAAACAAGACATTAAGATCACGAATATAATGAATCAAATCAATATAAAATGGAGGTGAACTAATTATATTGAACTTATCTGTAAAATACAAAAGGCATGGCTCTTCCGGATGACAAAGGATTCGGCGTATGCATAAGAATGTCTTCTACTCTCTCCAAACTATATGTTCTTGCTATGAATAGGGTTTAGCACATAATAGAACGATTATTGTGAGAGCAAGGACAATCCTTATATAGTTGCTAGGATATATCTCAATTAAACCTCTATTATTAAATACTCATACTCATAATCACAACTATATATTTTATATCCCACAATAATAAGTTTGGGGTGTGCTATCCACACACCCCTTGATAATTTATGTCCGTTGATATTCTTCAATTCATCCAATCCAACGGCTGAAAATTAAAAAGGTGTGTGAAAAGTAAAATGAGGTGTGTGGATATCACACCCCATAAGCTTTTGCTAAATAAGGATCATGTAAGAGGTTAATCAGAGGTTAAAACTCGATTATTTTAACCATATTAGGCCATAAAATCACTTTGACAATCAAATCGCCTAAATAATAAGTAACTTGAGAATTGAAAGATTGATTGACAAGTCATTGATACTCACACTTATGTTTACAAACACAATACTGTCTTAGAGAGAGAATGAAAGACAGGAACTAGTATCACTCCTTTCTTGTATCACAATATATTTGCTGTATTATTTATTCATCACTCATCTACATATTCATTATATGTTTTAGTATATGTTGATGACCAAGTTGTCGCACAGTCTAGTTTTGCTGCCATTCACCAATTCATCAATCTTTTTGGAAGGTGTAATGTTGCCAACCACGGTCCCGCTCTAGTTCTGAAGGTGAATATTGTGCTCTTATCACCACTACCACTGAACCACGATGGTTCTGTTATTTTTTTTTTCTTGAACTTGGCATTCCTATCTGTACCCAACCTTCCATCTTTGTTGAAAATGTCTTTGCTCTCGACATGGCTGCAAATCCGGCCTTTCATGCTCGAACTTGTCACATTGAAATTGACTACCACTTTGTTAGGGAATTACTTGACCAATGGTATATCCCACCTCACTACCAAATCGCTAATGTCTCTCCCAAGGCCTTTCACGTGACCGGTTCTCTTTTCTCACTTCTAAGCTTAATCTCCATTTTGTTCTATTTCGCTTGAAGGGGATAAAATGATTACCATGAATCTAGTAAAGAGTACCATGACCATTCAACATATACAAGAATCACTCATTTCTTGTACCACAATGCACTTGCTGTTTTATTACTCTCTTAAATGATTACTAGTATATGCCCACATACAAATGTGTGTGAAATTTTTATTTTTGTTTTTAAAATTGAAGGAGAAAAGAAGAGAGTAAGAGACAACGCAGGGAGAGAATGAGAGAGGTATTCTTTTTTATCTTTTTTTCATTTTTTAAATTAGAGAGGTTAAAATCACATATAAGTTGATGCTTAAATAAAAAACAGCAAAATTTGGTTTTGAAAAATTATGTTACTGCCCTTAACTATTTTTGCTGTGATAGAAGACTAAATAGTATTTTCACCCTCTTTTGGTTGATAAAGAGGGTTCTATTAATATGTAGTTTAGATACATAGTTAACTTGTAATATGAATATATTTAAAGCTATGTAAATACGGAGATTTATGTACTAGTTCTCTAACTATCTACCGATGTTGCAGGCATAATTTACTAAACAATTATGGAGGCCATAGAGAGAGAGGGTGTGGCATAGTAGAGAGAAAGAGAGAGATGTGTAATTGTGAGGTGTGTGTTATGCTACCCTATTGTGCCCTTATTTACAGTAGTAGGGAAGGTAAATTCCGTACCCCAATAGGATTACAACTCTAATAGGATAATATCTAGTATAAGAGATATAGTAGAATCCCATAAAGATATCCCATATATAATAGGATTTACACGATCACATTCTTAATCCAATAAGACTGCAACATTCCTCCTTAAGTGTGTAAATACTCAAAAAATGTGGCGCATCAAGTCTTCAACGATGAAGTAAGTTCAGTTGATGAAGTCGTCGACACAATGAGCGAATGCGAGTTTCAAAACAACGGAAGAATGCATAAAAGGTAAAACTCACAAAACCTCGCTATGGTAAACCCCAAGCTGGGATAAAAACTCATAGACTAAGGAGAAAAGTGAGAAGTTGCATTAAGTCAAAACTATATGTCTTCTGGACGCAAGTAGAAGAGCTCACAAGGATATGACCAACCCAGGATGGATGGCTCGTCAAAACATAGTTAGGTAAGTAAAAATCCAGTGGGAAAATGCTCTTAATCGTAGGGAAAAAGAGTAAATTAAGATCAAGTGAGTATACTTCTGGATACTCCTCCTGAGTTTGACAAAACTTCCAATTGAGAACTACAAACATTGCATATGAATAGTTAAGCACTAGCTTCACACCTCACCTCGAGGTGCGTAACTTACTTGTTAAAAGGGTGTTTAGATAGTTGTTCCTTACATCAATTTCAGCGGGCAGGAAGGGCGCGGAAGCTTCTGTCATTTCTGCTACCGCCAAAAGCCTACCCTCTCTCGGATATTAAGTAGGCTGACCCAGGAAAAGATCCGGACGAACATTCCAACAAGCAAAATAGAAGTTGACAGTCACTACACATTGTTAGTTGTCCCTAGTGCGTGCCGGCTTCCATAATCAAAATTCATCCTAATCTTTCTACCAATTCCTTGGACAAGCTTTTGGAAGGTTAACTTTGGCAGTGACGTCGTGTAGAGATCGACAAGGTTGTATGGGATCAGCTTGCATGACTTCAATCTCTTGATGATTTGTTGATGTATGCACAATATGTCTTGGCATTGACTTCGTTGATGTATCATGTCTTGGTCGGGTTGATACACGATGCATAGTCTTCATGGATCATCGTTGGGACTCAATGATAAATGAAAACAGCGTAGGTACTTTGAATATGCTCAACAAGAGATCTCAACCATGTCTCATGTGTGTCATAGTGAAGCGAGGTGAGTCTTGAAATAATTCAAAGATTTCGCAACTAAGGTCATATCGTGGACCTCCAAGATATTGTGATATCTCTAACGTTAAAGACATAACCATTCGGGGATGTGCCTTGTACGGGTTTGATAAGTAACCAGCATTAGCATAATAAACAAGGCAAGCATCATTCTGAGGATCAAGGGGGTCAGATCCGCTCAAGATGCATTGGAATTAGCCCAAATCCATAGTACCTTCAAGGTAAGGAAAAAAACGTTTTTAATACCAATTCAGTGGATGCGTGTAGGCGTGATGCTGCATTTTTACTAATAGATCAACAACGAATGAGATATCATGCCTAATACAATGAGCTAAGTACAACAAAGTGCAAAGTTGAACTCAGATATTGAACTTTAAATTCCATAACCTCTCCAAGGTCTCATTGCATATAACGTATGGAAGATCATAGGTATACTCAAAGGTAACACCTTCGGGGTGTAGTTTCGACTAGTGGACCAACGTACTGTTAGAACAATGCTTGAACTTCAGGTCAAGGCATAAACGAGTTTTTCAAGATCTTTCATCTCAAATTCCGTCATTAGATGTGAGGCAGTTTTCTCAAGGTCTTCTAGAGTCCTAGTGAGATTCATGTTAACGACATAAACTATAACTCTAGCAATTCAAAATATGACTTCATAATTTAACATGCAAGGGCATAATTCATATCCTTGACTGATCAAATAATCATTTAGACGGGTATACCACATCTGCCAGATTGCTTCAATCCGTAAGTGAACGCCTCAAACGAGTTGAGAGGGTGTTCCGTGGTTTTGGAACTATTTAAACAGTCCATGTAATTATTCGAGAAGTTACATGTAAATTTCCATATCAATATCCCCATGGAGAAACACTAACCACATTTATAATGATGCAATCAATCACAGGGCATTTGAGAGAAACCTTGCGTCATAAGGCGTGCATTATATCACACTATTTCATTCATCTCATTACGCTTCATTTCCCACTTGTAACACAGTAGGGTTATCTTGGGCAATGTAGGAACTATGAGTCCAAAACACACTTTGGTAAGGAATTTAACCTGGATTGTAATTTTAGTTGTCCAATTAGTTCTACATTGTCACTAATCAAAGGAACACGGTTCGATATCTTCGCTTTTCATTTATGTCGGTAGCTACCATATAAGTGAAAACATCATCGATGATAATCTCATTCCAATTCCATTATCTTATCCAAACTAGTGTACTGGACCAAGAACTTCAAGTCTTGGGAATAATCCGGATTAATCTCATGAGATGGAAATGATTTGAGACAACGATCAAGTATGGATTCATTGTTGTGTAGTGATCTTCCTCTTCTAAGGAAATGAATCTTATGAACCTAGTGATCTGTCGTGCTTCAGGCCAACACAGATTGATTGGATATCCGCCGGGATACCAGGTCATCTAACAGGGGTGGCCAAACCATCCTTCAAGGGCGGCACACCCTTCAAGGATGTTAACTTGACATCCGTTGAGCACGTCTATCCTTGCAGGCATGTTTGTAGTTGTTATATGATCTCGTCACTTTAGCTAAATCAGAAGAATGCGTCAGGAGCAACTTTATGAAAGCTAGAATACATCACACTTGCTTATCACACTTGTGCGGTATGGGAATTGACATGAGATATAGTAGGCAACGTCCACACAAATTCGCGTTGTTCTACAGGAACGTTGACGTTCTTATATCCTCATAACGGCGAGAAGACTGTTTCATTGAAGTAATAATCCATAAATGAACGGTAAAAAGATCGTATGCAAAGGCTTTAAAAGAGTTAGTGTGAAGGAGAATCGTAATCGACAAAGATTCACAACCTTATGTGATGACCCATATTGGTACGTTGTAGCGATGTAACTTGGCACATGGAATGCACACCCAAAACACGTAAATACGAAGTGTCAGGTTCATACCCAATAACCAACTGTAACATAAAAAATGATTGGGTGGCAATGGACCTCAAGGCAGACCAACATAACTGCGTACAAGATTGCATAGCCCTAAGCAGAAACCGTAAGCTTGGTGCATTCACCAAGGTTCGAGCGATCAATTAAATTGCACTTTATGATCGCTCTGCTAGGCTATTTTGGGGTGAACATGGGAATTCGATGTTTAATTATAAACCCAAAAGACATGCAATACTTTATCGAAAACCATCGATATAAACTCTCCGGCATTATCCAGTCTTCCAGACTTTGTGGGATAATTAGGGTGGTGAACCCTTAAAATCGGCCAGGAGGTTTAATAGCAATTTGTGTGGACAAACATGTGACCAGTTTTTCGATTCATTAACCAAAACCATAAGTATTTATACGGTCAACATTTTGGTTGGATTAGTCCACATATATTCCCTTGATTCGTTGTGAAAAAAAGGGTCGTTTCGTATCTTTGCTAGGGATAATTTAGAAAATTAATTTCCCTAACGAGCAAGCTTGGCAAATTGTGCTTGTAAGCACAAGATCCTTACTTTGGGTAAGGACATGCGTCGTGGCATCATTGTTCGATCTAAGTGTCCCAAAAGGTCGTGCCAAAGTAAATTGCTCAATCACTAAACTCTAGGCCAGCCACATGTGGCGTGTTCCCAGTTGAGAGGCAACCTATTAGCCCTAAAACAAAGCTTCAGGCTCATTTTTTGGAGGTGGTGCAAAGATATTCAACTCTATTTTCTTCAGTGGTTCCATTTATAATTGTTGTCATCTCGAATATCCTTAAAACTCAACAACGTTCTTCCAGAACGGGGAGAATATAAGGCCTTTTAAATGGTAAGTCAATATCATTCATACAACAATGAGCGTGCCAATGCTCTTAATCAAGTTGAATAAATCCAGAGTCGTAGCTAGAGATGTGATTTAAGTATAAAGTTAGTGTGCGTAGTATCGCATTCATCCAGACAACTAACTTTCCTACATTTGTAATTATGTGTTTAATTGAATTTGGTCACATGTATACAAGAAACATGATTCAATTAACTCATATTCGAGGACAGTAGATAAGATTATCCATAACTAAAACAAACACCAAAATTGAATCCAAGAACATATAAAAATGTTCACAAAGTAAATGGTTTACTAAGGGGATTCAGTCAACAAGGTCTTCCATGTCAAAATTTTGTTCTTTCAACGGTGTCCGGTGGAGCAAAATTAGTCTCACATATTTACCACGAGAATGGTACTCCTTAATGGCATTGGTACGGGCAAGAACATGTGCATAACCAATGATCTATTATATCAAGACGAAAGTAGATTCTGCAAGGTTAAGGTTTGGGAATATTATCCTTTATTCTTGAAGTTTTAGGTCTTAGGTGCCAAGGATCACGCTTCGAGCGTGATGCCACACCTTGGTAGGCCTTGATTCTACCATAGGTTGTAAAAACAAACTCAAAATTGGATTGTGAAAGAGACAGACCTAAACTTAGGTTCAGTAGGCTCCGGTCGAAGTTGGAATGGTCTGTTTGGTAGGCCTCTGCCAAAGCAAAACAATACCATTCGATGGGCTCCAACTAAAACTGGGAATCACCATTCGGTAGACCTTGACCGAATTGGATGGGGTCATTCGATAGACTCCAGCCGAGCTGGGTCTATACCGTTCAGTAGACTCCAGCTGAGGTTGTGTCTGTACCGTTTTTCACATTTTTGGTAATAATCAAATCCGAGAATTTGGTAAACTTCCGCTTTCTACACTGTTGCTTCAAGAATAAGTTAAAACATGGAATGACGAGAAAAATATTCTCCAGTCAAATTCGATCGAATTTATAAACTTCAGAATTGTACTCATTTATGGACGTAATCATGGTGTGCTTCAGGCAATATCTTTCATGATTAAATGAGTCATAGAAGCAAGCCAAAGAGCCATGAAATCCTCATTCGGGAGGTATTTCCATTAGTAATGCTTGGGGCATAAGTCTTCAAGTGAAGATCATGGTGAAGGCTTATTTAGTTTTTCCATGCCATTGTTGGCTTCAATGGTTACTCAACTTCTTGATAGTCAAGTGGAGATTCACGTCTTGTACCCACATAAAGTGGTTTCGGTCAAGAAATGTCCAAATCAGTGAAATTGAACTTGTTACAGTACGACAATCCATTAAATAGGGGGAACAAGATTGTGATTGGTGCTATAGAAATAAGATATCCATAAGTATCAAAGTTAGAACATTCGGGTTCTATGACATGGTTGACATGAAAATTTTGAGTTTTCATGGGTGTATTGTTTTATGAAAACTTCGGGTTTCAAGGGTACTAAATTTGAAACTACAGGTTCTAGTTTAGTTATGAACTTCTGGTTCATAAAATGAGGTACATGTAAGAACACAGAATACAATATACAACTAAGTGTAATGGATTTGGGTTACTTCAGGAACTCAAGTGTGAGTGCTTCGAGACTACGAAAGGGAGTCAGCGGTTCAAAGAAAATAAATAAATTATTGAATCGTTAATGTCCAAAGGTGGGCTTCAGGCCAATAATTTTGGATGTCTTGTCAGATTAATGGACTACTGGTCACTTTAATTAATTCAATAGATCAAGATAATTCGGGGTCGATCTTAGAAGCAAAAATAATATTTGCCTAGGCCTAGTAATTGTTTAATGTTGGTTGCAAGCCACACAAGAAAAATAAAGCCCAAATTGGGCTTGGGTTGGCTCCATTGGGCAGCCCAATAACCTGCAAAGCAAGTTGCATGCTTGTTGCAATATTACGGGCCGAGATGAACAGCCCAGCAACATGCTGGTATGCAGGCCAAAACAAAAGAAGCCCAAGTGGGCTTGGTCTATGAATAAAAAAAAACATCAGCCTTAGCTAAATGTGGATCGAGTGAACATAAGCCCAAAAGAGAAAAATGTTAGGCGGATTATCCTGGGATAGGGTCTAACTGATGCAGGCCTGTTCTGAAAACAATCTCTAACAAGGCTAGGGGGTTTTCCAAAAAACATGGTAAAGACGGCTGTGTGTGCAGCTACTAGTGGAGGCTGGAAGTGTTGCAGACGAAGGTAGCTAGCATCAAAGACCATAGCGATAGCACCATGGGTGTCTAAGAACTCGAAGATTCAAATTAAATCTTCAAAATTCCCGACGAGATTTCAACTAGAATCTCATATTTTTTCATTGAAAACAAGGTGCAGATGGCGATGGGATTGGACTTTGGGCTTCACAGATGGCTGCCCAATTTTCTTTTGGGAAGGCGATGACAAAGTCATCGCTCTGGAGGTCTGTTGCTGAGCAGTGATGGCTTGGCTCAAATGGTGCGACTTCAGGCCACAACTCAGCCATATTTTTCCCCTTTTTTCTTTTTTTTTTCATATTTTTATTATTTAGGGTTTTCATAACCTATAAAATAAAATCATGCTTTTATTTTATTTAGATTATTTGACTCACAAATTCCACACAATGAATTTAGAATTGCGTTATGCATGAACATATATATATATATATATATATATATATATATATATATATATATTGAAAAATATGTGAACATATACAATATATGTATCAGAATGAAAATATAAATGTAGGGGGTTCATGCATCATGGGGATGTTATCATGCTTCATGGTCGTTTCAAATATTTTAATTTATTTTAAAAAGAACATGATTGGCGGAAAACAACTTAGCCTTTGAATTTGAAAAAGATTCTTCTCTGAAAGCTAGAATTGCATCTCCAATGCGTTGTATCACGTTCACCAAAGAAAAATTGAATTGAATCAATAGCATGTAGATCAATTCAATAAAAGAATAAATTAATCATAAAAAAGAATGATTAAAATGTAATATTCCCCTGATTGAAGAACAAACTCTCTGTAGAGAGGGCTACGGCACAATAGAGAGAAAGACAGAGATGTGTAATTTTGAGGTGTGTGTTATGCCACCTCATTGTGCCTTTATTTGTAGTAGTAGGGAAGGTAAATCCCCTTCCCCAATAGAATTACAACTCTAATAGGATAATATCTAGTCTAAGAGATATAGTAGAATCTCATAAGGATATCCCATATATGATATGATTTACACGATCACATTCCTAATCTAATAGGACTGCAACACCGATTTCTATTTCCCTATAATATTAACATTTCTCTTAGATTTGGCACTTAGTACTATGGTATAGTAATATTCCTCTTTACTTGTAAATGAGAGGTCTTAGGTTCGATTCTTGACAAAGCGAATTTGATCCACATTATTGCTAGCCCATTGTGAGACTAAGCCTACCTCATCCCCTTAATGTAAATATATCGTTTGCTAAAATAAAATAAAAAAGTTGCTATTAGTTTTAGATAATAAGTTTGGTACAATTATTTTACCATTACCGTACGAGAAAAAAAATACAAAATGGGTATGGTACAGAAGTTAGCAGGGTAGGAGAAGCTTAATTTATTGTAAGGTTAATCTTAATTTACTACTGATGAAGTTTCTTGGTTTTAACATTTGGTACATGAAGTTTTTTTTCATCCCAAAGTGGTACCTAAAGTCATAATTTTGGAATACTTTCATACATATGTTTAGGTTGCTATTAAATCAACCCTTAATTGATGGTATGACACTCATGTGGACAATGATTAGACACCACGTGTTAATATGCATCCATGTGAATATTAAGAAATTAAAAAAATCTGGGCTCTATCCTGTCCCCTCACCCACTCCACATTCCCCTTCCTTAATACCCACCCTAACCCTCCCTCCCTTCCTTCTCCTCTCCCTTCTCTCTTCTGCACTCATCCAACCCTTTTCCCTGATACCCATGAGCGAAGCTACAAAGGTGCAAGGAGGGGCTGGCACCCCTCCCCTTGCCGAAAATCAAGCCCAGAAGAGGTGGCTCCGCCTCTCCGGTATAGTCAGAAGTGATGAAATTCCGTCTGGTTTTCTGGTCTTTTGGGTTTCCCTGCTCTATCGCAGCACAGGCTAATCGCGAGCTCTCTTTTTTTCCAAAAAAAAAAAAAACCTAGGCCAAAGAAAGGAGGAATGAAGATTTGCATTTTGCAGCTTCTAGAAATGAAGTTCTGATTCTAACAAAGAAGAAGAGAAATGAAGAAGGGAGATACTTTCTCTCTCTCCCATCCCACCACACATGCCCTTTCAGAATTACAATTTTTTTTAACTGTTGGCCAATCAATTTGCGCCACCTAACTTGCTATTTCTGATTTATATTGAAATTTGTTTTGTTTTTTAATTATTGTGTAATTAATTTGACCACTCTTCCAATATTTTTTTAGCCACTTGTTTGACAATTTTATTTATCTTAAAATTCACCATACGAGCTTCAAAAAATAATTTGTAAAATATTATGAACTCGTAATTATTTGTTTTTTTTCTCTTACCATCAAATTCAACAAAGTAATAAAGAAAATTTGTCAATATTTTTATATATTATATGTTTTATAATCAATATTTTTCGGATATTATATGATATATAATAAATAGACAATTATTTATACGGTATATAATAAATTTATTTAAATTTGCCGGTTCTCTCATAAGTGTTAAGTAATAGCACGATACAACAATAAACGGTGCTTAAATCATCCTTCAAATAATATTGTTGTTCAAACCCTCCTCCGACTATTTCGAGTAGTCCAAATCTTCTTTTGAATATTTTTGTTAGCGCATATTCTACTATGAATATTATGGGTAGTTCAAATAATCTTCTTACAAATTCTAGACTTAAACCTTGAATAAATGTTCACAATGTTCACATTTATCGAAACTCCAAACTTTTTAAATTTAACTCCTCCCCCGACAATTCCTGCTTCGCCCTCCCTACCCCCATCCCTTCTCTTTTTTGCACCCATCCAACCCCCATCCCTCCTCGACTCCCCGCATTGCCAACGAGGAGATCATCTCTACTCTCCTCTCTCTCTCTCTCTCTTCCTTTTCTTTGAATTCCCTTCCACTTTTCTCTGATCCGCCACCACCGCCGCCGCCCTAATAGATCTCTCATTCCCAAAGAGAGCTTAGGGTTTCCAATTCAAATTTCGAACAATCGTAAGGGGTTTGGAAATTGGATTTTTTTCAAAGTTTTTAGGGTTTCCGTTTCAATTTGCGTTGAAATTTCCTAATTTGGTGTTGATTTTGGGATTACTGAATCTAGGGAAGTTGGGGAATTGAGAGGATGGTGTGGATTTGGATGTGAGATGAGGTTGATTGTGTATGTGTTTGTGCTAGAAGGAACTTTGGGCTCGTCGTTCGGACTGGTGCAAATATGGTTGAGAGACGACACCCTCCACCACAGATTTGTACAGCAGGGAAGACAGACGGGAAGGGGGAGTAAGGGAGGAAGATAACTTTGTAATTTTTTTATTTTTTTAGTTTATTAATTTTTTTTATTTTTTAATATCGAATTCATATTGACACGTCACGTTTAGATATTATCCACGGACCACGTTCAGATATTATCCACGGACCAAGAAATAGTAAATTGAGATTAAACCTAATTATAATTATAATGATTATTGACGGCTAAGAAGGAGAAGAAAGAGGAGGAGGAGGGCCAAATTTTGCGATGCCTCTCAGAGCACAATCAGACGAGTTCACCCACAACTATTAAAAGTCCAAAGGGAAACTGAAACTTTGATTCTTTCTGAACCTGGGAAGCTCCAGGAGGGTTTCGGACCTTTCGGCGGTTAGCCTTCCTTCTGTTCACTAACTTATTTGTAGTTGCTTCATTTAATTGGATTGGATTGGATTGAATTGGGTAGCGTAATTTAATTTTTGTGGTTAGGGGAAGTGGGGACGGTGGACTGGTAATCGTTGTAAGTTGGAAAATAGTATTATTGGGGGGAGAGAGAAAGAAGGATGGGGGCGAGTAGGAATAGCGACCCAAATCAGGACGGGTCAGATGAGCAGCAGAAACGATCGGAGATCTACACCTACGAGGCGCCGTGGCACATCTACGCCATGAACTGGAGCGTCCGTCGGGACAAGAAGTACCGGCTGGCCATCGCCAGCCTCCTCGAGCAGGCCCCAAACCGAGTGGAGATCGTGCAGCTGGACGACTCAAACGGGGAGATCCGATCGGACCCCAACCTGTCCTTCGAGCACCCGTACCCGCCCACCAAGACCATCTTCATCCCGGACAAGGAGTGCCAGAAGCCAGACCTGCTGGCCACCTCCAGCGATTTCCTCCGCGTGTGGCGCATCTCGGGGGATGAGGACAACTCAGACTCCTCGTCGTCAGTGGAGCTCAAGTCCCTCCTCAACGGCAACAAGAACTCCGAGTTCTGCGGGCCCATCACCTCCTTCGACTGGAACGAGGCGGAGCCGAAGCGCATCGGCACCTCCTCCATCGACACCACGTGCACCATCTGGGACATCGAGCGCGAGGCCGTAGACACCCAGCTCATCGCCCACGACAAGGAGGTGTACGACATCGCATGGGGCGGCGTCGGTGTATTCGCCTCCGTCTCGGCGGACGGCTCCGTGAGAGTGTTTGACCTGCGCGACAAGGAGCACTCCACCATCATTTACGAGAGCTCGGAGCCGGACACTCCCTTGGTCCGCCTGGGATGGAACAAGCAGGACCCCAGGTACATGGCCACCATTATCATGGACAGCGCCAAGGTGGTCGTCCTCGACATCCGCTTCCCGACCCTCCCCGTGGTCGAGTTGCAGAGGCACCAGTCCAGCGTCAACGCCATTGCCTGGGCCCCACACAGCTCTTGCCACATCTGCACCGCCGGTGATGACTCCCAGGCCCTCATCTGGGACCTCTCCTCCATGGGCCAGCCGGTGGAGGGTGGCCTCGATCCCATTCTGGCCTACACGGCTGGGGCTGAAATCGAGCAGCTGCAGTGGTCCTCTTCCCAACCTGATTGGGTTGCAATTGCCTTCTCTACAAAGCTTCAGATACTCAGGGTATGAATAAGTATGACCACTGACCGGGCATTTCACTAACTCCTCCAGACTCCAGACTCCAGTTTGCCACCAACCAAATGCCATCGCTCAGCTGCTCTTTAGTCAGTCCTCCTTGCTAGCTCGTAGTTCCTAGTCATAATTGAGATAATACTGCCTCACTCTGTTACTTTATTGATAATTGATGTCAACATTAGCTGAAGCCATATATGATTTGGTTATCAATATTGCATTTCATGCTCCTTGCCTCCTATATTTCTTACGAAAATGCATCCTGGTTGATGATAGTCTTGGATATCTGCTATTGAAAAGATAATTAAATTGTATCTGATTTCCATCCGTTTGTTAGATAGATTGCTCAATCTTTAATAACTATGCTATCATTTGATTTGCTATGTTGATATTGCTCTGCATTTTATTTCTGTTTCGCCATGCCATTTTCGTATGAGAAAAAAGAGATTGTCACCTACCTGACCATCTCAGTCTGCTCCTTAGCTTGAAATTCAGTCGCATACACATATACAACATCTTCTTTTGAAGGGTTTAGCGTTTTTTTATTTGACTAAACAGTATGATTTAATGAGTAATGCAAGTATGACTTGACAATTTGTTAGTGAGTTTGTTTCCTCATTACTAGTGGGTCACATGTGTGTAAGGAATGCCTCAATTTTTCTCACTGCAGTATGAAATTGCATTACTACCTTCATTCATAGCGAACACTGAGTAGTTGATAGAAGGTATATGATTCTGTTAGAAGATCTAACAGTGAAATTTTTCAACAGAATATGTTGAGAATCTACAAAGTGAAGTTGAATTAATTAGTTTGCATCAAGGATTCACTCTTCGAAGGTTTTTTCTCTGTCGACTGCACTTACGTTCTAGACCTACCTTCCAGCTAATTGTGGTTAACAACGGGTTCTCAACCAGTCTGTTAACCAACTCTTTGAATCTCACACTAGGGTTTTCATTCAAAGTACAAGCATTTTATGCTAGAAAGCTGGAAATGCTCCATCGGTAACACTCTATAAGATGTCATTCCCGAAACGTACCTTGGAATCAAGAGAGCATTTTATGTCAATGTCTCTCATTGTGGGAAAGGCACGACAAATTGTGGAAAAAAAAATAGTAAATTTGAACTCTTATCTGAGAAGGAATTTCGTAAAAAAATTATTTTAGGGACGAGGCTAGGTAGCTTGTTGCTGCCTTGCTGCTTTTGAAGCGTTCGCGGTTCTGTTAGAGGTGTTGGCGAGTTGTGTATTTACAAATAGTGATTTCAACACTTTTTTTTTAATTACCTTCTGCACCTTTTATCATGATCGTTGATTTTATTTTAACTGTTCATCCTAATGGTTGCATGTTAAGAGGGATGTGCATGAGATGAGAAATGGTGTATGAAATTTCTTTTAACTTGTTGCCCTTTTATATTGAGTGCAACTTTGCTCAACCCTTCAGGGGGTGAGCTGCTCATCTCCTTGATTATCGTTAAATTAGTTTGGTTTAACTAATTTTAGATGCATATTTCAAAACTTAAACTAATTTAAACGGCAATCAATGGGAGTTAAATTAGTTTGGTTTAACTGATTTTAGACGCATATTTCAAAAATTCAACTAATTTAAACGGCAATCAATGGGAGTGAGCATCACTCTCACTTTACAGGTGAGCAAAAAATGCACTCTTGTAATTCCATTGTAATAAGAATTAGTTTCCTATTGTATTTCATATCCCCTGGATTGCGATCCATGTAATTCCTATATATATTTCCTCCAAGTTTAAAATATGAAAAATACTTGTTTCTTCTGACATAAAATGAGTTTTATACAAAATACTTGGTTATCAAACTCATCACAAATAAGAGCATGGTTTCTCTACGGTCCCTGCCTTGCCTTTGCAATTGGGTTGCCTCTAATCCAAAAAAAGCTTCTCCATAGGTCTAAAAATGGGAAGGCAACTGGCCAAAGGCTTGTGCCGTTAGACGAGAGAGGATCCTTGCTGGATCCTCTTTGTGAGAATCTCGGGGATCCTCTAATCATATTTGTACATCATATATCGTGCGATTAATTTTCTTTAAGTATTGTTTATATTCAATTTTAAGAAAATTTACAATGATTTCTGATCGCACGATATATAATGAACGGATATAATTTGATAATCCCGATGATCCTTACAAAGAAAATCAGACGAGGATTCCTCACTTCCGTTGCAATTACACTCGCAAGAAATGTCTGGGCTTGAACTAACTGGCAAAAAAAATAAAAAAATGTTGTTGTGCCATGTGGCAACATGTGGCGCTTGATTTCAAATTATTTTTGGAAATCAACGGTTAGGATTAATTCAAAAAGTAAAATTCCAAAAAATTCTTAAATTTCCAAAAAAAAAAAACCCTTTTGTTTGTTTTTTTTTTTCCTATAAATACCCAACCATCTTATTCATTACCCTCACCAAGACTCAATATTTATTTTTACTAAAATCTCTTACATTTATTTTCTACTTTCCAAATCCATTTGTTACCACAAAAATGAGTGAGGACAAATTGGTCGATAGAGGAAGACATTGCTTTGCATTGTAACAACCATTTTATTTTCAGGGAACAAACTTACAAAGCATGAAAAAATATATATATATTTGTGAATAGTAACCATTCTCCTCATTCACGTGATTCAAATAGGGTTCTGCTAGATCACCCTATTGTCTTATTTTTCTACCTACTATGGAGTTAACTTTGAAAGATAAATTAAACCAATAGGCTTTTTCGGATAGAATTTTTCTAAGAGATTTTTCTTAATTTTGGGACCGAAATAGGATTTTTCAGATACACATAGACCATGAACACACCATACACAACAATAGGATTTTTCCTATACCTTAAGGGTGCGTTTGTTGCGCCGGACTGTCTCGGACTGGACTAGCTGCCGGGACTAAGCTGGACTGGCTTAGACTGGACTAAGCTGGACTAACTTAGTGAAGCGTTTGGTGCAGTCTCGGACTAAGAAGCAGGATAAGAAAAACAGTACTGTTCACCAGATTTGTGTTTGCTTAGACTAGGACTACAAATTTTTGTCATTGTGTAATAGAGTAATGCTACAAATCTCATGATATGGGTTAATTGGAGCATATTTTTGCCATGTATATTATGAATCTTAAAAAAAATTGACAATTGTTTTGTTTCTATTACCTGCTAATAGAATTGGGTTTAATTTGCAAATGTAGCTTGATTTAAACTCTATCACCCAACAGAAAAAAAATAATAGTGGCCAATACATGCAACTTCAACAAATACAAGTACATAAGATCTCCATAATTTAGAAAATCCTAGTTAACATTAGTTAACATTAGCCAAAATAGATCTCCATAATTTACAAAATGGCTAGTAAACATAAGCCAAAATACTAGTGCAAAGCTAAGTTATAAGTCATAACATAAGACTGTATGATTAATAAAATACATCCATGTTAACGTTAATAAAATACATCCATGTTAACATTAGCCAAAATCCTCATCCGCTTGCGTTGTCTCTTAAAAGTCTTTGGACGAACACTTTCTTGAGTTCCGGTTTGATTGCCCTGAACACTCCCACATTTTTTGGTTTATCCAAAATAAGAGACAATGCATCAATTTGATCCATAGGAGAGAGACCCATTGCTTCAAGTTCATTAGCTATGTCAGTATGATCTGCAGTACCTTGAACTAAAGCTTCAGTTACCATTTGCATCCTCTTCCCACTTTCAACATAAAAATCTTTCAGTCCACTGATAATTGCCTCGGTTCCATCACTTGAACTTCCCACAGCTCTTTTCCTCTTTCTTTGGCTATTTTCAGATGGGGTGCTTTGTTGGCTTTGTTGGTTCATTGAAGAAACAAAATTATCACCTCAAATATCACTTTCACCAACATGATCATGACTTTGTTCCTCCACCATTTGAGCAGGGGTTTCGGCTACATTACCCGTAGCCCGATCTTTTCCAAATATATATGCAAATCTATCAAACAGTGGAAAAGGTTTGCTTCTCCATCCATCGGCTTCTTTATTTCTCTAAGATTATATCAACATAGCAAAACTAAAATTTAGCATGCGTAACAAATATAGGAGCAAGAATATAACTAATGCATAAATAAAATAGGATATGAACCTGCACATAAGTTTGCCATGCGTCATCACTGTCAACTTCAACGCACTTTTTGACATCATTCCATGCAAATCCACTTGTGTTTATCATGTCAACGACCATACTATATGTTTTTTTCCATTTCTTCAACTTGGACTCAATATGTGGATTTGCCTTTATATTTGAATGAGGACATAAAACATTGACAGCTTTTGCTATTTCAACCAAAGTACCTTGTTTGAAAGCACCGGTGTCACACCGTTGCTTCCGAGCAACAAAATCCTCAAGAACTCCTAGTAATACTTCTTCCTCAAATGCTTCCCATTTACGCCTTCTTCCTTTTGGCTCTTGAGTAGCATTCAAAATATTTTCGTTATCCATACCTAAACAAAAAATATTTTAATGAAGGAAAATACCATACAAATAATCAATTTGCATAATATCCAATCAACTTGCATAATATCCAATCAACTTGCATAATATCCAATTAATTTGCATACCATCCAATCATTGTGCTAATATCTAACAAATGCATGATAAAAAGGAATACTAAAATAAAATGTTATCATTAAAACATATAGCTAGTTCGGTTGCTGGTTCCTAATTGCTCTCCACTCATTATACATTTCCTCAGCCATATCATTCCTCATTGCAGTCCACTGGTCCGATGATTGAACACTACCAACATATTCACCTTCTTCTGTATTTTGTCCATCTTCTATTATTGGCAAATTCTCCATTGGATCTACTAACATCTCTTGCCTAATAAGATTGTGTAGTAGGCAACAAGCGGTAATTATTCGACCTTGTGTCCTTATCGGATAGAAAGATGGACTCCTTAGTATCGACCACCTTCCTTTTAGCAAGCCAAAACAGCGTTCAATTACATTCCTTGCCTTAGAATGCTTCATGTTAAAATATTCTTCCTTATTAGAAGGTGTTCGTCCCTCCCATTCAGATAAATGATAAGGTATTCCTCTATAGGGTGCAAGGAATCCTTCACCATTTGTATAACCACCATCTACAAGGTAATAACAACCTAATGAAAAAAAAAAACAGACCTTATTAGTGTTTTGTAGTTGACAAACAGAACTAAACCTAACTTAGAAAGTTGAGACTAAGTAATAATCTTACCCGCTGGTACCTTAAAACCATTAGGCCTACTAATTGCATCATGTAGCACTCTAGAGTCTGATGCGGAACCCTCCCACCCCGGAAACACATATATGAACTGCATATCTCCTGAACACACACCTAACACATTAGTTGCGACTCGACCCTTTCTTGTTCGGTATCTTGGTTTGTCAATTTCAGGTACATGCACATCAATGTGTGTTCCATCCAATGCTCCCAAGCAATTCTTAAAAATAAAAAATAAAAAACTTTTTGTTAATTTATACAAAGGGAATGAAGAGTTAAAGCTTAAGGAAAATGAAAAATATTTCTCATCATACCTTAAAACATCGCCACCTAGCATCTGTAGAATCAATAGGCACAGGCTGTGGGACTTTTAGTAGGAAACCTTGTAATCGCAAAATTCCTTGCAATACGCTATTGAAATACCTACTTATAGTCTCTCCCGACCTATAAAATCTACCGCCAACACTACGATTCTTAGTATGATGTGCTAATATTTGTAAAGTCATACACACCTGTTCCTCTACAGACACCAAACCATCAGTTTTTACCCTCCCATCTTGACGAAGTAAGTCACATAATATGCCAAAAGTCCTTCTATCCATTCTCAATTCGTTAACACATTCAGTATCAGTATTCCCTATTATACCATTCAGATAACACAAACTAATCTCTCGTCTAATAAGTGAACGGTTAGTCAATGTGGGTCGTTCAACATGTCTCTGTTTGCCACGTAGCATCATCACCACAAGAATCGTACAAATACAAATTGTTTCCAAATAAGACATCTCTAACAATAAGATCAATAAAAGCTTCCTTCGATCCATATCTATCCAAACAAAAAAAAAACAAAAAACAAATTAACTAAATCATTAACCCGAGGCAACAAATATACATATGGCGTTGAAAAAAAAAAGTTTTCATTAACCCGAGGCATCATATTCAAAATGTTCTACTCTTATACATCTATAAACATGTGTCTAAGAACACTAGTATGAGGATTGCTATCATTGCTAGGCATTGCATGTGAAAAGGGAAATTAAAGGACACCTGTAATGCAGTAGCCTTAGCCTTAGCCTTCCGTTTATGCTCCTCTTCTCTGCAACCAACAACCACAACAAATTGCAATTCAGCATCAACCCCACACAATACAAAACATTCACATTGTATACACAGTACATACATACACACTGCAAACACAGTACATACATACACACACTACATACACTGCATACACTACACACACTACATACACTACACACATACACTGCATACACTACACACACACCCTGCAAGTACACACACAGTGCATACATACATACACACACTGCATACACCCTGCATACACCCTGCATACATACACACTGCATACACAGTACACAAACACACACACACACTACATACACTACACTTACACACACACTGCATACACTACACACACACCCTGCATACACACTGCACACACACACACTCACACTCACACACTGCACACACACACACACACACTGCATACATACTGCATACACACACACACACTGCATATATACACACACACTGCATACATACACACACACTCACACTTACACACACTGCATACATACTGCATACATACACATACACTGCATACATACTACATACATACACACACACACACTGCATACATACACACACACTCACACTTACACACACACTGCACACACACACACTCACACTCACACACTGCATATATACACACACACACACTGCGCACACACACACACTGCACACACTGCATAGACACACACACACTGCACACACTGCATAGACACACACACACTGCATACACACTCACACACAAACTGCACACACACACACAAACTGCATACACACTCACACACACACTGCACACACACACACACTGCATACACACACACACACTCACACTCACACACTAAACACAGTCACACACACACACACACTGGACACACACATACACACACTGCATATATACACACACACACAAACTGCACACACACACTGCATACACACACAAATTGCACACACACACAAACTGCACACACACACACTGCATACACACACAAACTGCACACACACACAAACTGCACACACACACACACTACATACACACACACACACACTGCACACACACTCACACTCACACACACTCACACTCACACACTGAACACAGTGACACACACACACACACGGGGACAGAGTGCAACAAACTCTTACCCTCACACACACACTCTGTTTTTATACTCACACACACACACTGCATACATACTTGCATACACACACACTGCACACACACACACACACACTGCACACACACACACACGCACACACACACACACACTGCATACATACTGCATACATACACACACACACACACTGCGCACACACACACACTGCACACACTGCATAGACACACACACACTGCATACACACTCACACACACACTGCACACACACACACAAACTGCATACACACTCACACACACACTGCACACACACACACACACACTGCATACACACACACACTGCACACACACTCACACTCACACACACTCACACTCACACTTACACTCACACTCACACACAAACACACACACACACTGCACACTTACACTCACACTCACACTCACACTCACACTCACACTCACACTTACACACACACTGCATACATACTGCATACATACACACACACACTGCATACATACTACATACATACACACACACACAAACTGCACACACACACTGCATACACACTGAACACAGTCACACACACACACACACTGGACACACACATACACACACACACAAACTGCACACACACACTGCATACACACACAAATTGCACACACACACAAACTGCACACACACACACTGCATACACACACAAACTGCACACACACACAAACTGCACACACACACACACTACATACACACACACACACTGCACACACACTCACACTCACACACACTCACACTCACACACTGAACACAGTGACACACACACACACACGGGGACAGAGTGCAACAAACTCTTACCCTCACACACACACTCTGTTTTTATACTCACACACACACACTGCATACATACTTGCATACACACACACTGCACACACACACACACACACTGCACACACACACACACGCACACACACACACACACTGCATACATACTGCATACATACACACACACACACACACACTGCGCACACACACACACTGCACACACTGCATAGACACACACACACTGCACACACTGCATACACACTCACACACACACTGCACACACACACACAAACTGCATACACACTCACACACACATTGCACACACACACACACACACTGCATACACACACACACTGCACACACACTCACACTCACACACACTCACACTCACACTTACACTCACACTCACACACAAACACACACACACACTGCACACTTACACTCACACTCACACTCACACTCACACTCACACTCACACTTACACACACACTGCATACATACTGCATACATACACACACACACTGCATACATACTACATACATACACACACACACACACAAACTGCACACACACACTGCATACACACTGAACACAGTCACACACACACACACACTGGACACACACATACACACACACACACAAACTGCACACACACACTGCATACACACACAAATTGCACACACACACAAACTGCACACACACACACTGCATACACACACAAACTGCACACACACACAAACTGCACACACACACACACTACATACACACACACACTGCACACACACTCACACTCACACACACTCACACTCACACACTGCATACACACTCACACACACACTGCACACACACACACACAAACTGCATACACACTCACACACACACTGCACACACACACACACACACTGCATACATACACACACTGCACACACACTCACACTCACACACACTCACACTCACACTTACACTCACACTCACACACAAACACACACACACACAAACACACACACACACACAAACACTTACACTCACACTCACACTCACACACACATTTTACACACACAACTCACACACACATTTTACACACACAACTCACACACATACACACAAAAACAGATTACACACACACACACGGACATATTACACACACATTTTACACACACAACTCACACACACACTGCAAATAACACAGGTTACACACACACACACGGATAGATTACACACACATTTTACACACACAACTCACACACACACAGATATTACACAGGTTACACAGATTACATACACACACACACACACACAAACACACTCACACACACACAAACACACAGACAAATTTTTTTTCAGTACACACAAACACACACACAGAGAGCACACACCTGAGACTAATCTCAATTTCATCTTATGAAAACCCCAAATTCTAATCTCAATTTCACCTAAATAACAAAACCCTAATTTGTTCAATTGCAAATCCACTTGTATATTATGAATTTCTCAAACCCAAAACAACAAAATCAAATAAACCTCAGTTAATATCACAAACAAATCCACACAAATCGACGAAAAAAAATCCAAGATTCGAAGCTTACCGACTAGAGGCAGATGACAGCGACCAGATGCAAGGACGACGATGAGCGTGAGGACGATGTGGGAGCACGGCAAGGACGACGACGAGGGCAGACGCAGAGATGAGGACGATGTGGGATGTGAGATGTGGGAAGACGCGGTTTCTCTGGCTTACGAGTCCGCCCGAATTTGGGATCCCTCGTGAAGAACGGCTAAGCCCCCCCTTAGTCCTAGCGAATCCCACCTAAGCTTATTAAAGCTAATCCCGGTACCCACCAAACACTGGACTATAGTCTAGTCCAGTCCAGTCCCAGCGAATCCTGTCAAACAAACGTGCCCTAAATGATCTAATTGCCCTCCCATCTAAATGGGTTACCCAAAAATTCTAGGGAACTTTAACGAAAAGCACCCGGTACTGTTCACTTTAACGAAAAACCACATTTTTACACTAAAAAGTCAATCCTGGTACTATTTACTTTACTCTTTATTTTGTCCTTATCATTAAAACTCAAAGTTTTCAAGCCCTTTTCATTAGTTTTCCTAAAATTCTAACCCTCATTACTCATTTTGTAGAGAAAGAAACAAAGAAGAGAGAGAGAGAGAGAGAGAGAGAAACATCCGGTCCTCCTACACCCGCAAATATCTTTCTGGGCTTCAACCCACGTTGTCTGCAAATCAAGCAAGTTCGGCCATCCAGTCCTCTCATTTTAGTACTTCCAGCTTTTGTAGTTCTCTCTCTCTCTCTCTCTCTCTCTATTATTTTCTTAGCATTTATCCTATTGATGCAATGGGTCATTTTCTGGAATTTGAGTGATGTGGCAAAGATCAGAGCTTTCAATTTTTTAATTTGGGATTTTTGTTTTTACTATGAGAAATTAGGGTTCTTGATGCAATACCTGGAGGGAATCTTCAAGTGCGAGAGTTTTGGAGCAAATCTTTGAGGGGTGTGGTGAGTATTTTGCCTCCGTTTTGGGAAATCAGGTTTTGGGAAAAGTTAAAAAATCTCGATGCTAATAACGGCAGCGTTGTCGCCGTCGAGGTCGAAAATGAAGTTGGGGGATGATACGTGCAATGACGTCGATTTTATTGTGGATGTGCATCGTGCAATTAACTGTGTTGGAGGATACGTGGGTGCCTAGATTCTTGTAATCCTTTAAAATTTTGTATTTTACAAACCCTTGATTTGAACCTAGATTCTGGAATCCCTTTAAAAATCATATATTTCCAGTGACATGCACACAATATGCACATGATATGCTCACATATCTGAGCCAACCTAAAAACTCAAAGCTCACAGCTCTCTCTTCGAAATCAGAAAAATGACGTCATCACTTGTGAGTTTTTACAATTTATGTGTGAGTATTTTTTTCATTTCAGTTTTGTGCATAGTGCGCATAGCTTGTACGTGACCGGTTTATCCTATTTCAGTTATAAGATTAAGAAAATAAGTCATTTTTGGACCCAATAAACCTATTTCTACACCCATTAAATTTTTGTTAAATTTTATATTCCAATTATGCCTTAAACAAAAGATGGGTGTAGAAAGATAGTATCAACTGGGGAATGGGTGGGTCGAAATGGCCCTGAGAGCCACAATTGGCGGTTGGGTGGGTTGCCGGAATTCAGAAAAGGGATCGCCGGAATTCCGGTGAGACATATTCTGTGCTATTAAAAGCAGACCAAGACCCTTCAAGAAACTATTGGATCACAACAAATGTGGTTAGCTGGAACGCCAGCACGCCACCCGGTTTGGGCATTTTCAATTACTACCCAAACCATCCCAGGAGATCTCCTCCATCAGTACCACCAGCAGGCCCTGCATGGGACAACGTTCGCGCTCGACTGGATCAAAGTCTTGCCTATAAGGCACACCAAGGCTTCATCCACGCACCTCCCGCAACCTCAGACAGAGTCATTGTGCTTCTCAACACACAAAACACCATCAACGGCTTTGTCCGGTGGTCGGTGAACCCACCCAGCCGCCAATTGTGGCTCTCAGGGCCATTTCGACCCACCCATTCCCCAGTTGATACTATCTTTCTACACCCATCTTTTTTTTAGGGCATAATTGGAATATAAAATTTAACAAAAAATTAATGGGTGTAGAAATAGGTTTATTGGGTCCAAATACAATTTCCCTAGGTTTTGTTTATCAGCACTCTTCAAATATGAGACTTGTTTCAACTAAATGGACTCAAATACCACTAATTTTTAATAGAGTAATACTATCGAGATTAAATTTATAAACAAAATTTACAAACTAAATAATTTGTCACTAATAGAAATGAGCGCGTTTATCAACATTAAAGTAATAATCTAATCATCAACTTTCATATCGTTGAATTTATAAAATTTTATTTACAAATTTAATCTCGTTAGCATTACGCGTTTTAATAATGGGTAATTGCAGTAAAGATCAAGTCAATTCAGCTGCACACGTGTACACTAAAGATCGAACTAGTGGGCAGAAGCTCTAACAAGTTGTTTGGAATTTCATTATCGACGACAGATGAAAATTGGCCCACTAAGAGAATGAGGCTCAGGCCCAAAGGCCTAACGTCCAACATTATATTAGTAGAATATGAATATTCACGTGAGAGGGCTGAGGGCTGAGGGCAGGGGAAGATGTGATGATGGAAGGAGAATTATGAAAAGGAATAGGAATACGAGTAGTTGGGGGAGGAAGAGTAGAAAGAGAGGGGGACACAAAACACAAAGCTTCAAACGACAGCCATTCGTTGAATGATAGGCTCTATCCATAATCTCATCCTCTCCTCTCCACTCTTTAAGTCCTCTTGGTTTAATTTCAGTCATTCCCTTCCAACGACACATTACACTAGTACCTCATCTCATCATCTTAGTTTTATCTCAATCATTTATTCAAATGAATATATAACGACCTTGTGATTTTTGTGACTGTCTTCCTTCCTTCCTCCCTTACCACTGCTTAGCTATATCCTCCCTCCCACCCACCCTGCCCTGAGCTAGTTATTAGTGCATAGCTAGCACTGCTCCGCTCCAAGAATGGCTTCGGCTATTCTTTCTGTGGCCAAACCATCTCTTCAGGTTCATATATGCAGCTTCCTTCTCGTTTTCTTGCCTCAATCACTTTATGCTTCTTAATTTGCTCGCTCAGACCTGTACGGATATTGCATTGTGTGCTAGATATACACTTTTTATATACATATACATGCACACAGACGCAAGAGTAATAGGCCAGCTGATTACTTAAACTAATTAAGCGCACATGTAGAGTACCGTACGTTAATTAGTTAAACTGATCATTAATTAATTATAGCTAGCTAGTGTTTGTTTAATTTGTGTTCTATATGTGTGTGTGTGAGTGTGTGTGTGTATACGATGCCCAAAATGATTAAATCGATTAATTTGCAGGCCAATGGAAAGGGATTTGCAGAATTCTCAGGTCTCCGTACCTCATTAGCTTGCCTTCCTTTCGGAAGGAAGACCTCAGACGATTTATTCTCAGTCATTGCCTTCCAGACCTCTGCTGTGAGTATTACTACTACTACTTTGATTTATTTCTTCTTGTCTTTAATGTCTTACTGTCCATGTCTTTTCCTATGTACATACGTGCTAGTGTCAGTAAATAACGTTTCAATGATCATCAATCAATCATAACATTTAAGGAATACCAATTGTGGTTATCAAATCTCATAATTAAACAACCAGGGAGTTAAGTTTAATAAACACCGTGGTTTATATACAAGGAATATTAGTATATGCATACGGCTAGCGTACGTGCTTATGATTTCAAAAAGATGTGTGATATCCACACACTTCATTTTACTTCTCACACACCTTTTTAATTTTCAGCCGTCGGATCGGATGAATTGAAAAAGATCAACGGACAGAAATTATCAAAAGATGTGTGAGAAGTAAAATGGGGTGTGTGGATAGCACACCCTTTTCAAAAATGGTGTGTCAATGAGTCCAAGCAGGTTGCGCATCGACCATCAAACAATGGGTAAATGCAACTACTGTTACTATTACGTGTGAACCCCATTTTCCAAAAGTGACTCATTTCTTTATTGGTAACTACCTCTCCCAAATCCAAATGCAGCCTGCGAATGTGAGTTTGTGTTTTTTTTTTGGGTCTATCTATTGTGTTGTGTTAGTTTGTGTTTTTTTCTTCATTTTATCTATTGTGTGCATATGCTGTCTCATACTATTTTAATTTCTTTTAGTTCTTCATTTTATTTATAAAATCAAAATTTTATTTTATAAATTATACAATTAGACTGCTTTACCCCTTTTACATGAACTGTTTTCGTTTTAAGTGGGGGCATAATTGCTCACTTTGAAAAACAAAGGGGAGAATAAGAATTGTTGTTATCGGGGCATAAGATCGAGTTTAAAACGTATGTTTGTAAATGTGGCGGTGTAATATGTATTTTGTAAATTTTAATTTTGGGAAGTTGGGAAGCAACGGAGTATACAAAAAAGGAGTAACGGAGGCGAAGCTAAAGGTGGCTATAAATGGGTTTGGAAGAATTGGAAGGAACTTCTTGAGGTGCTGGCATGGACGCAAGGACTCCCCTCTTGATGTCATTGCCATCAACGACACTGGAGGCGTCAAGCAGGCATCCCACCTCCTCAAGTATGACTCTACCCTCGGTATCTTTGATGCTGATGTCAAGCCCGTTGGGGATAATGGCCTCTCCGTTGATGGCAAGATTGTCAAGGTCGTGTCTAGCCGCAACCCACTAGACCTGCCCTGGAAGTGAGTTGGCTTAATGAGTTATAGCTTTATTAGTGAATACACACACCTGCATCGACGTGTACATGCATATACATATGATCGATCATGTACTAATTAATTTGTCAATGGCTGCATGACAGGGATTTGGAGATCGATCTGGTGATTGAAGGGACTGGTGTTTTTGTCGATAGGGATGGCGCGGGCAAGCACCTCCTGGCAGGGGCCAAGAAGGTACTTATTACTGCCCCTGGAAAGGGTGACATCCCCACCTATGTGGTCGGAGTCAATGCTGACGCTTACAACCCCGATGAAACCATTATTAGCAATGCTTCTTGCACCACCAACTGCCTTGCCCCCTTCGTCAAGGTCCTTGACCAGAAATTTGGTAATTACATCTTTCTCATCCTTACTTGTATATTTTCTTTTTTTCACCAGATTCCTTCATTACCAAATTTGTTTACCAATGTTGTGTGTACCTAGTACGTAGTACATACGCACACATGTCAGTTTCTTACAAGGATATTATTTTATACTGCAGGCATCATCAAGGGTACCATGACTACCACGCATTCCTACACTGGTGACCAGAGGCTACTTGATGCCAGCCACCGCGACCTAAGGCGTGCACGGGCTGCTGCTCTCAACATTGTTCCCACCTCCACAGGTGCAGCAAAGGCCGTGGCCCTAGTTCTTCCAAGTCTGAAGGGCAAGCTAAATGGCATTGCCCTGCGTGTGCCCACCCCAAACGTGTCGGTGGTGGACCTTGTTGTCCAAGTCACTAAGAAGACCTTTGCAGAAGAGGTAAACGCTGCTTTCAGAGACAGCGCCGAGAAGGAGCTCGCAGGTATCCTTTCTGTTTGTGACGAGCCCCTTGTCTCAGTCGATTTTAGGTGCACAGATGTCTCCTCCACAGTCGACTCCTCATTGACAATGGTAATGGGCGATGACATGGTCAAGGTCATTGCTTGGTACGACAACGAGTGGGGTTACTCCCAAAGGGTTGTTGATTTGGCTGACATTGTCGCCAACAACTGGAAGTGATCATCCTTTCAAAATTCAAATTAGCTACTCCTACTCCTATTCTCCTCGTCATTCCTGGCGGCCGGATCCATGTTTTTTGTTTTTCCCTAACCATTATGTGTTTATAATTTATACTTTTATTCTTCTTTTCAGATTAACGATGAGAATATTGTTGAAACCAATTTCTCCTTCTTTTCATTATGCAAGATGAGTCTTGATGTATGTAGAGATCAAGGTGAACAAGTCGTTTAAACTTTGAAGCGTGTGTTGTTGATTCCTTTATTATTATATTTTTATTATATACATTACATATATCCATTGCTATTTTTGGCTTCGAATTTTTTTTATTCTGGGGCTACACGTATAACAATTGCTGTAGTACACTCGCACTAATATTTGAAACTAAATGATTAAGCTACACCAAAATTAAAAGCAACGCTAATCATCTATGTTAAGCTTGTTTTACCAATTCCTTTTCAGTGCTTCATATCAAATTAACGTGGTCTCATATGGTTTGCGTGATGATTTGCTTGGAAATGCAACTCCAATTAATGTCCATTCCCAAGGGATTGTAACGAAACCCTCATTCCTGTGTTAGAAATGCTGGGAAATGAGAATTAGAAACTTTATGAGCTTGTTTACTCACAAGGAATGACTATCATTCTCATTCATGTCATATCATACGTTAACAACCAATAAATGGAAAGAAAAAAGAATTAGGTATAAGAATAAGATAGCTAGGAAATTATTCGTCTCATATCCATTCCTTCCCCGTGCCAATTTCATGTATGGTTTATACAGTAATAGGAATCAACATTCCAATAATAGCTTCATACAAAATTGAAATATAGAGGAGGTGGGGATATGTGACTACGTGGGGGAACCGCCAAATAATCCATACAGCTCATTATTACCGTGGCCAAGGTGACCCAACAAAACAACTGGCGAAAAAATATATAATAAAATTCATCTTAGTAATTTCACATCGATAATCGATAAATACCTTAAAACTAAAAGGAACGATCCATCCGTCTCTGGTCTTACAAAAGAATTGAGCAATTCAAATAATACAATCTTGAAACACTCAACCATCCAGCACAGCCGTAATCGTCAAAACTCTAGTGTTGTATATACATAAGCATGCAACGGTGTAACTGAATTAAATTGTAAACTCGAAAAAACAATGAAAAAGGCAACATCTAGAGAACTTATGCACAGTACTAAAATCTTTGAACATCCCGAGTTCTAGATGCCTAGAACAACCAGTGTTTCCTCCTTGGTTTCTGTTGAATTGGAGCGTCTGCAAAAAAGACACCCAACTAAGATATTAACCAAACTCTCTCCTTGTACTGCAGTTTACACCTATAAAATGAGCCTCTTTCTGATGTAAATCAAATAAAAACACAGAAAAGAAACAAAAGAAAGACACCTCGGGTTTCATATAATGAATTGTAATGAACCTCGGACCAAAAACTCAGCCACAACTCTGCATTGTTTAGAAGGAAAAATAAGAATGTTAGAATCTGAAATTGTCCTATAGCATTTTACAAGACTATTTTTCATCTAAATCTACAACTACGAGACTAGAGGATCTCCTTTATTTATTTATTTATTTTTTTTCATTTCAATGAGCATAAAGGAGCAAAGGTACTTCCATCTTACCACATTTTGGTGGCTGGTACTGAGGCATAATTTCAATATAGCAAGAATCTCTGAATGATGTCAAAAGGCAAATCTTTGCTGAAAACTGCATCCAACCAAGATTACGAAACATCATAAACTACAAGAGAAGATATTGCATAAACACTATGCCAACAAGAAACTTTCCAAGTTGTGAGCACTGGTCTACGTTTTTTTTTTTTTTATTTCTACAAAAAAATAAATTATGTACTAATATTTGAACTATTGCATCATTTTTCATTTTTTTTTTTTTTTTTTTTTTGTGCAACTAAAGATTCAATATCAAGTTCCATTTCAAGCTCATGAAGAAATATTTCCAGTTAAACTGAAAAAGTCTTGATGCCATCATCAATAAGTATATTAATAAAGCTAAGATAAATAACCAATGAGTACAAATCAACCACAATGAAAATACGAGAAAATAATGAAAATAAGAATGATATGCCGACTACTAATCTACAGAGAGAAATTCAGATCCATTGGGACAAATGTAAAAGACCTTGTCAGCTGCTGCTTGTAAGGTAACATGATCTCCCCATTCACCAGATCTGCATCATGTGGAAATTAAAAGTGAATACAAACCTGCTGTACCGAAAAACAGATGAAACTAAGCCAGAATTCATGTATGCAGACAGAAGCTTGTTGATCAAATAACCGAACTAATGACCCTAAAAAATTTGACATACTTTGCCATTTTCTTGTGATAGCGCTTGTACTTCATAGGGACATAGCCTTCATACAAAGAACGATAGTCTTTGAGCTGGAAACAGGAAAAGTAGTGCACGACAAGCATACTCAAATTCGGCATCCACTTTTTTGTTCCCCTTTAAACTAATCAAAGAACTGGTAAAATAATGTTGAAAATGAGACAATGTGGCACTGAAAGGTCACTATAGATTCTGGTCATGATAATTATGCTTTGTAGAGAGAAAGGACACAGGTAGCAGTAGTTGTGAGAGCAAAGAAAAGTCGCTTTGGCATTATACCACCCAATGGTTACAGGAGTGGTAAAGGTGGTGACTGCGGAGGTGACAATATGGTGGATGGAGGTTTACTTTAATCAAAATATGGCGATGGCCAGCAGTGGTAGCAGTTTCCATTATCTCCTTAATTGATCCTTCATTTCATACCAATGGATCTCCGGTCCATTTTCTAGCCATCTAAAATTTTGTTCCTGCTATAGCAATTGGTTACTTCATATACACTCTACCTGCTTCACAATCTCTTTTCGAACATGTTTGTGATACTCTGGAGATTTGTACATCTGGTCTGAAAGTGCACGAAACTGCAAAACAATAAGAAAAGAAATCAATTTAACTTAAAAATGACATACCTATTATTTTGGATTTTCAGTATTGCAGATACCTGACAATTTCCATCACCAGAAACCTTTACTTCATATAAACTATGGACATGTAACCTGCAAGGAAGTAATAAGAAATTCACTAAACTATCAGCCAAGAAGAAGTTAAACAGAAGTGTGGAGAATACAAAACAGATATTTACTTCTAGTCCGCCAATATGCTGAGTACAGAGTTGCATCACACTCAATGCCTAAATGAGATTAGAAATAAATTTATCTACAAACTAACATGTTGTTATAGATTAAAGTATTGTAATACAAGCATAATTTGAGTACAAACATCAACCCACACCCAAGGGTAAACTACCTCTCCTATTAATAATACCAACAGGTCCAACACCCCAACAAACATGGTAATAAAATACATCATTTTCAGGACTGTATGTGGTTTTCTATGAGTTGCAAAAATGAATATCCAAAGTGAGGTTTGCCAATACCTTCAGCCATTTCCAAGTGCGAGCTTACGTGGTTTTTTTTTTTTCCTTTGATACAAGAAGAAAGGGGAAGAAGATTGATACAAGAAGTTATCTTAATTCCTTTTAGGAAAGTAGTCAACCACAAAATAACCAGTCCATATTTCTATTCTGAAGCGTAAACATACCTCTGGAGAAGGCATTGGTGATCCAAACCAGCATCACTTATATTGGGGATGTAGGAATTTACCCGTGGAACATGCTGGAATTTTGCAAAAGATATCATAATATCAGATATAAAGGTATGAATGAAAGGAGTGAATTGAGGGGGGAGAAAGGAAATTTTCAATACAGGAACAGGTGCCAGGTTGGAAAGGCGTCTAGCAACTGAACCATCTAACTTAGCATACTCTTCTGATAGATGGTACAACAGCAATCATGCAGTCATCCTCAACATCCTGATGGCCGCTCAAGGAAGTTAAGCTAGAACATTTGTCAACACTGTGAGTCCCGTTCATCATAAACTATAGTCTGTTTCAAATTCTTCACACTGAAAACAAGTACCAGAATGAGCTTATAAGCTGAGTAGCCTAGTTTGAAAAGCTAACAAGAGTTTACAACCTTCCAACAAAAGTGAATTCACAACCAATAAACAAAGATATGGCATATTTCTTAATTGTGGGTAAGATTGGTCTTATACAATTGCAATATATAAATGTAAAGCTATGCTAGGCTTGCCGAAATGTGCACTGTCAATTAGTATCGGGTAAGATTGTTCTTAAAAGTTTGTTTGAGTGATGGCAATTAAGAGTAGTAAGACATGGCTGAATGTGGGTCTTTTCTTTTCCTTATCCTCATCATTAATAATGTCCAAGTGCAATAAAAGAATGAACTGAATAAATCATGCCATACAAACTCAAACATGGAAGATTCAGATTGGATACGAACAAACAAACAAACAAACAAACAAACACGATAGATATTTGGAAACTGAATATGAACCTGGAATTGGAATTGGAATTGGAAGGCGAAGAAACAAACAAACGATTCTTTTAATGCTCAACCGAAATATCAAATCAATTCAATGGAAAACAGAAAGAAAAACAAGTTAGAATCTTGAATGATTCCTCCATCTTGACATTCCGCTGTATTTTCTTCTTTTTATTAAATTAATAAAATTATACCGCGCGCGTAGGTTCGTTAGTTAGATTTTCAAGCACCGGATACCAGGTACGGGGCATCCCCACCCTGATTCGCGATATTTTATATTTCCATTTTGTCCTCCGAATTTTGACTTACATCACTTGGTCCCTCAGAATTTCAAGACGTTCCATTTTCTGTTGCTTATTTCCGTATGTATTCATTTCCAGTAGGGTGGGCACTTGGAATCGAAAATCGAAACTTAAACACGAATCAAATTGAACCGAACCGAACGGTTCGGTTTTGCAGTTTTAAAACGGTTGCAGTTTCGAAACCAAACCGTAGTTAGGAAAACGGTTTGGTTTCGGTTTTGGGTTTTCAAAACCAAATCGAAACCGAAACCGCACCATATAGTAAATGTCATGTTTTAATTGATTCTTTATTAGAGTCCATACATTTATAGTATAGACTCAACTACACAGTGTATGCCATAGTCCGGCGGCAATGTTTTTCACTTTAGTTTCTGACAATGATTTCACATAACTTGGTCTTAGCTGATCTATTGTATTCCCTTACCCGCACTGGATCAAAATGGGAAAAGAAGAGAAATGCAGCAGGTAAATAACAAGAACGAGAAAAGGAAAATGCGGTTCTAATTGAAAATCTAATCAGTAGTACTCCTAATTATCAAAGTATACAAGAAGAGCAATCAATTCTCTCAATTCCGCTCAAAGAGCATAAGACCTTGACTAGCATAGCTAGCTCACCTGTAAAGGCAAGCCCCGCTTTAGCATAAGACCTTGTGCTCGTCCTAAACAACCAGCACAAATCTGTAAAAGCAAGCCCCCTTTAGCTACCAGTTTTGGAATATGGTTGCTACCGTGACTGGAGAAAAAAAGCACTCAACATTTTCCCTTCCTTCTCGGACCAAAATCAGAAGAACCAAAAACCCAAGGAGAAAAAAGAAAAAAATTCTCAAAAACCGAACCGAAACCGTTTGAAACCGCACCAAACTGCACCGCGTCCACGCCTAATTTCCAGCCATTTTTTTTTTTAACTAAATGATGTGTCATCAATAAGAGATAAACACATGAACCAACACTTAATAATCCAATTATCTATAATCACATCATTTAGTTTGCAAATTTAATTTTCAAAATTTGATTTCCTTAGGATTACTCTTTTTGCCAAATCCACCTATCACCGTCTCCTAGCAAGACCCTGTCTCAATTGAGGTTGTTTGTTTGATGTTAAGGATTGAATTGAATATCAACGAAAAAATTGAATGGCAACCAACGAATGCTAATATTGTCGTAGAAGATAAATTAGTCAACATTTCAAAGCCATTATCCATTTCAATCCAATCTTAGACACCAGGACCTTGGATCGAGCTTGAACGAGATCAAATTTAATTCGTTTCAGTTCAATTTGAAGGCACGAGATGACAATAGTTGTTGTAAACAGCCTATCTACAAACTCAAATCACATGTATTCGCAGCCAAATTTCACACACACACATCTCCATTGCAAGTGCAAACAGCTGCTTGGCTGTAAAGCCTGAAATCCGCAAACTATCCCTGCTAATCGTATTATAATCCATAACCACCCAGCAAAATCTTGTATTAGCAAGAATGACATTGCAGCGTTACTCTGTTTTGGTAAATGTATCTAACTTAACCAATTCCCTGAATCCAGAGTAATATGGAATAGAACAATACGAAATTTCATCAATCATGCTTTCTCTTTCTCTGGCCTCCGCCAATGGAGTATGGGCGTGCCATATACCGTGAATTAACAAGCTCCCGAGGTATAGCTGCACCAGAAGATCTCAAAACTTCAACTAATTCTGGAAACAAGTTCTTATTCTCCTCACTCACAAATACAATTGCTGTACCCTCTTCTCCCAATCTAGATGCTCTACCAATCTGATGGACATACTCCTTAACGGAGTTGGGCATGTCAAACACAATAACCTGTCTCACACTCAGGAGATCAACCCCACGGCCTAAAATCCCAGTGGCTACAATAACAGGAACCTCACCCATTAAGAAAGAGCTCATGATATCTCTCCTCTCTTTCATGGATTTCTCCCCATGGATCGACAAAGCTTTCACCCCAGTGGTGACTGTAATTGCACTAGATAGGAGATCTGCCCCAAGTCTTGATCCCACATAAACCACCACAGGCGGCATAAAATGCTGCTTGCTCATCAATATGTCAAAAAGCTTTTGCTTTTTTTGCTTTGACTCAACCCAGATGGGTAGTTGCTTCACAGCCTTATTTGGCCTGTTGGGATTGCCAACAAAGACTACGGCAACATCTTTTGCCATACAGCTTGCCATCTTCTCTATATCTGGGGAGACTGTTGCAGAATACAGTAAAACCTGGGGTTGCGATAAAGCCCTAAATATCTGCATTACCTGATCCCGGAAGCCCCTTTGAAGCATGCAGTCCACTTCATCAAGTGCGAAAATCCTTACATCATCCAGTTCTATATCATTCTTCGTTAAAAGATCTATCAGCCTGCCCGGAGTTCCCACAATGAGCTCCACTCCTTGCTGAAGGCGGTGAAGTTGTCTGGCCATTGCATCACCACCAACCACGAGTGCTGTTTTAAAAGGCAAACCCCTTCCGAGCAACTTAGCCTGCTCCTCAACTTGTATGCAGAGCTCTCTGGTTGGTGTTAGAACCATTGCTAATGGCCTCTTTTGGTCTGTGGACTGCTGAAAGCGAAGGTTTGCACAAAGAGAAACAATTGGAACCAAAAAGGAAGCAGTTTTACCAGAGCCCGTCTCAGCAGAAACAAGCAAACTTTTGCCACTCAAAGCAGCTGGGATTGCTTGCATCTGGACTGGTGTAGGCAGTTCAAAGCCTGCAGCCTCTATATTTTGGAGGAGCTTTTGAGGACAATTACACGAAGAGAATGACAAGATTGGTGTTGGAACTAAGTCTCCCTTCACATGAATTCCAAGTCTTGTTCTAAGCAAATCAGTGTGGTCGGCAGATAAGAATTGAGATCGGGATTGAGCACCAGAATCTCTAACATAAAAGCACTCATCAGTAGCGGGTAATGTTTTGGGAGGTGGGAGGTTGAGTGGCAAATGGGGGACGACCACTTTACATAAGAGAGTTTGTTTGCATTCCAAACTGCAAATGTCATCGTCTGTCTGATGGCATATGTACTCACCATAACGGTTACATATAACACATTTAGGCTCCCCTGGAAGAGCTTCTCTTTGGTCTCTGGACCTTTCTTTCACTTTATCATCTGCAGGCAAGCATCAGAGGGAGAATGGAAACCATGAATATGCATAAGTTGGGTTGGGAGAACGGATTATGATCTTGTATTACTTATTTTAATTTATCATTTGCGGGCAAGCACCAGAGAGACTGACTGGCTGACTTTCGAAATAAGTTAAAAAATCAAGTAATGATTGGAATGGGAACAAAAATAATTACGATTTCATTGCAATTTGAAATAGCAGTACCTTGAATGCCAACGACTGAAGTATTGCTGCATCGGTCATCATTCTTTCTGTGTTCCATTGTATTTGAACAATCACATCACATCACATGGGCACTGCAAACAAACAAACACCAACCAAATATTGCAATTGCAAAAGAATTCTAGAATAATATCAGACACAGTGATGCACAGCAGCCAAAAACTCTCCTCAACGACGACATTGAGAAGTGAAACCAAAAGATGAGGAGCATCGGAGCATCGGAGCATCAGACCATCCCCAATTTTAGTCGATTCCGACATAACCCAATCACAACAGATTACATACCTTGGAATTAGAATTGGTATTGGTATTCGAATAGCCACCAGCCACCAGCCACCAGCCGTCTCCGTCTTTTGTAAAACGGATTCTGAATTCGGAACAATTTTATCAACTACGGTCTCTCTGTTTGAGACTGCCAAGTCTTACTTATGAATATAGAGGCCCAACTGGTAGATATGTCTAAGCCCAGGCCTATTTCTGTGTAATTGTTTTCTTTTGGGCTTCGGCCCTCCTCAACAATTTAAATTACATTTTTCACTCAACGATTTAAATCACTTTTAAAAGGAAAAGTTGTAAAGTGCTTGTAGCATGAGTGGTTAAGAGTGTTTAATTCTCATTTTTCACTTTAAAGTATTACCATTATATCAATTTGTAACTTTGGTTTGATTGATTGTATGATAATTCATAAATTGATGAAGTGGTAAGCTCAAGACACTTAAATGGGCTAAGCCGCATTTGCACCACATTAACAAATTAGAAGCATAACCCATTTTGAAATTCACCACAAACGATGTTCAGGAAGGGAAACGACTAAATTAGCCAAAATCTCATCCTACATCATTTTTAGTGATTAAGGGCTTCCAAGGAAGAGAGTTCAGAAAGGAAACGATATGTTAGACTTTCATGTCATTAAATTAGTATTCTCATGCCAAAATTTGGATAAAATTATCATAAACTAGAATAGAAAATTAGAGCAATGATCTTTGAACTTTGATCAAATTAGAGCTTTGGTTTATGAACTTAAAATCCGTAATTTATGATCCCTAAAATTGTCATAATATGGAGCAATAATCCTTTTATCTTGATAACTCTGTTAGAACTTATGTCTCTTATTTGCCATTTTAAACTTATTTTGCATTAAAGTTTAATGTTGTTACCCAAAAGAATTATTACTCAATATTGTAACAAGTTCAGAGACCCGTAATACTCAAGGAACAAAGTTTCATTGAGTCAAATCCAAAAACAAATGCCCCAAATTTCTTTAAACTAAAAAGGTGGGTTAAAATTCTATAGAGAGTAAGCCCTCTGTATTGACTATATTTGGGTTGAATCTCAGTTTTCCAATACCTTACACTACAAAAAAAAAATTAATTCTTTGGTAAAGTTTCCGCCGGGATAAAACTGAATTTTGCCGCAATAAATAACTTTTTCCGACAAATGTCATTTTGTCGGGAGAAGTTTTGTTGTGAAAACAAGTTGTTATTATTATTATTATTATTATTATTATTTTAATTAGGTTCACATCCCTTATTTTCATATTACATTTAAACCTTATTACCTTTTTATTTTAGATTAACGTCATTTGACTGATTCCATGTCATCATTTTAGCATTTAAAATGTTACACATCATCATAAATGAAATCTCATCCCTTTATGCATTTAAGGCAAAATAAACTATATGAGTAAGTTTAAAACAAGGAAAATCCATTTGAACTCCTCCATTCTTCTTCTTCCCTTATGCACATCCGGAATCTACAACACCCCAAACCCAATTTTCTCCATTTTTTTCTCCATTTCTGAATTGATCCAATGCATATATGTTGAATTGTGATTAAAATACAAATTAGCATCAATAATTTTATCGGCTTTTGAGATTTGTGTGGCATAGGCAAGGCAACGCAAGCATCGCTTTCTCAAAGAATTTGGTTGATTCAAACATGCAGAGACTGTAGAGTGAGCGGGCTATGTGAAATTTGTACCATTCTGAAGTCATCTTCTTTTGTTCTTTATATTTTTTTCTTTTCCTTTTATTATTATATATTAGTCTTGATTATTCAATGTCTGGTTGGCTACACTTATATCCATGGGTACATTTTTAATCTACATGTTTCGTTCTAATATATCTATTGCTATAATATGTTTTGGTTTGTTCAAATTTGTTTTACATAAATATATGGATACTATTGTGGCCTATATTTAACTGACAGGGGAAGGGGGGCTAGCGGCATAGAGAGAGATGTGTTTGTAGGGTTGTGTAGAGGATGTGTTATCCCCCTACGCAATGTCTTTATTTATAGTGGGGTGTGATATCCACACACCCCATTTTACTTCTCACACACCTTTTTAATTTTTGGCCGTCGAATCGGATGAATTGAAGAAGATCAACTGACAAAAATTATCAAGGGGTGTGTGAGAAGTAAAATGGGGTATGTGGATAGCAAACCCCTTTATAGTAATAAGAGGAAGAAGAAATCACTCTCCTCCAAGGAATACAAGTTCTAACATGGAAGAATAACTAGAATCAAATCTAATTTAGGATTTACACAATCACACTTAAATAAGAAGTTTATAACAGGTAAAAAGTTTTTGGAGAATATTATGTAAAATGGTTTTTAAGGTTGCTGCATTTTATGTACCCACATAATCATGCCTATAAAACAATGGTAGGATGTACCTTCTTTTCCTTGAGTTTTTAAATGTACCCATGGGTGTTCTTGTAAATTCGGTATGTACCCATATACTATTTATGTTATGGGTACATATATTATTTTTGGTCTAAGTTCGTGGGTACATTGCTTTTGTATGTATGAATTCATGGGGTGTATTATTTTCCTTAATACTACTCAATGAAATTCACAAAAATATGTGCATTGTGCATGAATTTTTATTGTAGAAATTGTTTTTATTTTAATTTTTAAGTCTCATAATTCGTGAGATTTGTACATATATATCCTATAAATTTTTGAATTTTTAAAATTTAAAATTTCTTTTAGACTTGATCGATTGATTGAATCTCATAATACTAGGATTTTGAATTACATAAAATCTTGGATTTAAATCCCTTAAATGTTGGACTGCAATTAATATTTTAAATTACAGTTTTCTATTTAAGATATCAAAAAGATGACATGGAAATATAGTAATACTAATACGCTGAGGTGTACAAAGTCAAAGGATTTTGATAAAAAAATAAAAAAAACAATAAGATTTCAATCTAACAATGTTGACTGTGTTAATATGTATGCAGATATATCAGAGAGAGAATTATCAAGAACTTAGTGAGAGAAAGTAAGCAGAGAGAGAGAGATGAATATCTGTATTATGTATTTCTTACTCATGAAGTCATTACATTTAGACTTATATAGCAGCTCAAATACATGTAACTAACTAACTAACTAAATGCACAATCTATTGACAAGTGTCATAATCCCACACACATATATATCCTAACAGCCCCCCACAATCTCAGGTTTGGATGAACCAAGCATGAGATTGGTACAATGAGACCGAAACAAAGGAGAACTAAGGCCTTTTGTAAGGATATCCGCAAACTGCTCCCTGGAAGAAACAAACTGAACCAGGAGACGATGTTGAGCAACCCTTTCACGCACAAAGTGAACATCTATCTCAATGTGCTTCGTACGCTGATGTTGAACAGGATTGAAGGACAAAGCTATGGCGGACAAATTATCACAAAAGAGAACTGGAGCTGTCGGAAGTGGGATGTGCAGAAACTGAAGAAGCTGTTGGAGCCAATCAAGTTCAGCGGAAGTGGAAGACATGGCCCGATATTCCGCCTCGGTAGAGGATCGTGACACGGTATGCTGCTTCTTAGATGACCAGGAAATGGGATTGCCACCTAAGAACACAACTAGGCCCGTTGTAGACCGTCGATCATTAGGGTCACCAGCCCAGTCTGCATCACTAAAAGCTTTTAACTGTAAGTCACTAGCAGAGTATGATATACCAAAGGTCATAGTACCCTTTAAGTATCGCAGTATTCGTTTGACTGCAGTATAGTGAGAAATCATAGGAGCCTGCATAAACTGACACACTTGATGAACAGAAAAAGCAATGTCCGGCCGGGTGAAAGTAAGATACTGCAATGCACCTACTATACTTCGATAAGCTGCCGGATTGTTGAAAGGAGAACCATCATCCTTGAGTAAGCGATTGTTAGGTAAGCAAGGTGTATCACACGGCTTGCAATCAACCATTTCTGCCTTCTGTAATAACTCCTGTATATACTTGGTCTGAGACAAGAAAAAACCTGGACCAATTCGATCAATTTGAATGCCAAGGAAGTAGTGCAGATTGCCCAGATCTTTAATATCAAATTCATGTGTAAGAGAGTCAATGACCTGTTGAATGATAGAAGAAGCACTGCCGGTGACAATTATGTCATCAACATAGAGTAGGAGAATGACAATCTCAGTACCAATGTGCTTAACAAACAGAGAAGAATCAGCATAAGTGGAAGTAAAACCAAGAGAAGGCAGAAAATTGGTGAACCGTTCATTCCATGCCCGAGGTGCCTGTTTCAAACCATATAAGGATTTGTGTAGTTTGCATACAAACTCAGGATGAGTGGGATCTTCAAACCCCGGAGGCTGAGCCATATATACCTCTTCGTGCAACAAGCCATGGAGGAAGGCATTTTTAACATCGAGCTGCCTTAATGACCAATTAAAATGGGCAGCCAAAGCTAATATTAAGCGAATAGTAGTAGGCTTGATTACGGGGCTAAACGTTTCCCCATAATCCAGGCCAGGTTCTTGACTAAAGCCCTTGGCTACCAGCCGAGCTTTATGCCGAGAAATAGAACCATCAGAGTTCTTCTTAAGCTTGAAAATCCATTTGCAGCCCACTAAGTTTTTCTGAAAAGGTAAAGGAACCAAACTCCAAGTGTCTTGAGTATGCAGGGCCTCAATTTCTTCTTGCATAGCGTTATACCAAACAGGGACCTTGAGGGCAGATTTATAAGTGGCAGGCTCACACAGAGACAAATCAACATAACCGGAAGCATTGAGAGAGCTGAGGAAAGCTTTCTTCTTCACAATACCATTCTTGCTCCGAGTTTGCATAGGATGCATATTTAAAGTAGCAATAGGCAACACCGGTTGTAGATGATTAGGACCAAACTCAGGATCCACAGGGAGTAAGGAGGAAGAGCTTGCTGAGACAGTAATGGACGGAGAAGATGAAGCATCTGTGGTATTCAAAGTAGAAGAGTCGAGGGTGGAAAGTGGTGGAGGAGGGATGATATACGGTATTGATGCAGCTACTAAGGGTAATGAAGGATGAATATCAGAAGTGACACACTTAGACTGAGCTAGTAATTGTTGATACGGAAATATGGATTCATCAAACACAACATGCCGAGATATAAAGATCCTCCCCTTCAAGACATCAAAACAAATAAAGCCTTTATATTTAGAGGCATACCCCAGAAAAACACACTAAGTTGTTTTAGGTTGTAATTTGGAAGTGTTATAGGGCTTTAGTAAAGGAAAACACGAACACCCAAAAACTCTAAGATGAGTAATCACAGGAGATGTACCAAAGAGTAACTCAAATGGAGACTTATGATTTAAAACTGGTGTAGGCATCCTATTGATTAAATAGGCAGCAGCTTGACAAGCAAAAGACCAAAACTGAGATGGAAGTTTAGCATATTGCAGCAGGGTAATAGTAGTTTCTATAAGATTCCTATGTTTTCTTTCGGCTAAGCCGTTTTGCTCAGGAGTGTATGGACAAGAAATTTGATGTACCATCCCTTTGGCTTTGAGAAAAGCTTGTAGTTTATGACTTATATACTCCCCCCCACCATCTGTTTGTAAACACTGAATGGTTGCAGAAAACTGAGCTTGAACAAAGGCATAAAATGAGACAAATGTATCAAAAAACTCTGATTTATTTATAAGTGGGAATACCCAACAGAATCTAGTACATTCATCAATGATAGTTACATAGAATTTGAAACCATCAATTGAATTACAGGGTGCAGGGCCCCAAAGATCACTGTGTACAACTTCAAAAGGTATTTGAGATTGATGAGTACTAGATTGAAAAGGCAATTTGGTAAACTTTCCTTCTAGACAACTATGACAGACTGAGGGTACATCATCCTTGGAACACCGAATATTAGCTTTATTGAGCATAGTAGACACAATATTATTGGTAGGGTGACCTAACCTACTATGCCAAAGAGATGAACTAATGAGCTGTCCCAGAAATGCAGAAACCTTGAATTTACTCGGGGAATAAGAACCAGGATGTTTGGCAAGGGATGAGATGGGATAAAGTCCATTACTGCATAGCCCTTTGTAGAGAATCCTCCCTGTGGCCTTGTCCTGAATCCAAAAACAGAACGCATCAAAAATCAACCAGCAGTTGTTATCAAGACAGATTCTATGCACTGATAATAAATTCTGAGACAATTTGGGCACATATAAAACAGAATTTAATTTGATAGGATGAACTGGTGTATGAATAACAGTGCTGCCAACATGAGATACTGTCAAACCTTCTCCATTAGCAGTGTGAATTGTCTCATTGGTTGGATATGGAGAGGCTAAAGACAGGTTACTGAGCTCAGTGGTCATGTGATTCGTAGCCCCAGAATCAGCAAGCCAAATTTGAGGGGAAGACTGAGATGAAGATGCCTGAGAAGAGGATGGAACCACTGTATGCATGGCTTGCATCGCAGGTTGAGAAGGGAACTGAGGTGCTGAAGGAGCATAGGAGTACTGAGCCATAGATGGGTGCTGTGGACCAATGTATGAAGGACCTTTATCATTGTAAAAACAAAACCAAGTTGTGTGGTTGTTCTTTCCACAAATCTGACAACTAGATTTATCCACTGTCTTGGAGTTACAAAATGGTGCAGTATGACCATATGCATTACACAACTGACAAAACACAGATTGAACAAAAGGCACAGTTGGAGATGGACCAAGAACACCAGATGTAGGAACATGATTCTGATTAAAGAACTGTGGTCTTGATGCAGGATACCGATACCCTGGATTGAACTTTCCTTTACCCTTCTGCCTGTTATTGGCAAACTGTCTGAAACCACCAGTATGACCATTAGATGAGCCATTAGAAGAACTATAGGGCACATGACCAGGTTGTGATTGAGTGTGATAAGACTTAGGTTCAGATATGGTATTGGTATTAGCAACCAAGGCAGACAAAAAACTGAGATGAAACATTGCTCTCCACAATTAGTTCTTCTGCGAGTAATTGAGACCTAAAGTCTTTAAGAGAAATGACACTTTCCCGTCCTCGAATAACACATCGAAAAGTATTGTACTCAAGAGGTAAACCATTAAGGGCCAAGATGACAATATCCTCATCAGCAAAGTAAACTCCAGCAGCAGACAAGTAATCTCGAGCCTCCTTAATGCGCTGCAAATATTTAGACACAGAATCTGAACCTTTCTTAATGGTTTGCAGATTCGATTTCATCTGAAAGATGCTGGTTCTTGAAACAGTAGAAAACTGTTCTTTCAACCGATTCCAAAGATCACAGGCACTAGAACTTCCAATAGCACAGGAAATGGCAGCAGGTGATAAAGTCGCAGTAATCAGTTGCATCAAGGCTCTATCATGCAGTTTCCAAACAACATATGCATCATTCTCAAGTTGAGAAGAAGAATTACCAGATACCATACCAGAGTCACTCGAATTAACAAGAAATCGAGGAGGACAGAGATTAGAACCATCAACAAACTGCATAATCCCATGACCTTCTAACAACAATTGCATTTGAAATTGCCAATTCAAGTAATTTGTATCATCAAGCTTAATATTCACAGATGTAGGAATTGTGGAAATAAGAGCAGTAATTGGAGATTGAAGAATCTGAAGTTGTGATGCAGTTACCATATTGGCAAAGTTCGAAGAACAACTTGTCACTGAGACACCAAAACAAACACCTGGTGTGCAGCAAATCTTCAACACAACGTCACAGATCCCAATTTGCAGCAAACCCTAGAAATGAAGAGAAGAAGAAGAGTGTACTCGTACAAAGAAAGAACACAATCACGAGCAGCAACGACGCCGAAACACGTAGAGAAGAAAACCGGCGAATGATATTATATCAATTTGGAGAAGCGGAAGAAATCAGAAGGATCGAACAGAGTAGCGTTAGCTGATCCGGCGATTGATACCATGTTAATATGTATGCAGATATATCAGAGAGAGAATTATCAAGAACTTAGTGAGAGAAAGTAAGCAGAGAGAGAGAGATGAATATCTGTATTATGTATTTCTTACTCATGAAGTCATTACATTTAGACTTATATAGCAGCTCAAATACATGTAACTAACTAACTAACTAAATGCACAATCTATTGACAAGTGTCATAATCCCACACACATATATATCCTAACAGACTGGAACCAAAATGACATTTTTTTTTTGTCAAACAATAAATAATTGTTAGATTAGCCACTGACGAAATTTGAACTCATGCCGTCATGCAAACTTTCAAGGTTAATTTCACGAGTTTCTAACTTTCTTTCACATAACTAGCAAAGATTTTTACATCTAAACACTTATCTTTCCTCCCTAAAATAGCAAAATAATTTACTCTCCGTCCATAGTTTTTGCACCTAGCTATCTAAAACGAAGCAATAGCTATATGCCTATATAAGCCAGGTAAGCGCGCGCGTAGTAGGTAGGTCGATCAGGCAACAGTGTGGATGAGCTCCTACTGCTGCTGCTGGTGCCTCTTGAAGGAGTGCTGCCTCTGAATTCTGATTTGGCGGTGGAACCTTCTTATGAACAAGTCTGCCACGTGGTCTATTTCTTCTTCGAGACTGAATTCCTGGCCGGCCTCTTGCTTTGAGTTCTTGACAATATCTATCACAGATCCAAACTGATCATCGTCCGAGTCGAACAGCGAGTGGGTCAGATCTGGGTACTTTTCTGCATCATTGATAACGACGTGGTCCTCCGACGTAGTAATGTAATCGTGATCATGATGATCAGTTGGAGTACTAATAATAGTATTATCATGAACCGGCCGCGGCTGCTGCAGGTGGGACTGGGATTCATGGAACGACATTAATATTATACTATGATCATTATTAATAATACTGTTGCTGTTCTGGTACTGATGATCTTGATTAATACCATCATCGTCATCATCTTCTTCTTCTTCCAGCTGCTGATGATCATCATGATGATCAGAGTCGTCAGAGTGGCCAAACAAAGCGTGGAGCTTGTGAGAGATGGAGGTGATCATCACCAACTTGTTGTTGCTCAGCAACGAGAATATGATGATTCGAGCCTTTATGGCCCTGGTTTTTCTCTTGAGAGCCTCTAGGGTTTTACCCTTGCCCATTGAGCTTACCGCACCTATTATCTGCTTCACTAATGCTGCACATACTTTCTTCTTCATCATCTTTCTTAATCTCAGCTAGCGCAGCAACTATTGCTCGATCGATCTGCACTTAATTTCTCAAAGCACACGTACGCCACAAGCCTGCAGCTGCTGGGAATGATCGCAGCGCTGTTGAGAGAGAGAGAGAGAGAGAGAGAGAGAGAGATACACACTATTGATTTGTACGCAGGCGCATTGCAATTATCTAGCTACGTGGTGTGCGTATGGGTTTTTATATAGTTTTGTCTATATAGATATATAATGACACATGGTCATGCTATAGAGTTATGTTTACATGCAATTGGCTAGCTGTATATCATTTTTATGGGACAGAGAGAAAGAGTGGGAGTTAAGAAAAGCAAAAGTAAAAAAAGTGAAAGTGATGGTTAAAGTGATTGATTGTGCTAGCTAAATATTCTTATTTCTTACTTTGTAAGGAAATTAATATTGGAGGATTTTTGTTTTAATTTAGCAAGTGGTGTATTATTTTAGTAGTCAATAAATTTTGTTTTAATTTATTGTGTTTTGGATTTAAAATTTTCTTTTTTTTAATGTAAGGTTAGCTTAAAATTACACATAATAAAAATCATTTGATAATTCAAACTTCAAACAAATTATGTCACTGTATAGTCGGGCAGAAATCGTAATCAACTAAAAAAAAGCACATACACCACCACCAAAGGAAAAAAGCACCAACGATTATATTTCAACTTTGGCTTTATCAAGAATAATGACAAAAATATATAATAAAATGATTAGATGCCTCTCGGTTCTAGGCAGCTCTAGCTTTAGTATCTAGTGGGTGCAACTTTAGGAAATCAGGTGCCTCAATTTAAATTTTGTCCATGTTTGACTAGTGGTCATACGTTGCTTAGCCGGGGTATTTATTATTATTTTTCTTTAAAATTCAAAAGAAAAGTACTATGAAGATTAAATTGTATTTGTTGTAGGCTTATTTGACTGAAGTGTATTTAGCAATAGAGAAGGAGATAGGTTGGGGGCAAGAGAGAGAAGAGAGAGATTTAATTGTGAGGTGTGTGTTGTATCACCCAATTGTGCCTTTATTTATAGTATTAGGATATGTTAAATCCTTACCTAATAAGATTACAACTCTAATAAGATATTAACTACTAAGGGGAATATTCAAAGATATCCTAGATATACTAGGATTTACACAATCACATTCTTATTCTAAAAATGACTGCAACGCTCCCCTTGAGTGTGTAAATACTCAAACAAAACATCACATCAGATCTTCAACAGTTGAGGTAGAACAGTTTATGAAATCGGCGGCACAACGAGCGAATGCGAATCTCAAATATAAAGAAAGTATGCATTGGTAGTAAAACTCACAAAATATCGCTATAGTAAAACCTAAGGCAGGTGAAAACCCATAGACTAAGGAGAAAAATGAGAAGTATGCATAATATCTAAAACAAACGTCAAATAGGATGAAAGTAGTGAACTCAACAGAGTATGATCATCCCATGATGGGTGCCTCATCAAAACCTCGTTAGATAGCAAAAACCCAGTGAGAAAAATGCTCATAATTGTAGGAAAAAGAGTACATAAAGATCAAGTGAGTATGTTAAGGATATTCCCCCTGAGTTAGACATAACTTCCAAATAAGAGAACTACAAGCAATTCAACTTAAATAATTTACGCATATTGATTCCTTGGACGAGCTTTTGAAAAGTATACTCAGCCAATGACTTGGTAAAAAGATCAGCCAAGTTATCCTAAGTTTGGATTTGCTTAACTTCAATGTTATGATGTTGTTGTTGCTGGTGAGAATAAAAGAACTTCGATGCTATGTGCTTGGTGTTGTCTCCCTTGATGTATCCCTTCTTTAACTGCTCGATACATATTGCATTGTCTTCAAAGATCATCGTAGGAAGATCAACGACGGTAGTAAGACCACTAGTGCTTCGAATATGTTCCATGACTGCTCTCAACCAAAAGCACTCAAGATATATGGTTCGAAGAAGTCGTAACTAGCGTTTGCTTGTTAGATCTCCAAGATATAGCGATGTTTCCAACAGTAAAGGCATAACCCGTTTGAGAACGTGCCCTATATTGGTCAAATAGATAACTAGCATCTACATAACCAACAAGGCGAGAATCAACCCAACGACCGAGGGGGGCGGCGACTTCTCTCGAGGATTTGTGACAAACCCAAATCCGTTGTGCCCTTGAAGTAGCGAAAAATGTCTTTAACATCATTCCAGTGTATGCGTGTAGGCACATTGCTGTATCTAGCCAAAAGATTCACAGCGAAGGAGATGTCAGGTCTAGTACATTGAGCCAAGTACAATAAAGCACCAATTGCACTTAATTATGGAACTTCAGGCTCCAAAATCTCTTCCTCATCCTTCTTAGGACGGAAGGGATCTCGTTTAGCATTTAGAATCCGAACGCCATATGAGTACTCGAAAGCTTCACTTTATTCTCATTAAAACGTCGCAACATTCTTTAAGTGTAGTTCGATTGATGTTCTAGGATTCCATCCAAACAATGCTCGATCTCTAGGCCGAGACAATATCGAGTTTTCCCAAGATTTTTCATCTCAAATTTCGATTTCAAGTGAACGACAATTTCCTCAAGTTCTGCGGGAGTTCCGATGAGATTCATGTGGTCGACATAAACTGCAGTGATCGCAAATCCAGAATGTGACTTCTTTATGAACATGCATGAGCATAGTTTGTTGTTCACATAACCCTGACTTGTCAAATATTCACTCAGATAGTTATACCACATCCACCCAAATTGTTTCAATCCGTAGAGTGATCTCCTCAATCTAATAGAGATAATGTTATACGGTCTAGAACTATTTGAACCAGTCAATGGAAGTCCTTTTGGAACTTTCATGTAGATTTCCGTATATGGATCCCCATAGAGATACGCGGTTACCACGTCTATAAGCTACATATTCAGTTTTTCAGAAATCGCCAAATTGATAAGGTAGCGGAACGTTATGACATTCATTACGGGGGAATACGTCTCATCGTAATCAATCCCAAGGTGTTGAGAAAAGTCTTGCGCTACGAGGCGTGCTTTGTATCGCACTATTTCATTATTCTAATTACACTTCTTCACGAAAACCCATTTGTAGCCCACGGCCTTCATATGCAGTGGAGTATGAGCTATAAGTCCAAACACCTTATGTTTTGCAAGTGAATCGAGTTTGACTTGGATTGCTTGTTTCCAGTTTGACCAATCCGTTCTACATTGGCATTCATCGACGGAATGTGCTTCAATGTCATAGCTAAGCATGATGTCAGTAGCTACTATGTACGCAAATGCGTCGTCAATGATCATCTTATTCCGATTCCAAACCTCATCCAATATTGTGTAATGGATCGAAATCTCACGATTCTTGAGAGGTCGGGTTGTCTCATATAAGACATCACTGTAATCTAGAATAACCACATGCGTTGGAACAAATGAGTGAGCAATGGTCAGATTCATACTAGGGTCACTAGTTTGTGCCGTTTTCCTCTTCCAGTGTTATGAATCCTTTGAACTAGGGGGTCTGCCATGCTTCAGGGTATGAGCAGATGATTGGTTAACCGCCAATGTACTGGGCTACGAGGAAAGTGCGGCCGCCCCACCCTCGGGGATGGTTTGGCCTTCCCAGGCGGTACTATGGCGTACTTGAGGTACGTCTATCCTTGTATGTACGTTTGTAGCGAGTATATGTGATCTCGTCACCTTTGCTAGATCAGTAAAAGCATCCAGCATACTTTTAGCAATGCGGGGATCTAAATGAGTCATAGTGGGAGCATACCACGATAATTCGCGGTGTTCACAGGAACATTAGCATGCTTATCTCCCCTTAATGACAAGAAGAATGCCTCATCAAAGAGACAATCCGCAAAATGTGCGGTAAAGATATCTCATGTCAAAGGCTCTAAATAGCAAATAATTGATGGTGAATCATAACCGACATAGATTCCCATTTTTCTCTGAGGACCCATTTTGGTACCTAGTGGTGGCGTTATTGGCACATAGACTGCGCACCCAAACACACGTAAATGCGAGACGTCAAGCTCGTATTCAGTAACCAACTGTAATGGTGAATGAGGTTGGGTAGCGGTGGGCCTCAGGCAGACCAACATAGTTGCTTGCAATCTTGCATAGCCGTAGGCAGACACCGACAATTTGGTTCACATCATCAAAGTCCAAGCTATCAATTGAAGGCGCTTTTTGAAAGCTTCTGCTAGGCCATTTTGGGTGTGAACATGTGGTACATGATGTTTAACTTTAATCTCAACTAACATGTAATAGTCGTCAAAATTCTGTGACGTAAACTCTCCAGCATTATTTAGTCGAATCGACTTGATTGAATAATCAGGGTGGTGAGCCATAAGCTTAATAATTTGTGCTAGGAGTTTCGTAAATGTAGTGTTACGTGTGGAAAATAAGAAGACATATGACCAACATGTTGATGCATCAACCAACACCATAAAATACCTAAATGGTCTAAACGTTGGTTGGATAAGTCCACAAATATTCCCTTGAATCCTCTGAAGAAACTTAAGAGTGTTGTGAATACTCTTTGTAATTGAGGGTTGAGTATTTAAGTATTGAACTTCCCCAGAGAACAAACTTTGCATGGCGAGAATCCAATGTATGGAGGTAAATGATACCCATGTGATGATTTAAGGATACGGCGCATCATGTCACGTATGGGATGTCCATGCATAAATATAATTCCATTCATTCAATTAATCAATTCGAAAATTAATATCCATAATTCAAAACAAACCAAAACCAAACAAATTATTCCAAAAATTTAGAAAATTGTCCAAAAATTAAACCATAAACCTAAAAAATAAGGGGGAGGGGTTCGGCCACTAAGGGTAAAGACACCCTAAAAACATGTTTAGAAGAATAAAACTTATTCGTATATAGGAGCTGATGCCTCCTAAAAATTCGATATCGCCATAGATGTAGTAGCATCTTCAGGATGTTCCACATAGGTAAAGTTAGACTCACGACGGGAATAATACTTGGCAATGGCATCGGGGGTAGCTCTGCATACGCATGACCAATGATCCTTTGATCCACAACGGTAGCACATGTGCATTTCAGTGGAAGCCGATTGAACGGTAGTTTTTCCCATGTTCTTGAAATTTAGGGCTTTAGAGGCAAGGGGTTGGCACTTCTGGGTCAAATTCCCTCCCTTGGGGGCCTTGGCTCTGTTAACCTTGGGCCCATGGTTGGGCTTGCTGCCCATTACCATGGCCATGACTATGCTTTCGTCGTTTATAGTTGCTAGAATTGGTCGCATATGCTTTAGGTGCGGCGTTTGAGCCAGTTGGTCGAGCTTGATGATTTTTCATCAAAAGCTGGTTCTGCTTTTCAGCGAGAAGTAAAACAGAGATCAAATCCAAAAATTTGGTGAACTTATGTGCCCTATATTGTTATTGCATGATAGTATTGGTTGCATGGAAGGTCGAATAGGTCTTCTCCAGGAGATCTGCATCTATTAAGTCCACTTTATAGAACTTAAGCAGTGATCAAATTCTACAAACTTCATAGTTGTATTCATTCACAAACTTAAAGTCTTAGAAGCGTAGATGTTACTAGTCGTGTCTTGTTTCAGGCAAGTAAATGTCTTTCTAGTGATCGAAATGGTCGACCAGAGCAAGTCAGATGGTGCGTGGGTCCTCCTCAGCGAGGTACTCGGTCTGCCGTGCATCATGGATGTGTCTTCAAATGAAGATCATTGCAGTAGCTTTATGGGCTTCATCGCCGGGGTTGGCATCAGTAGGTGCCTCAATGGTGGCTTTAATACCCTTTGCGGTAAGATGGAGCTTCACATCTTGAACCCACTTTAGGTAGTTTCTTCTAAAGACTTCTAGGGCGATGAAATCAAGCTTGTTCAAGTGGTAAGTTTTATGGAAATCCATAGACATACATCATAGAATATTCAGGGTCTATAGACATGTATTGGTTTAATTTAAACATGAAAGCTACAGGTTTCATGTGGTAAGTTTTGAATGAAAACTTCAGGTTTCAAAGGCACTAAATATGAAACTACAGGTTCAATTTAGTTTTATGAACGATTAGTTAATGAATGAGATGTCCTGCGAGAACATATAATGCAATATGCTGATTTAAAATGGATTTGAGTTGCTGCGGGAACTCAAGTGTGAAAGTTTCAGGACTACGAAAGGATGTCAATGGTTCAAAGTAGAAAAATAAATTATTGAATCGTAAATATCCAAAAGTGATCTTCAGGTCAATAATTTTGGATTAATTATCATATTAATGGACTGCAAGTCACTTTTAATTAATTCAATAGATCGGGACCAAACGGGGTCAACGTGGAAGTAAAATAATGATAGACGGGTCATATTAGCTTCGGTTGGTGATAAACCAAGTGATAATTAAATTAGAATTAATTAGCTTAAACCAAAGTATCCGAAGAAAAAAATACTTTGGGCATGATTTATAATGTGGGGATGACAAAAATTGGCTGGTAATGACGCGGGGACAGGCCATGCAGCTCGGCTGCAGGCTATTAGGTCTTGGGAAGGGCAGCAGGCTTATGGGTTGTGTGGTATGGGTGACGACTCGAGGATAGGCCCTTCAGCTCAATTGCAGGTTATTGGGCCTCGGGGAGGGCAGCAGGCTTCTGGGTTGTGTGGTCTGGGTGAGCCCATCAGCAAAAGCTATTGGTTTGGGCCAAAACGAGGCCTGGGAGTAGGCCCAGCCCAAGGCTGGCTTGCAGGTTGGCACTAACGAAACCCAGCCAAAAATGGGGTCGGGTTTTGGGCATGGGCATTACAAGACCAGCAGCATAAGCTGCTGGCGAATAGGCCGATGCCCAGCAAGCAACAGGCTACTGGAGGCAAGCCTGGGCATGGGTTAAGAAAGGCCCAACAACTCTTAGCTACTGGAGTTGGGCCAGGGACGCGCGGGACAAGGCCAAGAAAGCTTTAGGCCTTCTTGGTTTGGGTTAGGGGCATCAGTCCCGTGATTACCCATCAGGCCTAGGGCTTGGGTTGTCTAGCATGAGCAACAAAGCCCAAATTGCGTTAAACGATGCCGTTCCCATGTTTGCTCCACGCGGTTGGGCTGTAGGCTAACTGCAATGGTCGGCGATGGTGCTTACGGCAATGCGGCGACGAGCCGCATTAAATTCCCATAAATATTTTTTTTTTGACATCTCTAGGGTTTGGAACGTAGCATGGATTAAGCAATTTTTTTTTTTTTTGACTCACAAATTCCACATAGCAAAATAATTGCTTAATCCATGAAACGTATATATATATATATATATATATATATTGACAAATATATGAATCATATACAATATATATCAGAAGGAAAATATAAGTACGAGGGGTTCATGCATTATGGGGAATGTTTTCATGCTTCGTGGACGTTTCAAATATCTTACTTTATTTTAAGCATACCTGATTGGTAGAAAACAAATAAAATCCTTTGAATTTTGTAGAAGAAAACCTCTTCCTACGATCCTTTCAGTTCCTTAGCTTCTAGCAAGAGCGTGCTGATAACGTGTTGTAGGCCTATTTAATTAAATTGTATTTAGGACTAGAGAGGGAGAGAGGCCCACGGCAAGAGAGAAAAGAAAGAGATTTAATTGTGAGGTATGTGTTATATCACCCCATTATGTCTTTATTTATAGTAGTAAGATAGGTTAAATCATTACCCTAATAATATTACAACTCTAATAGGATACTAACTACTAAAGAGAATATTCAAAGATATCCCTAGATACACTAGGATTTACACAATCACATTCCTATTCTAAATATGACTGCAACAGTATTACCTTTTTAATGAAGGTAAAACTTAATTATTTATGAACTCTATGAAGAAAATTTTCAGAGTTTTCAGAACCCAAACATCAGTTTTGACACATGGAGTACCCCTTTAATTAGTTGATATCAAATGCCCCACTAAAAGGTTATTTTTTATGAGTAAATTATATGTTACCATCTCAACTTTGGGTCACATAACAAACTCATACCTTATCTTTTGAACATTGCAATGTCATACATCAAATTATGAATTTATTGTAATGTCATATCTTGTTTCTTTGTCCGTCAATTTGTTTGTTAACGGTTGACGTGGTAGAAGTGGGGCGCATTCCCTCGCCCACTAGAACTCCACGGTGGAGTGTAGCTAATCCCACGGAGAAGAAGAATCTTTGGCTTACAGAGTAATTGATGTTTGGCTTAGGGTTTAGAGACCAAAAAAAGTTGACAGGCTGGGCCATTAGGAGGTCAGTAAATTTTGGATTACTTAGCACTCAGTACTCAGTACCCAAGTGTTACAAAAAAAAAAATAAATAAATAAAAATAAAAATTCTAGCTGATCATCTAAGAATTAAATCAACATAACCCCAATCCCGCTAGCAGACACTTTTCAGTGGTCTAGCTAATTAAGAAACTAGATGAAATATATAGAAATCCTGAAGAAAAAAAATGATAACAAATCATAAAAAGAGACAAAGAAATGACCCAGCAAGCTAAACAACATCATTTCAAAGATAAAGATAAGAGTCAAGACCAAGGTCTAAAATATCGATATTATCCCGATATTTTCATCGAAATTTCCGTGTTTTTGGACTACCGATATTTCCGATATCGTCGATATTTTAGACCTTGATCAAGGTAGGAACTCTATGTGGTACTAAGTCACTCATGTATCTTACCACGCAATGTATAAAGTGTAAAATATTGTACTAATTCATTATATATAAATGATTATGATGTGTTTAAACTTCTTTCATTAATTACTACATATTTTCTACACTCACAACGTTTGTCATCTCGCTATATCATCAACTTAAATCAGTTAAATCCAATCATGTAATGTATTTCCTTCCAATTTTTTGTGATAAACTAATAGATAATTGACTAAATAAACATCCTGCAAAGTTTCAATAAAAATTTCCAAGTTTTTCTTACAATTTCCGTGGTTTTTATTCAATTTTTATCGCTATCGATAATATCCCGATATTTCTATCAAAATTTCTGTGTTTTTGGACTACCGATATTTCTGATATCATAGATATTTTAGACATTGGTCAAGACTAATCAAGAGATAGGAGGAGAAGGAGACCATTAGTTAAGAAATTTCTCCACGAAGAAGAGTAGGTTAAGATTACGACCATTAGTTGTTAAGAATAGAGACAAAGAAATGACCCAGCAAGCTAAACAACATCATTTCAAAGATAAAGGTAAGAGTCAAGACTAATAGAGAGATAGGAGGAGAAGGAGACCATTAGTTAAGAAATTTCTCCACGAAGAAGAGTAGGTTAAAATTACGACCATTAGTTGTTAAGAATTTAGAAATATCTCCATAAATGGCTTGTTTGGTACATATATATTATTGGATTGAAATGAATTTAGAATTAATGTATGTTGAAGGGTGAAATTATAGAAATATTTGTGAAGAAAACTTAACAACTCCAATTCTTCTCCAATTCTTTTTAAAATGGTAGGATTAGGAGGGAATTTCCTTCATAGCTAATCCTCTATCTTTTAATTCCCACCAACTGAAAACCATCCATTTTCACCTTCACTATATCTTGAAATTCGAGAGCTTCCTATTCAAATCGAATCATGCATACCAAAAAAGCTCAAAGAGTAAGTAATAAAGTAGCGTGTATTTCCTTTCACTTGTAAATGAAAGATATTATAAATTTAAATATGGTAAATTGCGAGTATGATATTATTTTATTCCGCACTTCTTACAAATATATCATTATATTAAAAAATAAAAATAGAAAAAAAAACACAGTAATTTAGTAGAAAAGAAAAGGAACGTCAAACTGGAAAAATCCCTATTTCCCAACCGGCAGTCAGTCAAAGTCAGACCGGTTGGCCAGGTTACAATGAAATAGCTACCAGTACCAGTACCAACCACGTCGACGATCTCTCCCGTTATTATTAATATATCAAACTAATTGATTAAAAAAACCCAATTATGACCTCCAGCTGATGTCAATGTCCATGTGGCCGCGGTGGTCTAAATTCTGGTCTCCAAGGACCGTAATCATGGTAAGGATGATGGAACGGGCGAGTTGGATGAGAAGGTAGAAGATAATTATATTCTGCCATGGGCGGTGGCGGAGGAGGAGGATGAGGAGGTGGCGGTGGCGGTGGCGGAGGTAGATAATAGGCATGAACATGATCATCTGCTGGGGGTAGCACCGGTGGTGGCGGAGGAGGATTATAATTGTAATGCGCATTACTAGTATGAGTTTGATGTAATTCCATTAGCGAGCTGGCCGGATTGCAGACTTGGGTACTGCTGTTGAACTTGTTGTGGTAGCCGGCGCTGCTAATATTGCTATTGCTAATACATATATCATCGTCATCGTCTTCAAATGTAATTGTGGGATATTGGATACGCAGCGGCTGATGATCATGAACATCATGACTTCCAGTACTACCCTTTTCAAATGGACGACCAAAACCAAATCAAATATTAGTATATGTATATAATGATCACTATAACTATTATTATTTTCACAATTTTACTATATATACATATGTATGTATACATAATTAAGAGGGATGCATGGTTCATATGGGTGTATTGTATATGTACCTCAAATTTGTAAGGTAGCTTGGAATTCAGTAGTTTGTAGGAGAAGTTCAGTATCCCATTGGGCTTTTTATCGCTAGTCGTCACCTGATAATTTACGTACGTTGCCAATGCATCCTGCTGCTGTTGTAGGCGTATGAGATCCTTCAAGGGCACACGAACCTCTCCTATACTCCTGTCTCCGATTCCCAACAGGCCCACACCCTCGTGTCGTAGATCGAATTGAATGAAGAGATCATCATCGTCATCAAACTGATCAAACTCAAAGCGCATCTCGTGATTCCATTCTGGATTCCCATTTCCTTCCTTATCTGTTGGTGTTCTATTCATCATTTGTTTTTGTTGATCCACCACCACCTGCTGCTTATTGTCATCCTTTTGCACCGACACAAGCGCGTAAACTGACAGCTTCTGGAAGAAATTGAAGGCTTTCAGATCTTTGCACGACACCACTTTGATTTCTACGATCGCACCTCCTCTGCTGGATTCCATCTGTAGATATATCGATATATATTCCTGCAGGCTAAGGCTGCAGGCGTACCAAGTATCTCTCCTCTCTCTTGAGTCGAGGAGTAGATCTACAAATCTCGAACTTCAAATAATTATAGGATCCTAGGATCTTCATATCTTAATCATTCATCGTGTATCGTATGGTTAGTAATTATTTGACTTTTTTTTAATTAAAATTAAACACAAATAATATATGACAAAAACTGACCGTATGATGTACAATAAACGGTTAGAATATAGAAATTCTTAAGATCACCACAAAGTGAATCGGGAGAGGATCCTCTTCCAACTCAAACTACAAGATACCGCTCAACTATATTTCTTTTTCGGGCAACTACAATTCATTACACGTCTCCTGGGTTTACATTTCAATTTTCAACACTTAATTTTTTTTCGTAGATCAAATTTTGGTTAAAAACAAATAACACAACTACAAAAATTCTATCATGCTCTGATGTATAATTTATAGGTTTTTTTTTATCAAAATGGTCTATGAGATTTGCTTAACTATTTACTTTGGTTCTTGATATTTGAAATCAATAAAAGCAGTTCCTGAAATTGTCAACCATCAATCATTTTGGTCATTCGTTAAAAAATTATGTTAAATAAGGATTAAAATAACAAAATTACCCTCAATCTAATAAACAATATGTCAAAATAATTTGACAAAAATTGAGGGTATTTTTATCATTTTATCCTTATTTTATAGAAGATTTTTCACAGAATGACCAAAATGATTGATTGTGGACAAACTCAATAACCAATTCTATCGATTTCAAATCAGAGTGAGGATTTATGCAAATCTCAAATACCATTTTGGATAAAAAAAAAAACCTAATTTATATCTATTTAAACATGTTCCTTAATTTTTATTTATTTTATTTATGATTATTTTTATTTATTTTATTTATTTCAATCTGATAATCATAAATAAATAAAGATAAACAGTCATTTCCCGTATAAATATATAACAATGCTGTTTTTCTTATCATGAATGAAGAATGAAATACTATTGTTTAATTTTTCAGTGTTAGCCTAGTTATTTTTTAAGAACTTTTACACCATGAGTCCTCAGGTTAAACCAATTGTGTGGGGGCGTCGGTGCATAAAGGTGATGCAAATGCATATCGATCGATATAGAGCTCATGGACGATTACTAAAGCTTTCTTCCAAATATATTAGCAAAGAATATACAATAACGTGACGAATTACACCTCGTTAAAAAAACATCAAAGCACAATACAACGAATCCTAAACATTTGTATTTCTACAAAACACAACAAAGTGAATATAATTCCCTCCTAAGAAGCAATTTAATGCAATTTACTACTCCTATCACGGGCTCTCAGAGAGCACGGGGTTTGTCTCCAGCATTTTTGTAGCATCTTCATCCATGGACATCTTGGTCCAACCAGAGTTTCTCATGGAGAAAATCTTGGCGCGGTCAAACCCATTTCCTCTAAAGCCCGTTATCTTTGATGACACCATAGGCATCACGAGGACAGCAGATGCATTGATTGAATCATCTCCAAATCCCAGTGACAATGCACAAGCAGTCTGTAAAAGGATCCAAGTTCAGAGCATTAATAGTCAGTCATGCGATATTTACCAGGATTCTATCTCAGTAAGTTCAACAAGCCAGTTTAGATCACCTTTGCCTTCACTATCGCATCTGAAATCTTCACCAGGATTCCTTGCAGAAATGATCGTGTGTCTCTAATTTGTACATCTTCAGATGAAACAGCAAACCTGTAACACCCACGCAGGTGTCAAACAGTGGTGAAATTGACAAAAAGAATACTCATCCAGCTCAAATTTGAAAGCATATGCTACAACATATGTTTTTAAACTAAAACAACAGTGTAATATCCACTTTTGCACTGCTATCAATATGCTACAATATTGAAATCATATAATAAAAGTTGCATAAAAGAATGTATTGTACCTGCCCATGTCTTTTGGAATGCTTGAAGACACCACAGAAACTAAAGATGGATTTTCTTTGACTTCAGCACCTGAAATTTAAAGAGTTAGTTCACGTCTTGATATTCTGCCAGCTTAAAATTTTTAAAATATGAATTAAATACCTCTGGAATCATCAGGTGCCAGCAAAGTAATGCCTACGAACACAGACATCATTCCCAGTATGAACATTGTTGTCCTTAGTGCATCTAATACCTGTTTTGAGAACAAAAATATGCTTTTCACACAACCTCAAAAACATATTCCAAGGAAAAAAATGTTTTGGGGTGGGTTGGGGGGGGGGGGGGGGAGAGAGAGAGAGAGAACCTGGTATTCTTGAAAATATACAAATCCTGTACAAATGGAAAAGAATGTCCAAGCAATCTGAAACATAGGAACAATAAGAATTGCATCGAAAAATGACAATCCTTCATTCAAACGAGCCATCTGCACAAGTGGAAGTGGAAGGTGTTAATATAAAAGCTAAATAAAGAACCATAGCAAGACAGCATGCAATTGCAGCAATTTGTGAGACAAGTAATCTAGAGTTAATCTGCAACAACTGATACCCAAAATCCAGCTGTACTTAGAAATAAAAGGAGCATGGAGTATGTGAACCAGCTATGTAACTGATAACTGCTAGACATGGCCAAACGTAGCAGGTTAGATCTGCCACGAAAAAACAAAGGAATTAGAAACAGAAGGGAATTGCATGATTGCACCACATGCGTTACACAAGGAGAACTATCATGGAAAGATAACTTACAGAGATTTTGCAAACAACACTGAGAATGATCCAACAGCACCTGAAACTATAGCATAGGAAAAAGGAAGCAGCATATGCCAATAGGGTCTCAGATCCTGGCCAGAAACAGCATGCAGAAGCTCTCCTCTCCTGTATATCCAGAAATTGATGTAAATGAATTTTGTTGGAGCCATACCAATAAGAAGGAAGAGTTTATCACTTAATTCCCACCTGTAAATGGAGTGATGCAAGGCAACAACTAAAACCAAGATCATACAGTAAAATAGGAATGCAATATTGCTGTATTTCTCGGCCAGCTGTTCAGGTGTGTATACTGTAACAAAAACAATTAAACTTCATTACATTTGAGTTTGTGGAGAAAGTCTTTTCTGCAACAGTTATATATTACGGCCCTCTCACAATAACCAGTCATGTGACCAGCACACATGGGGTTGGATGTGATAAGGCTGTTGTATGCAATGTTTGCAGGGACAATCGTTGTACTTGTGTGTGTGTGTGTGTGTGTGTTTACAACAGGGGGGAGTTTGGGATGGTACTTGAAAATGAATCATGTACCAGGTGACTGGTGGTTGCCAAAAGCAACAAGAAAAATATTCCCAATAACGATAAAGGCTGTGGCAACCATTACCCTGTAAAGAAAGCAGTCTTATTACATAGAGATGTACTCAGAAATATGTGTAAAATGGATGTATGGACAGCATTACAGTTATGAAAATTCAATCTCACTTCAGATTATAACGTACTTTACAGTCACCATTTTGTTTAACACAAAGTAAGCAAAGGCAATGTTGGATACAAACTGAACAGAACCCAGTGCCGCAAGAAGTGACTGCACAGAAGGATACAAGAAAACAAAACTAATTAGAAATAACAAACTCATCCAGATATTCTTGTCGCAGATGTTGACATCTGTGTATGTATAGTACTAATCCTACTTTGTGGATTCAAATAACAAGGCTAACAAAATAGAGTTTATACTGACCTGAGCAGCATATCCAAAGGATACAAAATTTAGGCAATTACCAAGAGCAAAAAATAAAAAGCCTGCATATGAAGAAAGCTAACTTATTTTAAGTCCTGTGTTCGTAATCCACCGTGCAAACTAGAATATCCAAAACAGTTAGAACAGATGAAGCACTGAGAGAGAAAACTGTACCAACTCTCCATGTCTGATAGTGTATAATAGGCTTCAAAGGAAGCTTTCCATTTCCTCCATCACTTTCTAGTATTGAATGTCTCTCTCTCTGCCAAAACAGAAAATAAACATTCTGACGCTTGCATCATGGTATAAATACAGTTACCAGTATTAAATTGCTACAGAAGGAACACAGGTGGCTCAAGTCTGCACTTTCAGATTAGCTACAAAGTGGTTGACAGCATACGAGAATTGAAAACACACGAAATGTAGATGTTCTCACATACATCAAATGAAAACTATGAAATCAATGGAAGTAAAAGTCTGACTAATGAAGATTTAGCATGCAATGAAAGGTGTGGTTTGTATTGTTGCTTTGCAAGCTGCATGTTGATTGTTCAAGCAACAATGTGCAGTAACAGTTAGAGTAAAGTGCTAAAAAAAGGAAAAAGCATACACACCCTACTAGTGGGAAAGTCATCACAATAACATGTGGAAGGTTATCAATTTGCCTAAAGATTGTTAGACACGATCACAATGTATAATGGTTCAACGAGAAGAAGGGAATGGGCAAACATACACACAAGACAGCCACCCAAAGTAATAGAGTATGGAGAATAAACCTCGTTATGCCCCAATTTGAGAAGGTTAGTTCCAAAGTTGATGGCAATGCTGCCAAAAAGGTTAATGAAAGCTCCAACGACCCACTCCCCCATGGATTAGAGAGAGATGTGAAGCCGAGGCTGCATGCAGCTTAGGTGTCAAGTTGCCAACCAATATTACTTACTGAACCTGGCACAAGTAGAATACAATCACATATATAGCGGCGATTTGCAAGAGAAATGCTTGAGGAATTCCCAATGTCTCGCACATTAACAGACAATCTGACAGATGTAATTCTATGTGAAATTTGAATTTACAATCAATCAATCAATCGTATTGCACATTAACAGACAATCTGACAGATGTAACTCTATATGATATAATATGATATGATATGATACAAAAGAGCAAAAATAACATGTATGTATGATTGTAATTCTATATGATATGATTCACAATTCAGATGAAAAAATTAATATTTATTATCATTTCGTTTCGATTCGATAGATCAGGCATAAGAATAAGAAATCATAAATACATTTAACAAACAAATAAATTCATAAAGAAATAAGAAGAAAAATATAGAAAGAAACCACATTTGGAGCTATTAATTTACCCCTGTCTCTCAAGGACAAGTTGGAATTTCGATCGAGGCGGATCCAAATTGTGAAGGTATTTACTTTTCTTCCTTGTGTTTCTGTTTAATCTGTGTGTTATTTCCCGAAGAGAGAAGAAGAAGATAATTATCAAAGAGAACAGAATCCCAGATGCGAGATCGATCGATGGATGGATGGATGTGAAAGACTTGAGATTAAGGAGGAAAGGATTAGGGAAGAATGAATGCCAGAAATGCCAGAAACAAGAAAGAAGAGGAGAGACGACGAGGGAGAAGAAGACAGAAAAGAAAAGAGTTGTCCGGTCCATAGCCCAAGGCGTGATGCTTCAACGCACGCTATGACGGCCGTACTCTTGAACTTGTCGGCAAGACAATCACCTACGCTAACCCTCATGACAACAAAACTATAACTGCTATCATCTGTCCGTCCATCTTTGTTTTTTATTTTCGCTTGGGGAAGGAGTGGGCTCCACTAACTGTCATTGAAGTAGTCAATCTTCGCCTCTAAACTGCCAGCAACGTCTTTACAAGGAAACCGGATCCTCTTTGTGAGGATTCCGAGAATATGTGAATTGTGTTTGTTTATCGTATATCATGAGATCAAAAATTACTTTAAATATTTTTATTTAAAAATAAACATAAGCAATATTTAAAAATAAAAAAACTAACTGCAAAATGTACGATAAAATGACACGATTTACGAATTCTCAAGATCCTCACTAAATCCTCACCAAAAGGATCCGGAGAGGATCCTGTTGGCTTTACAAGGCGGGTTGTAGTTTGTTTGTTTGTTTGATATCATTTGGTTGGAGTTTTGAACTACCTATTAGGCTATTACTGGTAATTCCATTAAACCCTGAAAAACATTACCTCAGCTCTTCAAATTAATTCAACTAATTCTAACTAACTAACTGGAATCACCTCTCACGAGGTTGAAGCACGACGAGTATCTGCATACTCTCTGCCCATCGACTACATGTATCGGTGAACCAATTTGCAATTTTTGTAATTAGAACATGCAAATATATTTTGAAGAAAATTTAATATTATATTATTGAAAACTCGTGTCGATGCAGTATGTAAAGGATGAGAACACGCGAATATATCACTTATACGTTATTTACTTTTTGACACCAACTTTCAACTACGTATATATACTTTTACAAAACGCATTACCTCAAAAATAAAAAATTAAAATTAGTTCCCGTCTTCAATCAACATATTGATCAATTGTGCCGATAATTATAGAAATGTATTCTGTCTCACATGCATTTCCCTCTCTTGGAAATGTAAGCAGAGAAATCAGTTGAGGTGGCTAGGTAGCTAGCTAATTTCTCTCAACCTATTGTTTATTTGGGATCAGGATTCCGAGCATTCAGGAATATCATAAAATATAACACGGAGTCCCTTTCTTTTGGTGTGGCCAAAAAACTTTTCCAGATAATGCATAGGTTCTTACTGTAGTGTGTCGTGTGATTAACATCTTTGTATCTTCTTGTGGTGGATAACTGACATACGATGAAGTGTCCTAGCTAAGAGAGAGAATTAATCATGGCTGTTTGAATTCAATGTCCTAGCTAGCCAAAAGATGGAATTTTGTGCTCTTGTCCTTGTTGCATTATCCGTCAGAAAAACTTGAGCTAACAATCACATTTTTATCGGTTTTCGACCAAAACCATCGTATTTGATTAACTCTGTTCAATGCCATTTACGCCCTCCCAGACTCCCAGTAAGGGAAATGCTATTCGTAACAGCTTATACAAACACAAAAAAGAATGAAACGCACACGGTTCTTTAGAGGACACCATTAGTAGTACCACAACTTTCTCATACTAATCAATTATAATTGTTCTGTTTTTCAGCCTTCCATTTCATCAACTTCATACCTTCATATAACAAATTTATAAACAAACGGTAACTTAATCCAACACCCACTCTAATTATGCAAACAATATAACTACATAGTATAAGTTGGTATCAAACATAATCTTTAATCGTCATCTTATCATATATGCTATAGAATGACAATGATGGTAATGCTTTAGTTTTATCACGCAATACCAAGCACAACAAAGTCATTTGGTACCGTCGATCAAAATCCTGAGATAGCACATCCCCAGCTTAAATTAACACATATGAGCAGACACACAAAGCACTGCCAGAATAAATTTAGAAAGATGTACAAAAACATGAAACCAAATGGAACAACCACCTGAATCTATTTCCAAGATGAGAGTATCTAAAGTTTCAAACGCACGTTGAAACTTGTTACGAAGCACCTGAAAGATTATACCATGCCATTTGAAAAAGAACCAAGATGAGAGTATCTAAAGTTTCAAACGCGCGTTGAAACTTGTTACGAAGCACCTGAAAGATTATACCATGCCATTTGAAAAAGAACCAAACAGTTTTCAATTCAAAATATCTACCAACCAAGGAGTGCTTTGCAGTGAAATGCAGGAGTTTGGGTACCTTCACTATCCGCAAAGCTACCCCATGTATGGTAACAGATCTTACTCGTCAGTTACTTCAGAAAGAAGGAGACTAATAAAATCATTGCATCTGGTTTTCTTTCTATAGTGAAGCTGTTAGTGAAGAGCTTTAGAATCTTTCATGGCCACATTGCCACCCCCACCCACACTCTGTGAGTCTATTTCCTTAAGCGCAGGTGTCTCTAACTCTAATCATGCAATCCTGGGAAGAAGTTGAAGATGTCTCAAACGAATGGTTAACCCGACATTGCCACCTAAATGGTATTTTCATTTTACAAGTTCATTACAACATGGTAGGCAGTAAAGGCCCTTCAAGCAGTACGCCAGCAAAACAAGTAATCTAATCTAATTGACAAGAACAAAGAAGAAACCACACAACAAACAGGCAGGAAATAAGAGAGGAGCCGGATTCATTAATGTAACAATGTAAGAGTAGGAGAGAGGGCAACATAGGGCAAGAAGTTAAAAAAAAAAGATACCAGAGCCAAAAGAATGAGCAGAGCAGTTTGCAGTTTGTACTTGTGATGGTAACATAATGCAACTAATGTTAATGGTATACACACAGAATCAAAAATCTGCCGGATGTCATCACAGTAGTACTACAGTGATTTAAAGAAAAAGAACAAAAAAAAAAAAATCTAACAAAGGAAAAAAAAAAGTACCGGTGATTCTCCTGAACGAGGGTGAGGGTGTGGCTATGGATGCTAGCTAAGCCTGAGTGCCGCTCAAGGCTTTCATCTGAATGTGGTTGTGGTCGGAGGAGGGGGCAGCGTTGGGCAAGGCCTCATATGAACCCAATCTGCGGATTCCAACAGACTTGGCAACGACGGCGTAGGTGACCATGACAATGAGCAGGACGAACATGACGTGCACCAAGAACACCAGATCCAAAATGGCCACCGCCCTGAACCGGGACTCGTCCAGGTCGCACTTGGTGGAACCCTCCACCGCGTTTACCACGTCCAGCAGCCTGTGGCACCCCTCCGGGATGAACGCCTCCACGTACAGCGACAGCCCAGTCTGCAACACCCACAGCCCCTGCAAGCACATGGCCGCCCCTAACCCCACATCCGCCACGAACACCCTCGGCTGGCACGCCAGAACCGCGCATAGCCCCGACGCCACCGCCGTGATCCGACCGGAAACCGAGTCGCACTTGGCCTGCAGATCCGACGTCTGCACCGACGCCGCCCCCCACGACACCAGCGATTGCAGGTAGAAGAGGGCCGCGGCCAGCCCGAACACCAGATCCGAGGGCAGCGGAAGAACCGATGGGGCACACTCGGAAAGCAGCAGAGCCAGCGTGAGCACCAGAAAGAGGAAGAGGGAGGCCGCGGACTGCAGGGACGTGAATCGGTGGACGGGGGTGCTGCCCTTGAGGAGTGGGTCGGCGTCGAAGGAGGTGAGGGTCTGGTGGACGACGGCGACCAATAGGCAGGCGATTATGGCATAGAGCTGGAGATACCTGAGGCGATGATGAGGAGGAGGATTAAGGTTGGAAGAGGAAGAGGAGAGGGGGAAGGGGTGGTAGGGCTTGGCGGCATAAGACTGTGGAGATTTGAGGTGGTTGCGGGTGGTGGCCACCATGTGGTAGAGTCCCAGTGATACCAATGCGGAGGAAGACATAATCTGGTATACTAGGGCTGCCATTTCTCTCTCTTTCTCTCTCTCTCTCTTTTCCTGCTTATTCTGCTGCTGCTTCAATCCTTAACTCTCTTGAGTCTTGGAGTTTTGAGTCGCGAATCGACTACTTGTTTTCAAATAAATAAATACTCGCAATGAAATAAATAAATAAAAAACGAGGAGGAGGCAGGCCAAAAGCTAAACACAGGCAGTCATCGTTCGACCTCCGCTCCGATCCCAACCAGATCCTAATCAGATGATCCTCCTAATTACTTAGATCCTCAGATCCTGAGAAGCCTATGATATAGAAGCCGACGACCGCTGTAGATGATTCACATAACCTCTGCAAACTCTCCTTCCCAACTCACCCATCTCAATTCTCAAGACTCTTGCGCTGGAAAACGTATGGGGGCCGGGCCACTTTTCTTTATACATGAGCATTTTGGCGCATTGCCAATTGGTGAGGCAACAAGGCATATTTTGCATTTTCTTTAGGTAGATTGTAAAAAGAAAAGTAAAATTATGGCTGTTTTTTATGATTTTAAATATGACAGTGATCACACACTCATTTTTATTTTCACACAATTTTATTTTATTTTAGTTATTGATTTTTTTCAATTTATTCGATCCGACTATCAAAAATTAAGCTATGAAAGTTCAAGGTATTGATTATGGTTTTCGACAAAATTAAATGTCTATAAAATCCAAATATACTTTATAAACTGTTTATAAAAATTCTTTTGTATTCAATAACAATTTGGTTTCAATTCAGTTTGAAAAGTGAAGACTTTTTTATTTTGTGAATTTAGCGAGATTTTATTGTGCATTTTAGGTCATAATAAAGAAAACATTTTAAGGGGTATATTCAATTGAGTATTTTTTTTAACATATGATATTATCTAAACTAAAGGAATAGGGAGTGAGATAAGACTTGCACTGAGCTAGCCATAATAATGTGGTTCAAATTCTTGTTTAACGAGAATCAAACATAAGACATCTCACTTACTAGCTAAAGAAATACCATTAAGTGGCTTGTTCAATTGAGATTAGTCATTTTAAATTTTAATCATGGTATTCAATCAAGATTCTACTACAAATCTAGATTTATTCAATGAAGATTACTTTTAACAAGGCATGTATAGATCGGTGACTGTCATTCCAGCCATGTCAGAGTCGTTATTACGCATCTCTGGAGTTGTGGCCACATGTCTGGATCTTGGGTGGCAGAATCAGTATAATTGGTTACAATGACCTTAGCCATCAAGTCCTAGGTGCTTATGTTCCACTGACACGCGAACAATGAGATCTCAGGGTCGAGTTTAGGGTATCAGGGTGTTAACGCAGGACTTGGATTGTCTGCCCTCTAATTGTGGTGCCCTCCCCGTGCCCTCCTGTTTTTGTGGTCACGGTTAAGCCACGTCAACATTTTATATTACTATTTCTTTTTGTTTTATTATTTTTATAAAAAAATAATATAAAATATTGACGTGGCTTAACCGTGACCACACAAAACAGGAGGGCACGGGAAGGGCACCGAAATAGGAGGGCAGACAATCCAAGTCCGTTAACGCAGGGTCCTTTCTGGCCTCTAGAAACGAGAAGTCCAAGGCACATGGAAAGAAGAGAAAACCAATACCCAAAGGAAGAAATGAGGACTAAGACCTCATGAGGTAAGAGGAGATAACTTTTTGGCACATGCTAGGCAATCTTTGAAGTGCTAGGCAGAGTGCTAGGGTGTTCTAATTAGACGGGACCAAGAGTATCTCCCATCCCACTTTCCATCCCCTCCTACTTTTCTAGCCATTGATTTAATGTTTAGCTATTTTAATGCTTCAGATTTTGTCACTTCACCAACAACTCCAAAGAATCTAAAGCCCAATTTTGCATACTTTTTCTATTGCATTTCCCGCCCCTTCCTATCCATTTCCTGACTTCTTTTTGCTGCCATTCCAGCCCCTAAAGTCATTTTCTCCCGCCTCTTCCACTTAAGATGACTTCACCTTCCGCCGATTCGATATAAGTTTGATCTTCTTACCTTTTGCAACTCTATCCTTATGCCATTTCACACTGCTGCATCTTCATTGGGTCTTCCCAGGTCTGTTTATGTAATTTTCTTTGCTTCTTTTTGCTCTTTTTTGCTATTGGATTTGTATTTTCTTTTTGATAACATGTTGGGGTCCTCATTTTTTTCTTGGCCGTACAATTGGATAATGAAGAGCAAATAACCAATATTTTTGGCGGATGCTAAAATGATAAGTGACTATGGTCATTTTGGAGGCGGCAAAAAGAAGTCAGGAAATGGATAGGAGGAGGTGGGAAAGGCAGCATAAAAAGTATGCAAAATCGGGCTTTAAAGATGCTTTGGAGTTGTTGGTGAGGTGGTAAAATCTAGAGCATTAAAATAACTAAACATTAAATCAATGGCTAGAAAAGTAGGAGGGGATGGAAGGGGATGGAAGGTGGGAGGGGAGACAATCTTGGTCCAATCAAACCACCAGGCCATCAAAGGGGTGCTCTAATTAGACCACCAAACCATGGTGCTCTAATTAGATCGCCGAATCAGGATTCTCTATCAGGACCACCATTGCAGTGCAAGGCTTAGCGGCAAGCATGCAGTGCTAAGGAAGAGTGCTAGACATACAATGCTATGCATGCAGAGTGCTCTACGAACAACCACCTTTCCGAGTGCTCTACAAATAACCACTAGATGAAGTCACGTTGACCAAGACTAAATATTTATTAGACTATATTTGTTGAGTGAATATGAAGATGCCCTTTATGAGTGAACCACGATATATCCTTATGTTCATCTTACTATTGTTTTTTAAAATTATTATATCCTCTAAGTCAACCTTACGATATGTGAGTATCAACCCACACCTGTATGAGTTTGACCCGCAAATTTTAAGCATTAACACAGGGTCCATAGTTTCGATCCCTAGTTTGAGGACCCAAGATCATGTAAGAATCCTATGTGGACTCAACTAGTTAGGATAAAGGAGAAGTAATGGGTTGGTAATACAAATCAAATGGGAGCATTTTTGCTCACCACCATAAACTATGGTGTATGCTTACCATATACCTAATCAATTGACATATGTCAATTCACTTAATCTTGGTTATGTTTTTCAAAATTGAAAAACTAACATTTAATATGAAAGTTAACTAGAGTTAAGTGAAATGACACGTGTCAATTGATTAGGTGTATGGTGAGCATACACCATAGTTTATGGTGGTGAACAAAAATGCTCCCCAAGTCAAATAGAGTTTGAATACGTGTAAAGCTACATCCTATAATTGAGGAATACACTTCCAACATGCGTTTGAAAATAAGCACTAATCACTACTGCTCCATACACGGTTGGGATTGGGTGCAACGGGTGAATAACCAACCCTCCACGATAGATGGAAGTTGGCTACCATTGCATCTATATAAAATGAATTCCCTACTCACAGAGAAAGTGTTCTACGTTCAAGGGGTCTATCACCATTAGAATATAAAGGTCTCTAAGTGAGTAGAAGAGTTCCTTGACAACCACGATGGCTTCGACAGTTATGCTGCACAAATGTGTTCTCCTGAAACTACTGATATGGTACTACTATGGTTGCTTCGACAAGTTTGTCTTCGATCCTTATGTCTGATTGTGGTCTAGGGTTAATGTTAGAATAGGATTTGTTCCAACAGATCATTCCCTAGTTTTGATGGGCATCCTGAATTGCCGATGACCACGTTTATTATGTTTCATATCGGAAACACGAAAACAATCGTCTTCAACACATAAATCACTGCAGCCGCTTGGTCAGTTTTATTGTTGGTTTCCACTATTTACATTTCAGAAAATAGACATCGATATCTCAGGACTCGTACCAAATCCTCACCATATTCACCTTCACCTTCTTTCCATTCGTATTCTCGTGGTCTCATTTCTGGAAGAGAGCTGGAAAGGACATGCATTTTTAATATACGCGAACAAGACAGCTAAACCAAAAACTAGTAATCCACTATTAAAAACAAAAAAAATTACAAAAAGTGAACCCCAGGAACCATAATACAGATAACAAAAACACGCAAAACCGCCGCAAGATAAAAGGAAAGTGAAAAAAGAGACGTTCCAGTTTCCACTCTAATACATGTAAACCTCAACCAAAAGCTGGAGGACATCAGTAAACAAAGAATTGATCAGACAAACAACATTGTCATGCAGAGGCACACAGTGACTATGTATGTATGTACTTGCACATTATATGATAAGGACGATTACGACGATCACGACGACCACGACCAAAACTACCAGCACCCACCAACACTGCAACAGATAATAGACCAACATTGAAGATAAGATACGCTGCTTCAGACAAGAATTTGACAGGAAATAACAAACAGGAGATAATCAGAATCAAATTCTAAGATAACGTAAAATTATTGTGTGGTAGGGTGATCTTGTTCGCAAACTACCCAAACATGTCCTCTACAAAATCTCTGCTACCCCAGACCAGACAGTCTTCTTGCTATTTGTCACTAAACAAAACAAGTGAAAGTTTTGTGTTCGCAATTTTGCTCGTAAATTCCATTTCTTATTGCAACCTAATGTCTTCTTTTCTATATTATGTATCACAGTCTAGATGACTTGATGTGAGGATGCTAATTCCTTTTGTGATAACATTAATTCTCACTTCTTTTTTTAACGTGCACAATTCTAAACACATCCTTTTCCCCTAACAGATCAATCACAAAGAACTAAACACCCTGTATTAATGGTAAGTGGGGTAGATAAGACGTGAAAGTTAACTAGTTTGTTTAATTTATTGTTTACTCCTTACCCATGAGCATCTGGATTTAACTCCTTTGGACGCCTTAGCTAGTTGAACTCTAGCTTGGGTCGTTGCAGCAGAAGAGTTGTCAATGTTTGATTGAATGTCATCTGCAATGATAGAACAATATGCCCGATAAATAAAATAAGAGCAAAAAGCTCCATGAATGCAAAGTGAAAGTGAGCTGTATTACCAATGACTACACCCTGCTCATGGACGAGAACAGCAAGGTCCTTGAAAATTTCACTAGCTTCCCCTATTTGTGCTTCTATGTCTCGAATACCCTGTTCCCTCTCCTCAATGATGGCCTCATTGAAAGCAACCTCATTATCAAGCAAAAGTAACTCCTGCCTGTAGGTGAGGTGTTTGTTCAAAACAGAAATGCGAATCCTTGTAAAACGTGTATCAACCCAACCCATGTGTAAGGGTGTGTGCATGCAAAGATGCTCAAACTATTAACCATACACGGTCAGTTGTCAGCCGAAGTTAAGACTCCCTCCCAATGTACACGATTCATAGAAGCAACTTGAGACTTTGAGCCACTGAAAATACAAAAGATAACTTTGGCCATAGCCATGGGATGGGATGGGAGCTCCAAGTTTTTTAACAATACAAGAGTTAAAAAGTCGAACTGAAGAACGGTAAGCAATATTCAATCATTTTTTCATATGATGAAAAGACAAAAGTGGAAGGTGAAGGGAAGGATGATGTGAAATTGGTAACGAGTCAATGAGAGAAGAAATAATAAAACGAAAAGAAAAAGGACTGGAATGTTAGGCAGAGCAAATGATGTGAATATAGATAGAGAGCATGGAAATGGGTTACCTCTTTTGGTCCTGAAGGAAAGGTTGGCGGTGCTGATCCCTGGTGCTGCCACTGCTAGGTTCCAAATATTCCCCAGAGGCAGAGGCGGAAGCTGCAGAGCTGTTGTCAAAGCAAGCACCAATAAAACAAGGAGAACAAAAACAAACAAGAACAGGAACAAGGTGTGGAGGTAAGCCAATGTCATACATACACACACAAACACAAGTATAAATATTTGAATTAGAAAGGTGATAAGGAGGAGAAATGTAGCAGTAGGGTAGGGGTGGTACGTTGGCAAGGAAGGCATGTAAGTAGACTCGCGCTCAGAGGCGAGCTGTTGAACTTTCTGAAATTCTTGCAATGTGGTCTGGAAATCTCTTGCAAGCTTCGCATCTTCTATCTGCTTACTCGGCTGAAAAATCATCACAACATTTTTTCTTATTATTATTATTATTATTTTTTTGAAATTTGAATTAAATTAGAAAGAAAGAAATGCCTGAAATTGTTGCAGTGTGATTTAGTTTAGTAGATGAAATTCAAAAGGCGGAGGCATGAGTGATGAGAGTGAGTTGAGTGAGTGAGTGAGTGAGTGAGGTAAAGAAAGAAACGCACATTGACATTGGATTGGTGATCAGATTGGGTGAGGGATTTGAGCTTGGCAGACGTATCTTTTACCAGCTCAAGTACGCGTTGCCTCGTGTTGTGCCTGCACTTTGCATTTCCACTCGTTACATTACATAACAATAAGAACACATTAATCATGAACGATTTTGCATAACAGAGAGAGAGAGAGAGAGACGCACAGCTTCTGGCGGTGATCGGGAGTGTCCTTGGCAGTCCCGATGGCATCGACCAGTCGACGGAAAGTGCCGACGGCAGTGTTGATCTGGAATATACCGGCAGCCACCGCCTGAGACGGAAACGCCGATGCCTTCCTTCCCCATCCTCCTCCGCCACTCTGCACATCTTGAAAGCTCATTTCTTCCTTCTGTTTTTTTCTTTCTTTCTTTCTTGTTAATTTCTAATAAGATCAGTTGGGAAGGAGAGGGCGCATCACAGCTTCACAGGACAGCTGCTTGATTGATGAAATAAATTAAATCAAAATTAATAGAGTTAGACTTGGACCAGTGGGATCCATCATCGATCTACGCTCCACGTTTCTCTCTTTCCTACTAATCTATCTGTAACTGTAAAGTGAGCCGTCCTCCAAAACAGAGACAACACTAGAAATATTTTTGCTTTGCTGCCTGGCACTAGCAAATTTGCTCTTAATGTTGGTATTTTCCTTTTCTTTTCAATTCATTAACGTCATAATTTAGTGATGATGCTCCGATCTTTCTCTTAACGTCGGAAGAGGTTCGATTTCTCTCCACCAATTGACTGAAAATTAAATAAAAAGAAATCCATCGCTAATTAGACATCTGACATTTTTCTCCCTTTTTTGTATTTATGTATTTATTTCATTTCATACTTGTAAATTTATTATTTCTAATATGTAAATTGAATAAATTAAATAAAAATTAGATAATGGCATGATTTTATTTCTATACGCATTTGAATTCAATAAATAAATAGATAATTAAATGATAGAATCGAATCAGAAAATTAAAAAAAACCATTTCCTGTAAAAGAATACAAAAGCCACAAAATTAATTTGTGACAGTGGACGACCACATTCTGTAATTTATCTGCATACGTGGCTTCACCTGTCGATTTTATACCCGTCAGTCAACGGCGCACCGCAACCACCAACCAAATGGCAAATACCAAACCAAAGTAGCAAATTAGCAACAGCAAGGAAGAGAAACAAGAGTAATTAGAGACTAGAGAGCACCTCCACCATTTGAAATGATTTCTCTTCTCTATCTCTACTAGTAATAGCAAGTGCAGAACTACTCCACTTTACAGAATTACAGATGAGCATTTAAATTAGTATCTAACTATGCATATACCCTACCAACGGAATGACTGATCCTTCCTTCCGTATACAAATACAAATAGGATTATCGTCGTCGTATGCATGTGTATGGCGTATGCGGATGCATGCATGACAAGAAGAGTGCGTATTTCGCTGCCCCACACACACCTGTTTGTATGTATGCATCTATGCATGTATGATGTATCTCCCTCCACTTGTCTTGCTTACCTAATTCACAAGTAACCTGCAGTGCAGAGTACTGATATAACTTAGACCCATTTGAATAAACCAACCATCAGATCAATTGGTGATGACTTACCAAGTGACTCACGCAGGTATACGGCATCTTGGCTTTACAACAAATTCAGGCAGATATATTTGGCTCTCTCTTTTTACGACCCAATCAATATGCTAATGCTCAAGGCTTCCAAGTACGGCAAAAGGGTTAACAAATCCACTCCATCGTGTACTAGTGTAGTACTAGTCCGTCTTTAAAAAAAAATTGAATTCCTGTCAGTGCCCTAAGACACCTAATACTTTATGAGAGCAGGTAAGGAAGCATGCAGTTCAGCCAAACATTGAAAGATCCAATTCAACAGCTGTTCCCTCGGTAGCTCTAGAAGAAGTTCCGCCTGCAACATGAGACGCAACCAACATGATGATATCGTGACAAAATTTTCTTTTACGAAACTTAGCTCACTTGTCAAAATGTAAAAGAAAATTTAATCATGAAATATGAGATTACCTTGATCTGGTCACCCTCAAAAACCAGAGAGTTTCGGTAGACATCAGAGACCATTGATTCGGTAATCAGCTTGAAGACCTTTTTCTTCATACTTGTTTTCATAAAAAGCATCTTTCCCGAGGCATATATCTTGCTTATTCCAAGATCTGCTGCCATCCTCCTCACATAAAGCTTCTTTAAAAGAATCTCCATGGAGTGTGGCTCCTTTCCATATTGCCTGCGTAAATTCTCAGCATAATGCATCAAACTCCAGATATCTTTCTCAGCAGCTATCTCGGCTTCATGAATTATCTCCATGGGATTCTCCAGATAATTTATGTATTCAGAGGGGAGATGAGGATTTAAATTTAAATCAATCTGAAAAGCACATAAAACACACCCATCAAATACAAATATTCATGCATGTTGTCATCCCAATCTCTTCTAGGAAGTACAGTAGGATGTGTCAAAATTAATCAGCATCTATCCTTGTTCAAGTGTTTATTTTAAGATGCTGAAAGTGATAGTAGAAATACCTCAACGGACCAGTAAGGAACTGAAACTACACGGTGTTCATCAACCTGGCATCAAACAAACAAAACAGCAAGTTTTGAGTTCAAAATTTCACATAAGAACTCAAATTCTAGACTTTGAGTGGGCCTAACGAATGAACAGTTACTACATGTGTGCATTGTTCGAGAGAGGAAGAGAATATATTGAACACCATTTTAGATATTTTGAACCATTTCCATCTCATACATTAATCTTTTATGCAGTTACAGAACAAAAGATATTGCAAATGCAATAATAATAATGACAATAAAACTAGCCAAAATTGCACTTAAAATGGAAACAAGAAGTAAAAGGTAAAATATTGAATCATGTGTGTAAACCTTGGATAGGCTCTCAAAGAGCATTTCAAAGAAGAGATCAATGCCGACATTTCCAACATCCCCTGTTTGTTGCTCACCAAATATGGTACCAAAGCCTCTGATTCCCATGTCCTTCTCTGCAAGTTGGAAACCTTGCCCAAGTTCACAGCATTCCTCAAGAGCTGCAAGTCGCTCCTAGAGCATGACCACAATGATTGCTACTTTAAACACTCCAAAGTAACCACAGACAAGTAAATCTAGAGCAAAGTAGATAATTGCCTTTAAACTGTATCTAACATAGCATGCAATCATGAAAAACAAGTGCTAAATATCATGAAGGGTAACACAAGTAGTTACAAAAATGTATACAATATTCTATAAGGGAGAAGAAGTACCAGCGCTTGATCAGTTAGCAGTGACTTCTCTGGATAGAACAAGTATGCATGAGCTTCCTTATCTGCCCGGCCTACCCTTCCCCGCAACTACTACCATTTATGCATTTAATGAAACAAAAAAGAACACAGTAAGTAAAATGGATTAGGGGTTGGAGAAGCTCAGGTACCATTACATTCTCCTGTTTAATAATTGAAAAGCACTTAAAATAACCATAATAACAATTTCAAATGTTAGTATTCCTTATATGTTGCACCATTTGGAAACATATAAAGAAAGAAGAAAGAATAAGACCTGGTACAACTGCGCTAAGCCAAATTGTTGAACATCCTGAATTATGATGGTGTTTGCATTCTGAATGTCAAGCCCACTTTCTACTATATTAGTGCATATAAGAATCTTGATTTCACCTTGTGCAAAATTCTCCATGGTTTCCTCCAGCTGCTTTGAATATTGCTGAAAAAATATGCAGATATAATTACTGACATGCAGAAAAAGAAACTCAAATGAGCAAATCCCTTTATAAGTTGTAACAAATGATGCATACAACTTGACAAAAAAAAAATGATGCATACGAAGAACTTTCTTGTTCAAATCCTGATGCATCCTCAATTTCCCTAATTCTTAAAATTTCATCACATAGTGGTTTCCTTTGGAGATACCAAATGCCAAAGCAAGAAAGAAAATACCTTCCCATGTGCAATAGCTATTTCAACATTAGGAAATGACTGTTCAAGAAAGTCCATCACTTCTTCAAGTCCTGCATCATAAGAACAGAAGTGAAATATGTATCAGCCATCAAGAGAACCAAAAGTTTATGTGGGAAAACATTCTTGAATTTCCTCTAATTAGACTGTTATTCAGTAATGGAATTTTTTTTGTTCTTTAGACATGTAAGCCAAATGAACCTAGAACCACGAACAAGGCAGTCCTCATTTACTCTACAAGTTAACAGGCTCACAAAATAGTGACATATGCATGTAGTCATTGATAAAACTGAAAAGAAACAATACAGACACTACTACCGAGCAACATCATGACAAAGAAATTTGTGCTTAGCGTTTGTAAGAGTATTAAAAAGCATAGATCATCATTCAATGAGGTTACCTTTAATGCGAGGCAATACATAAAACACTTGGCCTCCTCTGTCCAGCTCATGCTTAATTGCTGATAAAACCTTTTCTTTACTGTATGCAGAAAGATGGGATTTGATAGGGACCCTTTCTGGTGGTGGAGTTGAAATCAAACTGAAAAATTGAAGAATACATAATTACAGCAGCACCAAATTAAGGGACTGGCATTACGCAAGAACTACGGCAAAGATAAGTCATTACCAAGTATCACAGAACAAATTGAAATGGGCATCTAGATCTAGAGATCTCTATAAGTCCAAAGACAAGTCATTACCTAACATCACGGAACCCAGTCAAGGCTAAATACAGGGTTCGTGGTATAGGTGTTGCAGAAAGAGTAAGAACATCAACCGATGTTTTGAAAGAAGCAATCTTCTCCTTTTGTTTGACGCCAAACCTCTATTTAGCAGAAAGAAAGTGCATGCTTTTAGACAAAGAAAGAAGATTATGTAGGTACTAGGAGAGAATCTAATTTGTTGCAGATAGCAGATTCGATGACAAACCTGTTCTTCATCAACCACTAACAAACCCAGATTACTATACACAACACGACTTCCAAGAAGCGAGTGAGTCCCAACAATTATGTCCAATTGCCCCTTTTTAATCATGTCCAAATGCCCCTCCTTTTCTGCTTTGGTCTACATGCCATAACGGTTGTGATCAGTTTAAGACTAAAGGGAGCAGTTTGAAAATTCCAGAATGCATAAGATGTGATACCCAATAAGTATAGTATGTAAGAAAAAGACTTGGGTTACCTGAAACCTGCTGAGAAGTCCAACCTTGACGTCGGGGTAGATAGAAAACCGGTCTGCAATAACATCAAAATGTTGCTTGGCCAAAACAATAGTGGGTGCGAGAACCATAGCTTGCTTCCCTGCAGAAACTACACAGAAGATGGCACGCAGGGCAACTTCGGTTTTGCCAAAGCCAACATCTCCACAAATTAAGCGGTCCATTGGGGTTTCTCTGGCGGTTAGATCTTTGTGAACATCAATGAAAGCCTGCTGTTGATCAGGGGTGGGTTGAAAAGGAAACTGAGAAACAAAGTGAGTCATGGCAGAAGTGAGTGGGTAGGGAGGGCGTCTTTGTTTGAGTCTGTGAAGATACAGCTCCATCAAATCAACAACCATTTTCTGAATGGCAATCTTTCCTTTGGTCTTTCTTTTCTCCCAGACACTGGTGTCACTCAATTTGCTCAACGTGCGAGGCCTTTTCGTTTCGTTCGGCCTGAAACAAAACATACAGATTATAAGTTAACGTATCGTTTTTTGGTTGGTTTGTTTGTTTTGTGGAATGAATTCATGAGATTGAAAAGGAAGAAAGACAGAAAGGAAGGAAAACGTACAGATTATAACGATAGAGCAAGCGAGAGGCCTGCTTGACAGGAAGCTTAGCCATGCCATCGGCATACTCGATGAAGACGTATTCAATGGAGTCAGTCTTGGAAGCGGAATTGAAATTGGGACTAGTACTGTCTAACTTAATCCCAACGAATCGACCAATGCCGACCTTCTTATGGACGACGTAGTCCCCAGAACGAAGAGTGTAGGGGTCCACCTTGTAACCAACATCGCCTCGGAGCTTCTCGAGGCCCCTCTGCTGCTGCTGCTTCACCATCTCTATGTACTTATCCGCCTCCTCCGATTCCATCACCGTTCTCGTTCCCGAGCCCTCTCTCTTGCTTTGCTCCCGCCGAATCCTCTCGTTCAGAATGGATATGTCGTCGCCCTCTGCCGAATCCTCTCTCTTCCCCGATTTAGGTTTCCACTGCTGTTCCGTGCTTTGGGTGTGGGTGTGAGTCTGGGCGGTGTAGACAGCGTTGGGCACCCAGCAAACCAGTCCTCTTCTTCCGAGTCCGACTCTGCAACAAAAGTTGGCCCCGGGACACGGCGGCACCCTCAGCCCTCGAATTGCCGAGCTAGAGTTTAGGGCGGGGATTGGGAGGAGCAACGCCATTTTTTGATCCCTGCAGAGCGACCCTTCAGTGGATAAAGTTGAGAGGTTTTAGAGGGGTTTTACAGTTTTACTTTCACCATTCGTTTTTTCACTTTTGCTGCTGCTTTTGCAATTGCATTGCGAACAATATGAGAGTTGAGATAAGTGAGTCATCGACTCAATTCAATGGCAGGCATTTGATATGTGGAGTGGAAGATTATTATTATTATTATTATTATTATTATTATTATTTTGTCAAATGGAGTGGAGGATATGTGCCCACGCCATGCCACCCAGTCCCACACACACTGACTGAGACTCAACACCAGATATTTCTATTTTTGGGCCATTTGCCTTCTTGTTGTTGGTAATGGACCTTGGTGGGCTTACAACTTTCCCAACAAACACAGCACTGTTTCCTTTTTTTAAGATTTTTTTTTTTTAACAAACTATACTATTTATAGTACACTAAGGAGAGAGAATGAGCTTAATCTCATAATACGATAGCAATAATGTAATCCATATATGTTTTTAGCAAGAATCGAACCTAAGACAGCTCACTTACAAGTGAAGAGTAATATCACTAGACCATAGTATTAAATGATTTTTTTATAAGATTTTTATCACCTTTTATTTTTGGGAACTTTAACGAAAAGCTCATAGTACTGTTCACTTTAACGAAAAACCACATTTTTATACTAAAAAGTCAATTATGATACTATTCACTTTATCCTTGATTTTATCTTTATTGTTAAAACTTAAAGTTTTCAAATCTTTTTCATTAGTTTTCCTTTTATTTTTTTGCCAACTCATCAGTTTGATTTTTTATGTTTCAAGTTCGTCAATTTAGTCCTCTTATCTAGTGTCCTCCACTTGACACAATGTGATTGGCTTTGTGGGTTCCACAAATGTCCACACAAGTATCCTAACAAATATTTTAACAGAATATAACGACAATGACTACATTGATTAGTAAGATAATAGATAAACACTAAACGGATGAGTTTGAAACATAAAAGGATCAAACTAATGAGTTGGTAAAGATAAATGATCAATTGTGATAATAAAAAAATAAAAATAAAAACTTTCTTCTATAAAAGGTCTTTCCAACTGAAAAAAGAAGAAGAAGAAGATGATGATGATATACCAAACCGTTCCATTTTAAGCTTTTCAAAGTGGTTTATGTGAGCTTGAGTCTTGTATTTAGAAACCATGCTATTTAAGTTGGGTTTATAGCACTAATTTTGTAGTTGTGTGAGTTTTAAAAGTTCCGAGAGCCATAATCAGATTCAAAGTTTTCAGCCCACCCTGTAGAATCTTAATCAACCATCTCCCTCAGTTATCTTCCTTTGTAGACTAGTAAGCAAATTCATCTATTTTTTACATATAACAAAAAAGATTTGTAACTTAAACCGAACAAAACAATAGTTCAGAAAGTTTATTACCAATGATGGAGGAGAGATTTGAGGGATACATTACGGCCCAGACTACTACAGGAGGCAGCAATGGGGAATTTTTTGTAATGGGCAAAAGCCTGATGGAGCAATGTCGCGTGAAGGTAGAAGATCTACAAGTCATGAACTTCTTTTTCCGGAGAAGAAGCAATGACAATATCTTGAGAATAAGTATCGGCTAACTCTGTGCCCGCAGTCGCGGTAATACAGAGGATGCAAGTGTTATCCCAAATAATTGGACGTAAAGCGTTTGTAGGTGGCTTTTTAAGTCCGCTGTCAAATCCCATAGCTCCACCGCCTAGTGGCTCTGGGGAAGTCAGAATAGGAGAGCACTCATCTTGGGTGGGTTTACTACTTAGATGTTTTCAGCAGTTATTCGCTCCGCACTTGGCTACCCAGCGTTTACCGAGGGCACGATAACTGGTACACTAGAGGTGCATCCTTCTCGGTCTTCTCGTACTAGAAAAACCCTGAAACACAAAGTTGATGGCTCCATCGAGATGGCTCGTAGCGTGGAGAAATGCTTCACACAAACCTATAACATCGATTATCTCGAGACGTTTGCTCTTGTGGCCAAACTAAACTCAACTTTGTACGAATCATTTTGTCAGTTACAGCTAACAGATTTTAACCACTGCATCAGCTCGATGTCAAAAGGGCCTTTCTTCATGGAGACCTCCACTAAGTTTTTGAGCTCAGGGGGAGGAATGGAAAGTTTTCAAGTGAAAAAGGTGATATATGGTCTCAAGTAGTCTCCTCAGCCATGACTAAGTGATCCTAATCACATTGGACCTAGTGCCCAAGTGGTTTGGCCAATAATGGGTCAAGAAATATTGAATGGTGATGTACGGGGGGGGGGGTTTCTGAGGAATACAAATAACCTATGGGTTTTTTTTTTTTTTTTCAAATTTGGCTAGCATCTGTAATAACTAGTGAATTACAACTCTATTGTATTGCAATTGGTGCATTGGTCTTTGCTGCCTTAATACTTTTTGTTGGTTGGTTCGATTATCACAAAACTGTTACGAACTAATGAGAAATTTTATTTGAACCCAATTATCGTCTCACACCCAACTAATAAATTCTCACTACTAAACTTTTAAATTTGCCCTTAAATGACTGGAAAAAACAAAAACAAAAAAACAAAACTAAGAAACTCAGAAATCACCGACTATCAACAATACTCTCTACATCCTGTCTCCCGTTCTCTGTGAACTCAACCCAAGCACCAGTGACACTTTCCGTCGACGTCACCAACGACCACGATCCCCTCTTCTCTTTACCCTTGCCAAAAAAAAAAATTAGAATGTTTAGCAGTCGTCGCTGTCGACAATGGCACCGCTATATGTTAGCCTTATAAGGTTATACAATTAAAACACAATCGAATGAGTGACTGACCTGATTCCAACAGCGGCCATGGAATTCGAACACGAAAACAGGCAGGGCACGGCAACACCAAGATCTTCTATAAACTCCTAGCCGAATACAACTACTTTATGGGAAGCATTATGTTGTGTGTTCTAGGGCTTATAGGGACCGGTGTTTTTATATAGGCTAAAAGCTAGGGTTTCCATCCATAAAGGAAACCTAAACTTACTTTATTAGCCTCCAAGTCAAGTATCATAATCATATTCAATTAAGGATTCCATCAATCCTATTTCCAATATAAGACACCTTATATAGGACTGATATCTTTAAGAGATCAAATCACAATTAACATTATTCTCCAATATTACATTCCTATTACATGTAGTAGACCACTTAAAGGTTGATTTATATTGGATAAATCCAACATTCTCCCACTTGGTCTACAAAATGTAATATTCACGTTTATACTTGAGATTGGAGACTAATGTCACTTTAGTGGCCATGTAAGAGTGATTACATCTCGTCCTTAATGCAATTTCTGTCAAATGCATTTCTTAACATGGAACTAACAAGGTTGTAAGGTTGACACAACCCAGAACCTTCATAATCACACATGCTAAGATCCTCATTCACATGAAACACAAATTATGATCAAGAGATGAAACTTTAAATAAACTTTAAATTAACCAAAATGTCTTACTTTATATCATCTCAGGTCCACTTTATTGTAACTCACAAGTTACACTTTATGCTTCTTCGAAGCCTTAAATCTGCCAATGCAAATATCCTTCATCTAATGAAACCACCATAACCTGCAGGTCTGAATACATCTCCAAAACAATCATGCATCACTTTCATTAGATCAGTAATAATACAAACAATGTTTGTAGCCAACGGACACAACTGAAAATACCAAATAGGCACATGTCCAAGTAAAATATCCCGAAAACTTCATAAAACAAATTAATTCAACACTTGTGAGCAAGATGAATTAATATGTTTCTGACACTGATCTATGCACCATACCAGTTACTTTCATAGTGATTTCCAACACCTGCGGGCAAGATGGAAATCCTCACAACTGAGGTAGTACATAAACCATGTCATGCCATTTAATATGCAATTTGATAACAATTTGATATCTTATATATATTTTATCAGATGATTGACTAGCACACGAAAAAATGTGACTTAATGAATCCAACTGGAGATTAAAATGAATACATGGATTCTATACATACCTTATAGGTCATCTGCAACTGTAAGGCATTACTAACACGAAAACTCAAACTCCCACTGATCTGCAACATCGTTACTTAATTTGCAAATCAATACTTAAATCATACTTTTGAAAATATGCCTTTGGGAGTAGCCTTACTTAGTCAATGAATGCGTATTACCTCAATGAAAGGTACAACTGAGCTTGAAAGCATTCACTGCTGTTACACAAAACATGTATCCAACAACCATCTTATATGTATTAATAAGTCCACATTTATGCTAAGTCCTTATGAGCCCCAAAATAAATGATCAACCAAGAAATCCAAATGATTGCAAGTAATAGAAAATGTACGCATATACCAAGTATCCATTCGTGCAACTTAAACATATTATAGACATTCAAGTAACACAAATTCATGGAAGATAGAATAATGCTTTAATAGATTCATGCAAGTCCACTTAGTGCTCAAAATTTTAGAACAACTCCCACTAAGTTTTCAGAGTTTATACTTGCAAATAAGTTAATGAGTGTGAAGCCCAATTTTCGTTCACTAATTCTCCCACTTGGGCAAACACTCGTTAATATATTCTTTCAAAGATGTTCCTAAAGAAAATTGCTCTATATTTTAGACATAATAAAATAGACATCTCAACCAACATAAAGTTGTCAAACAGAATTTCAGCAACGAGTTACACTTACTTTAGAATTAATCATAATTAATTTATAAGCTTGATTGCTACCAAATTTATACTAATCAAAATAGACATACTAATCTTCATAAAATAAAAATACAGAGCCGTTTTGGATCACAATAGTAGTCTAAAGTCACGTCTCAAAAGACCAACACAATCTGCCAGTAAAACTGTCTATACGATCATGGGTTACTAGTAAATTCACCATAATTAACATACATGGCAGAAAATTACGAAAATTCGCAGACACATAGTAGACATTTATCTGTTGAACATATCCAAAATTCAGGTCATTTGGTGACCATTAGACGTGTCATTCATCCGATTTAAATCAAGACACGCAATCTGCCAGAAACAATTATGTGCATCTATCATGAATTTATGCATCCATAACAAATTCAATTTCATATCATTTCAATTTCAATGTCCAAAGGAAACTTTAGTAGTCAAATTTCATCCTCTAAACAGACATCATAGTTCAAATTGAAAAGATTTACAAGCATAAGACTTAAACAATGCGTACCTTAGCAATCCTTGATTAACCTTCATGGGTCCAATACTTTGCATCAACTAGTCTCGTAAAGAGATACAAAATACATCATGATGCAACCGATTTCCATGCCTTCAAACCACAACCTTTTATGGGGCTCATTGTGGAAATATTTGTCCCTAATGGCATGGAACTTTATCCCAATTAACTTCATGAAACTAAATTAATTTACACCTGTGGGCAAGAAAATTAACTAGTTTCTAGTACTAGATTTTATGTCACAAAAGTTCCTTCATGAAAAACTTCAACACCTGTAGGCAAGATGAAGGTTTTCACAACTTCTGTGAAATAAAACTCATACTATGCCATCTTAATTAAACTAAAAGAAGTAATCCACACCTGTAGGCAAGAAGATTATCCCTTTTATTCTAATTAAGATGCAAAATTGACCGAAGTAACTCAAAAACACAGTTTCATCGACAACTAAGCCGTTGCAGCTTGCTTAGTTGAAAGGGCACAGTTTCATCGTCAACTAAGTCGTTGCGGCTTGCTTAGTTGAAAGGGCATTGATCAACTCCGCCCTGAAACGATACAAGAAGTCACATGGATTAATTAACTGTAAGTGACAAAATTATGATAACCTGATTCGAGTTTTGAGTCTTGCCAACAAATGGCACTAATTCCTTCATGACTCCCTTTGACATTAAATTAATCTCAAGAAACCTGACAGCATACTTGAAAGAGATTAATCACATATAGAACAAATTTTATTCCACCAAAAGAATGTCAATACTTATCATTATGGAGTCAATTGTTTGAAATAGAAATACTTTATGTAATGCAAAAGAACAATACATTCCTTTAATTTAAAAACTAAATTGCTCAAATGTTTTCTTAAGTCAAACGGGTTCCTTTTCTTTTGTACCTTTCTTTCCGTAATACAAGGCTCCTAAAACATTAGCATCAAAATCGTGCATTAGCCTTGTAAATACCAAATTAAATAAAGGAACTACCAAAATTCTTTTCTTCCAAAAGAAACATCTCCAATACATGCCATACATTAGCCTTGATTAATTTCTTTTCTTCTCCCCTTATGGCACATAAAAATTGATTGATTAAAGCATTGTTTAAATTCTTTAGGCATGGGAAAAACTAATAAACTATAAACAAGTTTGAAGACTTATGCTTATCAATTTAGTCACATGCTCTGAATGAAATACATACCTTATGCCTTCATATGTTCACCACTTCTTTATAAACATATTTATAATCACATGACCAACCACAATTCTCAAATAAATAGTTAAAATACAAATGAGAATTGTCACATAATTACTACAAACCTTATTCACTTGTATTATACCCTTATTCTTGTCATTGGATGCTTTCTATCATTCTCAGTCAATCCATAAGTTATGCATTAGTCATGTACAATTAAATGACTATACTGAGATAGGAAAGCAAAATTGTAGACAAAACTAATTTGATTAGTCATGCAAATTCCGCATGGAGTTAATATCATTATAAACTGTACTTGAATTAATCCCCCATCATGCTTAGTATACTGCATTACTAATCAACACATTTGTGTTAGGACAACCCAATCCCTTTAATAAAACATGCCATATGTCCATTTTAGTTATTACCCATGAAAAACAGAGCAATAGACTTACTCTTGTACTAATGCCGAAACACCCAGACTATTTGTACAAAATATAGTCTCAAACAATAAAATAATTTATGCATTTTTACATATGCTTCTCCGCATGTTTACCATATACATACCATTTAGATACTGGTGTCATGATAATTTTACACATGCAATGTGAACTTCTAGATACATAATTGGCTTTAGAAAATTACGTATACTTAGCTTGATCAAACAATTGCTGGCACTTATGCAATTGCAATTCATGGCAAACAATATTAGTCCTTATTCAAATGGATAACAAAGGCAATAAAGATTTGGAGTTTAAGAAGTAATTCCAAAAACCTTATAAGGTATGTAATTATATTTTGAGGGGTGCTTAGTGTCCCCTTGTTGCCTTTCCACCCTGGAAGCAGTGACTGGAGCTGCTGGGACCAGCCAATAGGCTCACTCATGCATATTACTAACGAAAAGCCACGAACAAGCAAGATATATATGCACTTTTATATGCATGCATCTTGGCATATCTTAAAAAATCTACTTTTCCCTCGTTCTGTATGCCACTTATATGCATAATTAATCATGTTCAAAACATATATTTTCTCTTTGTTTTGATAACCAAGTTTAAAACTTAATAGTCAAAACTAACCATATGCATGATCAACTAATTAATTCGCAATTGACACATATAATGATCAATATTGTTTGCTTTGATAGGAGACTTTACCGAGCTTGTTGACTTGAGATGCTTCATAGTCTTCCTTGGCAAGATTAGTACAGAAGTACATATTTCTATATGCTTACAAAATTGACAACAACGTTAGCCAAAAAGTTGTATCTACCACTAAATCAATTCAACCAAAACATTGGCATGAATATCGAAAGAAAGCTTAAAGCATGCCATCTTCTTCCAGTCATAATTAATTCAGTAAAGATGAGCAAAGCAAACTGTTCCAATCTTTCTTTATGAGAACTAAATACAAGAAAGGAAGCTTGAAGTGCTTGAAAACCTACCATTCAACAATTATTAGTTTACCAATTTATGAGTGATATATCTCAAAATTCTCCAGTGCAAGGTTAGAACCGACCTCCATCAGGATCTCATATGCGATGCATATATGAACCTCCTTATTTGGCTTTGCTGATCAACTCAAATTCTCCGGTGCATGGTTAGAACAAAATGACTATTTCAATTGAACCAAAACATTAATATGAACATTGAAATAGAAAACGTTAAGCACCATGGTAATTCCAATTATACAATTCCATGAACTAATGAACCAACTATTTTAATCTTCCTTTATTATAGTTAATTCAATATCATCATTTAGTGCTTCAATTAGAAAAGCCCACATTTGGAATTGAAGGGTGGTGGCAGTGGAAGAAAACTTGAACTCAACTGGCACCACTCGCAGAAACAGATTATCCAATTATGTAATTGTTTAATTTAACTGATAATTTCGGTCTCTAAGACCAAATAGGAATTGATGTAAAACATGTGCCGTGCATATCATACTAATATGCCAAGTATATACAATTATATGCAGAACCGTACTATGCAGTTTTCAAGCAGGTCCAACATGGTGATGTTGCCGAATGCAATCACAATTTGGATTTAAAAAACCGCAGTCCAAAAGAAAAGATATTATATAATCAAACTTCAAACCTAATAGGTTTTAATCATATAACCAGTGGCTCTGATACCAATTGTGAGCCTTATAAGGTTATACAATTAAAACACAATCGAATGAGTGACTGACCTGATTCCAACGGCGGCCATGGAAGTCGAACACGAAAACAGGCAGGGCACGGCAACACCAAGATCTTCTATAAACTCCTAGCCGAATACAACTACTTTATGGGAAGCATTATGTTGTGTGTTCTAGGGCTTATAGGGACCGGTGTTTTTATATAGGCTAAAAGCTAGGGTTTCCATCCATAAAGGAAACCTAAACTTACTTTATTAGCCTCCAAGTCAAGTATCATAATCATATTCAATTAAGGATTACATCAATCCTATTTCCAATATAAGACACCTTATATAGGACTGATATCTTTAAGAGATCAAATCACAATTAACATTATTCTCCAATATTACATTCCTATTACATGTAGTAGACCACTTAAAGGTTGATTTATATTGGATAAATCCAACACTATATACTCTTTCGTCAACTCCCCTCCTCATCGACATTTTTCTCTTCCCTATCGGTTTGAAATGTAGTTTCCGTTTTCATGCATCATTGTTCGAAGTTTTATCCCCTGAAGCTTTTGATGTTAAATCCCGCTTGTTTGATAATAAAAGTAAAAATACTAATTCAAATCGAAGAGTAATACAAGAATATTTTCCATTCCCATATCTATTTAAAAATTGTACCAGAATGATTGGGATATATAGTTCACATAAATTAATAGATACAGAAAAATCAAACTCAAGAACAAGAAAGAGAGAAGGACAGTAGCAGTGGTCACGAACGTTCGGCATTGGTTCGCTAGAAAAAAATAGAGAGCGTGTAGAGAGATAAAAAGAAAAACACATAAGAAAATACAAAGTGAAAACAATAAGAAATTTGATATATGTGGTACGCCACACCCATTCATCACATTGATCATCTTTGATCTTTAATCATCAAGGCACTACATATAAAATCAATCCACAATCATCTTTGTTCAGCATCGATCACAACATCTAGGGCTACTCAGAAATTGTATTTAGAAAGAAATAATAATAATAATAATAATAATAATCCCATATAACAAGAGCAAGAGTAGGAGGAGAATAATTCATTAATTAAATACAAGAAGACTGTTTTCATAATTGCAAGCAATATGCCAATATCCACAAGTGTTCCATCTAGAATAATGCGTTGTATTTGATACCAATAAATAGAAGAATCTGAAGAGACGACGATAGAGCTGTGGCCGCCAGGCTTCCACGAGAGAGCAACGAAAAGGCATCGTTTGCAGAATTTGGAACTGAGTTCCTGGAATTACTAGGAGCACGACTAGGAGGAGAACCTGCTGAGAGAGAGAGAGAGAGTAATTAACTAGATGATGGTGAGGAGAGGACAAACAGATAATTAACGAGAATTAATTTATTTTACTATGGACATGATTCATTAAGAGTAAGACAATGCTGGTAATTAGTGCGATGAATGAATCTTACTTGAAAGGCAGGCGAGCGGGTTGACACGTTCACCACATCTTCCAGGCAACTGCTGAGCCTCGTTGATATCGATGCCGGCTTGCTCAGCTTGATTGGTGGCCCGGTTGCTGATCATACTACACAAACATTGTGGATTAGACTTTATCATCGATTTGAGAGGATCGCAACAATTGTCGGGCGGGTGACGGGTTCCATTCAGGTAGTTGAGGCAAGGAGCAAGCTGACTGAGGCAAGACGTGTCTCCTTGAGCAGAAGCCACCATTAACATTCCTTCCTGCGCCATGATGCCGGCAAAAGCTAGTATTACTAGTGCATTGTTTTGGTACTTAGCCATTTTCCAAAGTTTCCTTGAGAACGCAGTTGTTTCTTGTGTTGTTAATTTGTATGATGTTTCTGTTAACAGCTAATGCATATGTGTGTGTATATATACATATAGCAGCAGCACATCACACATGAATGAGATGACTTGAGGTGAGGATGGGTTTGGGTTAATTCAGTTGGTTATCCAACTTCTGGTTGCCTAATTGACTAATAGTCTAATAATTAAAGTCACTGTCGCAAGTAGGAGGAAGGCGGTGGTGCTGGTAACTGGCTCATTACATTTTATAGCTGATATAGATAAATAGGTGAAGCTACTTTCCCTCCCAACTCCCAAAGTTCCAAGGAATTTCAAACGTACAGAAATCAATCCCCAATGTTGTTGTTCTTGTTCTTGTTCTTATTATTATTATTACTAGAATATGGGCACACACAAAGAGTGTGAGAAAATTTTTTATTTTTGTTTTTGAAATAGAAGGAGAGAGGAAGAGAGTGATAAAGAATGTGGGAGTGGGAAATTTTTTTTTTATTTTTTTGAATGAGAGATATGTTATGATTACATATAGGTGAGACTTTGAAAAAAAAAAGCAAAATTTGGTTGTGTGAAATTACATTTATGCCCTATATTTCTTATTCATGTTCCGTTTTAATTAGAGGATTAAACTGGTAATTTAATAGAGTTTTGGTTGACAATGAGTGTTTTATTAATTAGTAGAGATTATTCACCTTATTAATTGATTTGCCCCTGAATTTGCATTTAGTCTTGCTTTACCTCTGAAATTGGTTTTATCTCACTTTGTCCCATAAAACTGCCATTTTCGTCTCACTTATTCCTAGTTCACCTCATGTCACTTCCCGATCCAAGCCCCTATCACATTATGGGCTCGACTCCGAACTCATACGAGAACTTCCCAGTGGGTCACCCATCCTGGGATTGCTCTCGCGCGAACTCGCTTAACTTCGGAGTTCCTACAGAACTTGAAGCCAGTGAGCTCCCAAAAGGCCTCGTGCTAAGTAGAGATGAGAATATACATATAAGGCTTACATGATCCACTCCCCTGGCGATGTGGGATGTTACAATCCACCCCCCTTAGGGGCCCGACGTCTTTGTCGGCACACTTCCGGCCAGAGATTGGCTCTGATACCAAATTATCACATTCCAGCCTGAGCCCCCACCACATCCTGGGCTCAACTTCGCCGTATCACGATATTGTCCGTTTTGGGCCCTGACCACACCATAACGGTTTTGTTTCTGGGAACTCACACAAGAACTTCCCAATGGGTCACCCATCATGGGATTGCTTTCGCGCGAACTCGCTTAACTTCAGAATTCCGATGGAACCCGAAGCTAGTGAGCTCCCAAAAGGTCTCGTGCTAAGTGGAGATGGGAATATACACATAAGGCTTACATGATCCACTCCCCTGGGCGATGTGAGATGTTACACCTCATTTTCATCTATTTTATTAAATAAACATTAAATTAAAGGGTAGTATAGAATTTTACTTTTGACACTGTTCTTTCCCTCCAAATTGGCTGCTAAACAATCCCAAATCCATTTTTGATACTCTAATTAAAACCTATGTTTGTTTCTCTTGCATATTGGTGTGGAGTAGAAGTTGCAGCTGTTGGAAAAAGCAAATAATGAGTTTGTGTTTCAAAATCTAATTCAAGCTAGTCATTGAATCCAACGGTTGCAACTCAACTACGCATCAATCCGCAAGAGAGAGACGAAAGTTTGAATTAGAGTTGTTGAAAAATGGAATTGGAATTGAAATTGTTTTAGCAAGTTAACGGCAAAGAATTGTGTAAAAAATAAAATGCCCATACCACCTCTAATTTAACATTTATTTGACAGAATGGGTGAAAATGGATTGAATTGAGACTAAATGAGACAAAAATGGAATTTAAAGTGAGACAAACAGTTTTAAGGGGTAAAATGAGATTAAAAGACAGTTTCAAGGGGCAAATAAATTACTAAGCCTTATTATCTATTATCTATATATATAAAGGGAGAAGGCCAGTTTGGTGAAACATTCAAAATGCCAAGAATGCCCTCACTTCATATGCAAAATACCAAAAACTAACTGTCTAAAAAATAGGGTTAAAAACGTAATAATACGGAATTCTCAACGATAATAATTCACAACCATTGGATAAGACACTCACACTTTAAATTCATTTTCACCCTTTAGATCAATTATTCCACAACTGCTACATCACATCCTATTTGAAGAAACACTCCAGATGGAAAGAGGGAAACCATCTATTGCACGTTCAGAGCAGCAGTTGCAGCGGTTGACAGACCGGACATGGAACCGCCATTTATCACACGTTCTCGATTCCCACAGAACATACAAAAGGGAAAATTGGATGAATTTCTCAAACTCACTTTTGTCTTCCGTACAAAACCCCCTCCTCCATGCCTTTTCTGTATGATTTCTTCATCTGCAACTGGCAATCCGGAAAATAAACGCTAGGATTCACACAAATCGGTGAGTATTTCCCCCTCTTTATTCAATTTCCGTTTTGTTGTTGTCCCATCGTTTGCACATTGTTTTTTCTATTTTTTCGTTTGGTGGCCTTAGGTACCTTCCATTACTCTCTCTCTCTCTCTCTCTCTCTCTCTCTCTCAAACATTGCACTGAGGAAGAATACTCACTCTCATATTTTCTGTGCTTTCCTTGGTTTTTTGGGTTTGTTCAAGTTTTTAATGGGTTTTGAGTTTATTGTAGTCAATTTTGGGTTTTGTAGAGTCGGAAAATCGAATACTAAGAAGCAGAGAAAGAGATCAGTGAAGAAAAGGCAAGCAAAAGTAAAAGGTAAAAAACGTGAATTATTTTTTATTATTCTCATTTTCCAAAAAACAATTTTTTGATATTTTATAATTACTGTTTGGTTGCTGGGAAAATTGGGTTACTGGGTAGCAAATAAATTTGATTGTTTTGGACTTATTGGGTCCCACCCACATTGAGAGAAATGCGCCTTCCATCTGTGGTTTTGGAGTAGTTGCATGAAGTAAATTTAATTACATTGTGTCTACTGGATGGCTAAGAAATTTTTAGAAGTTGATATCTTTTTGTTGTGTTAAATACTTAAAACTATGTCAACATTATTTTCTTTTTTGGTGTTAAACAATCCCAAATCCATTTTTGATACTCTAATTAAAACCTATGTTTGTTTCTCTTGCATATTGGTGTGGAGTAGAAGTTGCAGCTGTTGGAAAAAGCAAATAATGAGTTTGTGTTTCAAAATCTAATTCAAGCTAGTCATTGAATCCAACGGTTGCAACTCAACTACGCATCAATCCGCAAGAGAGAGACGAAAGTTTGAATTAGAGTTGCCGAAAAATGGAATTGGAATTGAAATTGTTTTAGCAAGTTAACGGCAAAGAATTGTATAAATAATAAAATGCCCATACCACCTCTAATTTAACATTTATTTGACAGAATGGGTGAAAATGGATTGAATTGAGACTAAATGAGACGAAAATGGATTTAAAGTGAGAAAAACAGTTTTAAGGGGTAAAATGAGATTAAAAGACAGTTTCAAGGGGCAAATAAATTACTAAGCCTTATTATATTATTATAATATGCATGCGCTGGCACCTGGCAGTAACATATACCATAAAAGACAGTTTCAAGGGGCAAATAAATTACTAAGCCTTTCTAATTTATGATTAATTCTACAAAAATAAAGTTGAAACTTGAAAACCCACCCCAGGCGCCAAGTGGTGTTGCAGTTGCTTACCAAATAAAAACGACGACAGCAATTCCAATAAATTGAAACAAAAGCAAAGCGCAGATATGTACCCCCCTACCCCTTCGATTATTTGTCCTTATTCCCCCTCGCCTAGGAGCAATAACATCTATTCCATCAGACATAGTATATCATCCCAACTTCGATAAGACTGATGTGAGGAATGTTAAGCGCCACGGCAGGGCCCCTGCAGTTCTTCCTAAGAAAAGAATACCCCATATCAATCACAAGCTTCTTCAGAAAGGATGACGACCTCCTCGCCTTCACATATGAATGCCCCATTATATACGCAACCCCTGTTTCCCTGGCCTGGATTAAATCCATCAGCTCTTCCCTTACTGCAGGATCCATACCCACATTTGACGGCACCTGAAACCTCACTTGGTGCCTCCTCATTTGTGGGTTCTCATCATCATACACTGATCCCATACTCCGCAGGGCCAAAGATTTGCTGCTTTGGATGGAGTCCCCCACACCAGAACCCTCTTGTTCACTAGCTATCAAGCTCAAACTTGATTGCACTGTCCTCGTGCTTATAACCGCCATCCTTCCATCAAATGATGTGTTCTCTGGGCTTGAGAATTGTGGTTCCCCCGCTTCCATCTGGATGAACTCTGCTATACTCTGTATGAGCAGGTCCTCAAAGTCCCCATCATCCCGTTGGATGTCTTTGTACCCATACCTCACAATGCACCTATACATACGATAAGGTCTTGGACATATCCGGCCAATCAGAAATCGTTCCTCAGGTGAAACCCATGGCACCTGAACTGATTTTACACAAACAAAAACCAACACCTTGTGGAATGCAGGAAGATTTGTTACAAAGTGAGAGAATATTGCAGGAACTCCTGTTGCCAACTCTGAGTATATGAGACCTATCCCAGGCACCCGGACTATACCAAGGCTCGGGCCAAGACCAAGTAGCCATTTTAACGAGACTTTGTTGTGAAGATCATAGTTATACTTCTTCCGTGTACCATAATGCCAGACATACATAACAATCATAAAGATGAACGAGAGAACAAAAGGGACCCATCCTCCCTGAGGTACTTTAATGAGTGCTGCTGATAAGTACACTCCCTCAATGAACCAGAAAAAAATCAGAAAAATCGCAGCCAGAACCACACTTTTCTGCCAAACAAAGATTATTACCAGTGCCATAAGGAATGTCGTGATAAACATAACCATCATGCAAGCAAGTCCTGAGAACCAAAAGTGAACAATTTGTCATCCTCACTTAATTGTTTAAGGGGCAGATAAGGAGGTGGGGATACAAAGAAATAACATACCATAAGCATTTCCGATCAAAGTAGTGTCTTGAAATCCAATGGTTATGGCAAGAGTAAGGATCATAAGGATCCAGTTAATTTCTGGAATGTAGATCTGCCCGCATATATGCTTTGAGGTGTGGACAACTTTGACTCGGGGGAAACAACCAAGGGCATGACATTGCTTGATGATTGAGAAAGTAGCAGTTATAACAGCCTGGCTTCCAACAATTGATGCTAGGGTAGCAATAACAAAGACGGGCCAAAATACAGGAACTTGCGGATATGGGAGGACAGAGAGCAAAGTTACCAACACTGATTTAGAACAAAATTCTGGAAAGCAATATTGATAAATGTCAGGATGAACTAACCAGGTATGGAGTCATAGAAACTGTAACGAATGGAGCCAGGATGTTTAGACATGAAAGCAGCTTGACCCATGTATTGTACTACCAAACAAGGATATATAGCAAATGCAAACGCAAGCTGCACAAGCAAGAGCAAAAAAAAAAAAAAATATTCTCACTTTTGAAATTTCACAGTCCATATCATAATGATCAGGGCGTACAAAGCTAGAGTGGGTAGAGCAAACAAACCACATATTTTTTTTATAAAAATAAAAAGGTTATCATAAGATAAATAATAAACTTACTCTTATCGATAAGGCAGTGAAATGACCAAGATCTGCAAACATAGCTTCAGTACCTGATAAACATGCAGATGCCTAAAAGTTAGTTTACTTAAAATAGCAAGCATGCAGGAGCAAATCTTGAAATTAACGGCGTTGATAACTTCTTATTACTGCAGGGCTACGATAAAACTGCCAAAGAGGTTTCATATAGATAGTTACACCAGTACGATAACTTCTTGTTACTGCAGGGCTAAGATAACTCTCCCAAAGAGGTCTCGTATAGATAGTTACACCAGTACAACAACCAGTAAATATATTATTTATATGTAAAAAATTTCCATCAATTTTCGAATTCAGCGTACCAGTTATTGAGAGAAGAATCCCACCAAGAGAAATCCAACCATCTTTACCAGTCTCATGGAAAAACTTGATAATATAATGGGGCGACAATGCATGAACAATATCTGGGTTCCACTGTATTGTGTTGTACAGCCCAATGGAAAATATCGATATCAACCAGATTATTACAATAGGTGCAAACAAAAATGCTACCCTGTGGGTGCCACAATGCTGCAAAGCAAACAGGCCAACCAATATGACACATGCCAGCAAGAGGAGTTCACCTAGTATCAAAAGCAAAGCCAATTATATGATACACAGAGAAGTATAGAATAGGCATCATGAATTTCAAACTCGTTTATAAAAAAGATATAAGAAAAAACTGAAAGTGAAAAAGAAATGCTCAAAGATATAGAACAGGCATCATGAATTACCATCAGTTAATTTCTCTTCTGTAACTTGTAACCCTGATACCGCTGATAAAACTGCACGTGAAAAAGAAACGCTCAAAGATTTAACTCCTTAATCAAGGGAAGTGTGAAAACATTATTATAGAAACAAATATTAAAAATCAACAATCTGGGTTTGCCTAGACAAAATATTTTATTAGGTAGAGCTTACTGAAAACTTATCAGCATTTGAGCATAAAACAATCAACATATCAACAAATAACAGAAAGACTGACAGACATTGTATTATTAAGTGGCTCTACTAAATGAATGGTAGGAATATATTCAGAAGTGTATTGGATGCGGCGAATTGTACATGTATACATCTTCCTCGTGTTTACAGGGATTGGAGCCCCAATTTTATTGGATATTCCCTAAGGGGCAAGACAACTTAGTAATGTTATCATAAGTTTTTTGTTCTTTTTTCTCATCTGTCTCAGGGTTCTGAAATGGGTGATTTACTAACATTAGATGAATATAGACTGTATTCAACACCAACAATTATTCTACAACTTAGTACCGTACCTGAAATTGCTGGAGTGAGCACGCCATCTCCTATGACCATGCAAGTGCCGAACAATACCACCACTAGTAGGGCCGTCCGTAACCTTTTATGCTTCTCCAAAAATCTCTTTAATGGGGAAGAGCTTACAACCTGTGATGAAGGACCGTATTTGTAAGCTGAAAGCTCCTCATCAGCTGCTTGCTGGTTGGGAAGTAAACTAAACTTTGCATGGCGGCAAAGCAGCGAGTAAAGCGCAAAAGTCCCACCTGAGACGAATTAGAATAAATATTGACCCTTTGGAGACCCAATAAGAACAAGTATGAGATGTCACACAAAGGATGTATTCAAGTGTCACCACACCTTCACCATTATCGTCAGCACTCAATAGGATAAAGACGTACTTGAGCAAGGGTACCAGTGTAATGGTCCAGAAGATTAAAGAAAATGCACCAAATATCACTTCCTCAGAGTTATGGTTGTGCAGATTCCCTGTGAATGTGCTAGTATAAACATAGAGAGGAGAAGTACTAAGGTCCCCATAAACCACGCCAAGGCTTTGATATGCAAGTATGAGATTTCTGGAGAGATTCACCCATGAAAGCTGCAAAGCAACAAGTGGTTAATTGGTTACACTAGTCGGTAAGTAACAGATGAATCACATTCAGCCCAGGGCATAGGAGAAAGAATCCATATCTAAAATGATTACAAGCCAAAATCCTTAACTAGAGAACACAAACTATACTTATATGCCAACTAGTTGATATGGAAGTGATTGAATGAGGCATTCCATTACTTCTCGTCGTTTTCAAACTCAATTATTTATATATTTGGGCCTAGGTATCCTCTGACAAGAACGTAAAGCCACTCAATGAGTGCTGGTACAAGCACACAACAAATCCTCCTGAGGAAATAACGATTTAAAATATAAACCACACTGCACTAGTTGGGAAAAACCGGCTTCTTCTTTAAGGCGAAAAGTGCGAGACAAGATTGAGAATTTGTAATTTGTATTTAAGATCTCCAAATTACAACTAGTTAACAGAATCTCATTTGCTACTTAGTGGTTACACATACATGAGGATCGACCAGTGCTCAAATGAATTGAATTGAATTGAATTGAAATGAAATGAAATAGGTAAGGATTTGGGCGAGTGTGGAAAGGATAGATATTAGACAGACAGAAACCAAATCAATCCAAACAGCAGCAGAGAATCAATGAATGAATGCAAAAGTAATAAGAAAGAATGAATGAATAGGGAAAAGAAAGCATCAGCAGCAAGTACCTGACTAGGAGGAGGAGGAGGATTCCGGGAGGGCGTCGAAATTGCAGAGTCCGGCTCCATCGCCGCCTAATCCTAAATTCCTAATCCTAATCTGAAGAGGCTATGCTAGGCTTCTTCTTCTACAAAACAACTAGCTATAAGCTGTCCATCTCAATCTCCTTGGAGGCTCTCAACACCTCATCACCTCATCTCATCATCACCTCTACTCTGCGTCCGTCTGTCTGCCTGTCTGTAACTAAACGCTTAAAACTGAGCACCTTTATATTTATATTATAAGAAGAAGAAAGAATGATAGAAAGCATTTGATTTTTCAGATTTTTAGATTAGGTTACAAGGACTCTACTCTGGTCGTTTAGCTTGGTATGATTGAAATTATATCAACTAATTATAAAGCTTAAAAATTTTGGCATCCCTTCCTTGCCACCTAAATGATAAATCCCTAATTCCTGAAATAATTACGACGAGTGGAGGGAGGGAGGGAAGGGATTTTGCCATTTGCTCTCATCTGGGGCGGGGAGGCATATTTCTCTTCTTTCGCTTCCCTCCTGAATCCCCCCACTCTCTCTGCGCCACCTGTCTGTCACTCTGAAAGTCAGTCTATTTCCACGCGTGTCCAATGCGTGTGTGTCTATTTCCTTCCTAATAAAATAAATCTAACTCGTCACTATTACGGTTTAGTGGTATTTCTTCTTATTTGTAAGTGAAAGATTTTAAGTTCAATTTTTACTAAATGCGAATTTGAACCATATTATTACTAACTCATTGTGAGGCTAAGTTCACCCTCTCTTTCTTGGTGTAGATGCTATCATTAGTTAAAAAAATAATAATCCCACTCATCAACAAGAAATTTTGAATATTTTCAACCAACTTTATTAAGATTATGGGTATGCTTTGTTCAAAAAAAAAAAATTCCCACTCATCAACAAGAAATTTTGAATATTTTCAATCAACTTTATTAAGATTATGGGTATGCTAGATCATGGTTTCAGCACATTGAAAAATTCCTTCATGGAAAGTAGTTGGGGATTGGGCCAAATAGCAAATGAGGGGGGCATCATGATGCAGCTGATGGTTTATCGTTGTGGACTCTTTTCCCGTTTCGCTAGACTAATGGGCTGAAGATCGATGACCCAATTAAATTTACACAAAAATCCCTCCTCCAGTCATGTTTCCTCTCCTCAGTGGCTTATTTGCCTCATTCGTTCTAAATTTCAAAAAAAATCAGTCAGAACTCAGAACCCTTAACCAAAAATAAAAAATAAAAAATCAGAACGCTACCGTATGTATAAGTGAATCTTGGAATTTGGAGTGGAGATAAATAAAAAGTTAAAACTTTCTGCTGATATTTTATCTTTGCATCAATTTGCATATGCATCTCTATTTATTTATTTATTAATAAGAAAGAAACATTTAAAAGTTACACTATCATGACAATGTATATGACATTTGATCGATGGAGAAAGTTTCATCAAACAATTTGGCTTTTGCTTTTCCATTTAGTCAGGGTCACTACTAGGCCGAGAAATTGAACATCACATATGCCAATTTGCCTATTTAATTGGCAGCAGCATATATACATATATGTTTGATCGATAGTCATATGCATGCGGCATGCCATCAATGGCAACCCCCGCTTGTCCTTGAGAGCCAAGTGCCATGACAATGAACTGATATCACCAGTTGACTAGCACTAGCACTTGAAGAAGAAGAAGCTGGCTTTATGTAGCAGTTTGACGACACTATTTTACATTCAGCCATCACATGTTCCGCATCTGACAACGGCAGCAGCGGCGGCTGCAGGGTAGAATCCGAAGGTGGCAGCTCCCCTCCTAATTTCATCTCATCTTCTGATCCCATCATCATCTCCACAACTTTCACTTTTCCATCCTCATCATCAATATTATCATTATCATCACAAACTGACAGTACTAGTCCTCCTCCCATGACTCTCAGAAACTGCTCCAACGCTTTGCGCATCCATTCATACCGGCACACCCTAAATGCCTCCTTTATGCTTAGCTGTATCCATACACATTAATTAATTAATTAGCTAATTAATCTCTCCCACTCCCAATGGTTCATGAGTACTAGCATAGAAGAAATACCATTTAATTAATATCTACTTTGATTAGTACTAATGAATTACCCATTTCCTGTCACGGTTTTGGTGTTCTGGCCAGGTATCAAGCTCTTGAGTGACCTCTAATGCAAACATATATCCTCTGCATCCTCCTTCCAGGCTGAGGCTGCACATCTCCTCTCTGCTTTTGCTTCTGAACTCCCATACTCCCAGCGGAGTTTCCTGATCGAGAGAACAAATAATTAAACAAACAAACTATACATATTGTTGGTGATTATCACACGAACATTGGCCAAGCTCAAGCTTAATTAAATAACTTCCTAATAATCAATTAATGGATCTAAGTACATACTCTTAGATTTCCTTTGACCCCTGCTTCCTCAAAGGCTTCCCGACAAGCAGCTTCTAAAACAGTTTCATCATCCTCCCATCCACCCTACTTAAGACACAGACACACACACATTTGAAGTTCATTAATTAAACGAAAAAAATTCAGCAAATCATGAATTAATAGTGATATTAATTTGGAAAAATTAATTAATTAATAAGGTATATATTAAGATGATGTATGTATACTTTTGGGAAGACTCTGTCATGGCGGTCTGGTGAAGAAACCATAAGAACTTGTATCTTGTTCTCAATATCACCACTCTCATCATCATCTTCATAGTTTTCTGTTATCCGGTAAGGAATGCATCTGTTGCAACACGTACAATTACAACCTAGCTTTATGAGTAATACATTATATGAAAAATTAGTATTCAATCCCTAGTTTCTGAAACCTTATCAGTTTTTAGATTTTGATTAAAGTCCATAACATTAAATTATTAATGAACTACATGTCAGTTACATAATTTTTAAAAATAAAAATTAGTAATTGATTTAGGTTTTTAATACTCACACCCTTATTAAACTCCTAATTAATTTTCAATTCAAAACATTTCCAAAATATAAAAAAATAAATTTACAATAAGTTATTACCCATTAATTTTTTATAAAAAAAATTTCAATGTTTTAATCTTATATGCACCCATTCGTATAAAATTTCAATTTTTTCTAATTAAATTTAAATATACCGATTTGTTATATGTCAAATGTACCCTTTTTGAAAAATAAAATGTACCCATTTTTTTATATAAAATTCATTCAATCTTTTTTTCTAATCCATTTTTTAAACTTATATGAGTAATTTCTATTCCGTTGATTTGAGAATGTATCCATGTTAAGTTTAATAGAAGAAATTTAATAATGTTATGAATATCTTTTTTGTTTTTGTTTGTGTTTTTGAAAAATGTACCCATGTTTCGGTACAATAATTTTTTGGTTAGGTTTGATGAACGTACCCATGTATATATATACATAATCTATTGGAGAGTATAATTTATCTTTAATATTTTTAATTCTATAAATTATGGGTTTTATTTAAAATCTCATTTATATAAATAACTACAAATTTCATTTTTAATTTAAAAATATAATAACCTACATAGAAATACATTATTACATTAATGTCAGGGACTTCAATCAAAAATTAAAAACCGCAAATGTTTCCGTCAAAGAACATTGGTAGTTAAGGACTATATCCAAAGTCTCCCTATATTATATACAGTCTGATATATAGTAATTAAAGTACAATATATATATATATATTATATGACATTATATATCCATTATATAAATATCCAGAGCGAATTACATCTTTTAAATTTACGGTATAATATTTCTCATTGAGAGGCAAGGCAGGCAGCACACAACAATGTGTCTTTAAATCAGTAGAATCATATATTAATTATCATCCTTCTTTCATATGTAAGTTATCTTTTACATGATTGATTTTAGGGTAATTTTATTAACACCCCACAATCTTATGAAAACACCCCACGCTTTCATTTTTTCACATGAATTTTCTCTTTTACCCCTATTTGAACTAAATTAAAACACTCCACAATCTTACAAAAACAACGACGTCCTCCACTATTCCACCCCAGAAAATCTGGAGCAAAATACCAACCTCTCACCATGGCACCATATCCTCTCTCTCTCTCTCTCTCTCTCTCTCTACAATCCCAAGAAATTGCATGTACTTCTTCTACCCTATTTGGAATTTTGGATGGTTGGTAAAGTTTGGCAACAAGAAATTTGGAGACGAGGTGGGCGAGTTTGAGTGTTGGACGACAGATTTTTGCGACGGAGGTGATGGGGCTGAAGGGTTATCCAATTGGATGAGTTGAGGTGATGGGTTGTTACCAACTGCATGGGAGTTGTCGGTCATGCGATGTCAACGACAGAGTTATTCAGAGGTAGTGGCCGTATAAATGAGGTTGTTTGCTGTTGACTTTTGTACGAGGGTGGGGGTGTATTTAGAAAAATGAGGGACAAAGTTGGAATTTTAGAGGAATATTTTGGATGTGGGGTGTTTTCATAAAAATGTGGGGTGTCAATAAAACAACCCTTGATTTTATTTTCCTAAGTCCCGACCAACATAACTATTGGATGTGAATGTAAATAACATGTGTTGCGCACATGATGTTAGATATGAGTGTAAATGACATGTGTTGTACACATGGGATTAGTAGCTTACTCTCTAAGTCAATGTATTAAAAGAGTTAAAAGGGGCTTTTCCCTCCATGTATTGTAAGAGAATATAGAAATATAATTGCAGAAATTCTTTGAGATTCATAGCTTCTTCTCTAAATATTTCTTCTTCTTCGTATAATTTGTGAGTTGTTCTTGATCTCTTCAGTGTGTTAAGATTGTATCGAAGCTTAGTTGGAGGTCTCCAATATCTCACTTTCACTCGTCCTGATATAGCCTTTTGCAGTTAATACAGTGTGACAATACATGGGTGCTCCAACTGATGTCCACTTTGCCATGGTAAAACGAATCTTGTGATATTTGCAAGGTACATTTCACTGTGGATTGACATACATTTCTAGTGGATCTTTATTTTTAAATGCTTATAGTGATTATGATTGGGCGATTGATTTAAACACTAGACGTTCTATTACTGGTTATGTGGTGTTCTTAGGAAATAATCCAATCTCTTGGCAATCAAAGAAGTAGTCTTCTGTTTCTAGGAGTTCCACAGAAGCTGAATATCGTGCCTTAGCTCATACAATTGCAAACATTGCTTGGATCAGGTTACTTCTTAAAGATTTACATGTGTTTTTGCATTCTCCTCCAGTCATTTACTGTGACAATCAGTCTACAATTGCTATCAGCTTGAATCCTGTCCAGCATTCCAGGATTAAACATTTAGAAACTGACTTTTATTTTGTTCGTGAAAGGGTGCAAAAAGGAAACTTGTCAGTTCAGTACTTGTGTACTAAAGATCAAATTGCAGATGTTCTCACAAAGGGCTTGCTCGGACCTGATTTTTTAAGGGACTGTTTCAATCTTAAGTTGGGTTACTCGACTTAAGATTGAAAGGGGGTATTGGATGTGAATGTAAATAATGTGTTGTGTACATGATGTTAGATAAGAGTGTAAATGACATGTGTTGTGCACATGGGATTGGTAACTTACTTTCTAAGTCAATGTATTAGAAGAGTTAAAGGGACTTTTTCCTCCATGTATTGTAAGAGAATATAGAAATATAATTGCAGAAATTATTTGAGATTCATAGCTTCTTCTCTAAACCTTTATTCTTCTTCGTATAATTTGTGAGTTGTTCTTGATCTCTTTAGTGTGTTAAGACAGCACATGCCATTTACACTCCTATCTAACATCATGTGCACAACACATGTTATTTACATTCACATCCAATAATAACATTATCTCTCTTTAAAAAAATTAGATAAATTTAATTATAATCAAGCTAATCCATCCTTTCAACATCATCTTCGTCAATAAATTAAATTGAAAGACCGTTTGTGGAAGATACTTAATGGCTGGAGAGGAAGCTTATTGAGTAGTGCAGGGAAGGAGATCTTGATAAAAACCATAGCACAAGCAGTGCCGTTGTATATTATGCAGACGTTCTTACTACGTAAAACTTTGTGTCAAGAATTAACTCAAATGGTTGCAAAATTGCATGAACTCGGCAAAAGAAGAATTCATTAGGTAAATTGGCGTCGAATGTGTAAGCCTAAAAGTGAGGGGGGATTGGGTTTTAAAGACATATATGCATTTACTCTTGCTTTACTTGCAAAGCAAGGGTGACGATTTATTCAACAACCTAATTCCCTTGCTGCGCGTGTGTTCAAAGCTCACTACTTCCCTAACTTTAGATTTTATGTAAGCTCCGGTGAAGGCAAACGCTTCGTATTGTTGGAAAAGCTTGGAGGAAGCTCGAGTTATCATTCGACGGGGATCCCGATGGAGGGTAGGCGATGAAGCAAGCATCAAAATCTGGGGGGATAGCCTGGGTGCCTCGTGAAATTTTTTTCAAGGTGTTGAGTCCTGTTCCTTTTTGGGTGGAGCTCAGTACTACCATGGACAAGCTAATGGTGGAGGAGGGGTGTATTAAATGGAATGAAAGATATTGTTTGGGTTAAAACTTGAACTTTGGGCTCAAAAGGGAGTCGGCCCAAAAGAAGGACTAGAAGGAAAGGGGCCCGAAGCCCAGCCAAAGCCCAGAAAGCAGAAAAGGGCTTTTTCCCAACTAGGTGCAGATCATTTGCACCACTTATTCACCTACCTAGAGACCAAGTGGTGTAGACCAGCCAGCTAATCAGCCCAAAAGCACTTTACAGTGGCAGTACAAGTAAAAAGCTGATGAGTCATTGCCTTTCAAGCTGCATTCGGGCAAGGTTAAAGCTACAGAAGGCCAAGCCAAACTGTCTATAAAAGAAGAAAGAGAAATCAAAGATGAGGACACTCAAACAAACAAACAAATACAAGCACAAACTCTGCTCAAGCCAGATTTTCTTTCAACGAAGCTGTAGTTAGCCCAAGCCTTCATCCATTTCGGGATCAACCCTCACCCAAAGCCTTTGTAAAAGCTCTGCTACCTTGTATAAATCCTACTGTAGTATCGATTTCCTTCTGTAAACTCATCTCTTTACCCCTCTTTCTAAAGCTCTCAAGCCCCTCTATAAATCCCAAAGATAGGAAGTTGCAAGACGACCAATCTTGCCCGACCCTCTTTGTTTTTTGTCTTTTCATTCATAAGTCTAATAATATGTTGTATACTTCCATTTGTATCCAAGTTAGTTCTATCAAGTTGATGATTAAAAGACTCATCAGTGCTTGAATCCGAGTGGAATATGTAGTCACAACTTAAATCAGATCTAAGTTCTAAACCCTCGGGCATGTAAGATTGATCATTCAAAAGTCCTTGGTCTCAAGGCATAAAAAAGAACTTTATGTGGACTTAACCCATCCACGACAGTCTTTGATAACAAGAAGTCAGAAATTACTTGGGACGCAAGTAATCGACCTATTTCCTAGTTTTATTTCTGTTATATTATGATTATCGTAGAACGTTTGAGTATAGAAGTAATTCTAATGGGAAGCCTCAAGGCCTACACCTAAGGCCCTACAAAAGCACCTATTTGGATGCATTCTGCTCTTCGGGCTCGGGTAATTAGAAGTATAATAGTCATAACACTTCTGCAATCAATGAAATAAACATTATATGTTCGAGTACTGGGTTAGTTATTGATGGGAAGCCTCAAGGCCTACACCTAAGGCCCCACAAAGACATATTTCATAACTAAAACAGCCTCTCAGGTATATATACAATTAAAACTCAACATCTGTTTTACATCTACCATGCTATAGATGGCAGTGGCAAGCCTGAACACCTAAAAGTTAATCTTGATTGTGAGCCTCAATGCCTACACCTAAGGCTCTACAAATGCACCTTTCAAAGTTAACCATGTCCTTCTCTTTCAGCCTTGCCCGACAAGATTTGCCCGACAAGCCCGACAGAAAGCATCAGCCGGCGCCAACCTCTCGGGGAGCTGTGTGCTCGTCGGCTAGGAAACATCCCCAACAGAAATTCTAGCCACGAACAAATATTCTTTTTTATGGAGTGGGAAAGCATTGAACCAAGTAGATATCCATTGCAAAGCTCAAGCGTGGCTGCAAGAATACAGGAAATGGCGGGGGTCCAAGAAGAGCAGCAGGGTGTCAACCCCTCACAAGTGGCAGAAACTGATGTATGGTGGCTTAATGCAACTTCGATGGCCTGTGGGATGAGTTAGGAGGACTTGGGGGGATTGGCGTGGTGGTTCGAAATGAGCACGGAGACTTTGTGGCAACCATGGATGCAAGAATGCGGGGAGCCTGCTCGGCTGTTATGGCGGAGATCATTACAACTCGCGCTGCAGTGAGTTTTGTTCACAACTTGGTGGCCTCTCCTATTGAGATGCAAGGTGATGCATCACTGGTCATCAACGCCCTCCAACATAATGCAGCAGCGACATGTAATGGTGCCTTTGGGCACATTTTAAATGATGCTTGACAGATTATGCAATCGTTCCCCCATTGGAAGGTTACGTTTAGTCGACGCGATACGAATAAGGTTGCCCACTGACTTGCGGGAATGGGTTTAATGTTAGATGACCAAGTCTCATGCATGGTTTGAAAAACCTCCAGATGTAATCAGATGAGTGTTTAGCAAACTGTATTATTTAAAGTGTTGTGAGTCTGATAATAGTGCATAAGCGTTAAATGATTTTTAATGTAAAAATGATAGAATTGTATATAATAACAAAAATAGACATGATATTGGCGGTGGTGACGACGACAGTTGTCGCATGGATAGTGGTGCTGATGTTGGTGGTGGTGGTGGTGGCGACAATTGTAGATGTATGGTGATAGTGCCAATATAGTGTATAGTGGTGTGCGGTGGTTAGGGCGCAGAGGTAACGATAGAGGTAGGGTGACAGTAGTGGCGGTGGTAGCGGTTGTGGTGGCATCTGAGTCTAGTTGCTCGCTGTGTAATTCTTAATTTACTAGGGAATTAAGAAATAAGGTCAAGCTTATGTAATAGTTGATGTATGTATATTGTGTAGATAATGCTAGAGAGACCAAAAAATTTAAACCGAATTTGCAAACCAAATGATGTGGTTGTTGATGATTGGATTATTACTTAAACGTTGATTAACGTACTTATTTCCTATTGATGACACATCATTTAGCTTACAAATTTGGTTTAAAATTTTAGTCTCCCTAGCATTACCCGTATTGTGTATATATGTAATTGGGTAATGCTAGGAAAACTAAATTTATAGATAAATTTGGCAAACTAAATGATGGTCACCAATAGGAATGAACACATTTATCAACGGTTAAGTAATAAACTAATCATCAACTTCCATGTAATTTAGTTTCCAAAATTTTGTCAACAAATTTAGTCTCCCTAACATTACCCTATGTAATTATCATTACGATTTTGTGATTTAGAAATTCTTAAAATGGGACAAAAAATATCACTTAAATCCATAAACATAAAGAAATTGAAGCCATAATATATATGCATGCTAAGGCTTTCCTGGCTACTGTTTCTCAAATTAATTTGCATATTGACTAACTTTCTTGTTTTTGTGATGTTGCTTAATCTGTTTTGCAAGTTTAGACTTTTAAGTTTGGTATTAGAGGGATTATATTTCATGTCTCCCCCCCTCTATTTTCCTTATCTTTATTGTTTGCATTTCTAGAAAGGTAAGATTTATGTCCCCCCCCCCCGGACTAGGTGTAACTTTTATTTCGTTATCAATAAAATTCCCTCTTACAGTCGAGGTTTAAAAAAAAATTATACATATATATATATGCATGCTAAGGCACACTAATAGTCGTATATTTTGGAGAGATAACGTTCTTAGAACATGGGTCAGTTGGTACATCACGTGTTATAATACAAGTGGATAAAAAAAATTCCAAATGTTCCTTTATTTGTTTTATGACACATAATATATCAGCTCATATTCTGAATACATAAAAAAATTTGACTATATTTTGAAGAAATGGAACGGACAAGTGAGAGATGAAGACAAGTTGGTTCCATCAAAGAAGAAAGTCAATTATCAAGGTATATGCATGCTATTGCCGGTGGTCGATCGGGACATGGGAAAAAGATACCTTTGTATATGCATGCTATTGCCGGTGGTCGGGACATGAGAAAAAGATACTTTTGTTTGTATTTTCTTTTGGTGCTTTACTATATAATTATATTATTATTTCTCAGTAATCAAATTATTTTTACTTCATTACGAAACAAGAGCTTATTCCTACCAAAGGATTTTCAATTTGAAGGCAACCGATCGAGATAAAAGACAATTTAATTAATGGAAAACATGACTGATTAAAACAAGCAACGAAAGGCATGCCAACAGTAAAAATAAAGAATAAGCCAAATATATATGAAGCGAAAATCCCAAATTAAAAGGAAAAGAAAAACATGAAAGTAAGGAATGGAAAGAATGGCGAACATATTACATACCCGGAAACGAGGCGGAAATTGTTGTCATATCGTTGTCGCTGTCGCCCAGTTCGTGCCAGTACGGAAGATGACATGATCGTATATTCTTCTACACAAACAATACTTCAAACCGAAAGCGAAAATTAATTAATTACTTAAAAATGATAAGGTGATTTGAATCTTATTAGGTTAAAAAAAAAAAAAAGAAGCAGCAGCAAAAATCACAATTAAAGACATATAAGTGAGGAGAGGAGGAGAAGATGAATTAATATATTGATTTCGTATGCACTTACGTAATTTTTTTATGGATTATGAGGAAACAGAAACTTTACTAGCCTTGATTCATAACATAATCACAAACTAATTAAACCGATCCCCTCTATCGATCAAGAACATCTTTCTTAATTGATGAGCACGTGAAATCGATCGATCATATATATAAAAGGCCAGCAGCTGCGTGCACTGAGAAGAAAGCTTAATTCAGGGCAGGCTAGCTAGCCTGGAATAGTGCAGCTGGCACAACACTGACGTCCTAAAATCCTGTTAACTCCTTTGATTTCTCCCACTGGTGATGAGGTGATCTCTACCAAGAGGCAGCTGGCCGGGCAAGTTGCCAACTGACTTCTTGTATTCTGTCAGATAAGAGAACAATCTACATTCTACCACAGCAACCAAATAGAAGAAAGAAAAAAATTAGCAGCATTCTTTTCTTTTCTAGGAGATAGATGAGTAGGATTAGAAAGGGAACAATAAAGAATAAATATTGATGGAATAATAAGGTCGAGCGAATTTCAAAGAAAGAGCATAACACAGAGAGAGAGAGAGAGAGAGAGAGAGAGAGAGAGAGAGAGAATGAGGTGAGGGCCAGAGATTTCCGCGGGACCAGAGCAACGGTATCCATTTATAATAAAACCGGAAAAGGATCCTGCCGGATCATGGGTATCTGGGAGATCCTGTGATCATGACCGTTCATCATATATCATACGATCAGTTTTTGTTAGATAGTATTTATATTTAATTTTAAATTTTGTTAGGTATGATAAATGGTCATAATCACGGGATCCTCAGATCCCTAGGAAAATAATCGGAACCGTGCCAAGTTCATTTCCATAACGTCCCCAACTCCCATTAAGTTATTTTATTATTTTTTGTTATACAATTTTATTAAGCTATATGTTATAACTGATGATTAAATTAACTTATATTAATTAAAATTCAGTTTTTGGTAAATATATCCATCCATTTACCAACTTCATTAGCAACTAGCTAGTAGGAGTGGGAGTTGGTTGGATTGATCGGGTTAGACTTCAATCTATTGGCCAATCCAAGAGGCTCGGTTTGGAATTGTTCAAACTTATTGTCACCCAAGAAAAGTGGCAATCCAACGGTTGGGTGGAATCTATGTGTTGGACTTGATTAGTTTCTTTCTTATTTCTAATGTGAGTATGAGAGACAAATAATCAATAATTATGTCAAATTAGGCCTAATTAAATCATTTAAATTTTGTGTTGTTCTATCATTACATGTTTTTATTATAATTATATGACCACATGCATGGAGAATTGTGATTAATTGTACATATATGCTGCCAAATATTAATTAATATACATGAACAATTATGTCTATTAGTGCACCTTAATTAATCTTCTACTTTATATATTGATTGCTACAGCAAGCTGGCATAGAACTTGAATTCATGATGATCATTTCATTCTTATTTTCCTTGGTGACCATGACTTCGGTAAAGCATGCATTTTTCTTTATAATTTGTTTTGCATGCCTTTTATGTATGTGGAAAGACTTGTAAAAAGGAAAACCTAAGGACAAATTAACTCAAAGTCACCCAAGCACGCAAGTATGCGAGACAAGACTACGCATGCATGATCAGTTAGGGTATCAAGTGTTGGGAAAGTGCTCATACAAAATAAAGCTAGATTTTAATAGTTAAAGATGGCATGAGAAAACGATAGACAAAGCTTTTTCAATCTGCATGCATGTCGCAATAGTGATCGAGCTAGTCAAAAGTATATCATTTATTTTCATAGCTTTTAAGCCTTTATCTAGCTTGTTAACAACTTTAACTTTTACGAACAGAGAACGCGTCTTGATGCTCGATGAAGTGTCGCGAGGAATTGAGTGGAATCGCCTTTCCTCTTGGGAGTGTATTTCTCTAGGCAGAGTCCGGGTGACACTGGAATTTCTGGCAAAATTAGATCTGGGTTATGGCGGCTTCAAACGAGCTGGGCTAGTTTTTTATTTTTGCTCATTGTTCCACATGTTAATCATTTGGTTTTATGTGACAATTGCAGGAGAAATTTTTCAATGTACTCGGCACATGGGCTAATACATTATATGTCATAATATAAGTGATGAAGAGATACTTGAAACAAAAATTGTCATCTATGACATGTTTTGTAATGGTTTGTGTTCTGAGCACATGAAAAACAAATCTCTTCAAATGTAAAACCCTTTTTTTCTGGGGTTTGTTTTTTGTACTGAATTTATATTCGGCCCCTCTTAATGAAATGTTCAAGGTTCTTCTAAAAAAACAACATTAATTTTAACATTAATATTATTATAAGCCCTGATCATCATAATTCACTTTTCAAGTTTCAGTTTTCCCTTGCAGTTGCTGAGTACACTATCAGAATTAAGATGACACGCACTAATAGTTATCAAGTTTAATGGAATTACATCACGGCCTTTTTATTATATACAAAAGAAGAGAGAGAGAGAGAGAGAGAGAGAGAGAGAGAGAGAGAGAGAGAGAGAGAGAGAAGCATTGTGGATGCGAAACTATATAACCCCAAAAATAAAATAAGCAAGGGCCATTCCATTCGTCAATCAATGCGACAAGGATAATGCTTGTGTCTCTAGATTTGTCTTCTCACTTATGATTAACAAATTTTTACTGTCTAAACATCATAAACGAAACAATTAATTCTCATTATTATCATCTAAAGATCATATTGCAAAAAAAAAAAAAAGTCAATTTGGAGATTTTTAACCATTCATATATATGCATAAAATAAATTGACAGTTCATCATAAGAATACTATTAATACCAAAATCGTTGATTGGTTTAACACGTATAGATGACTAAACGATCTCTGAATTGAATGATTTTTGGCAGAAGATCTTTAAATGATAATAAAGAAAAATAATGATTCCGATTATGATGTTCGGAAAGTAAAAATTTGTTAATCTTAATTCGGAAGTGGAGAGACAAGTAAGTCTCCCATAAGAGGACACAAGCATAATCCATATGACAGTGACATGATCCGATTTATATATCTATCCCCACATGCATACTTACCTAATATGATCACAGCTAATGACACACCCCGACCCGGAATGTCTACTTGGACTCCAAATCGAGTTGTGCTGGCTGACACCTGGAAGGTGACGAAGCCATAAAGTGTAGTGATGTGGAAAAAGTAAATAAATTAAACCTAAAAGTGCCTAATCAAAAGAGTGCGCGGGATTGAACTCTTTTCACACGTGATGTCAGAGTATAAGACAGTATAGTAAATAGGATGAGGGTTATACCACTGAAGGTAACCATCTCCTGGGATTTGCCAAAATCCTCGTATACGCGTAAAGACAGCTACTAAACCTGGAGGGGCGAAAAACAAAGTTGAGTGGGTCAGCAAAACAATGTTTATACGAAAACCTTTATTTTTGAATATACTAACCCTTTGCCGTAAAACAAGTATAGTTTCCTTAAAACATACTACGTAAGTATATAATCAAATATAACAGCAATATAATCAGAAATATGCCAAGTCATGATATATCAAATGCCAAAGTAATATAATCAAGTGATAATCAATAATAAGTAGTTTGCTTATCATCTAAGCTAGCACACGAGTCGGAACTGCCTAAGGTAATTATACCCAACAGGATTGGGTGTAATCAAGGCGCTCTAGTACTATGATCATGCGAAGACTGGTGCAGAAGCATGGTCACGTACAAGTCGGATTGCCTAATGCAATTTACCCGACAGAACTGGCACCTAACTTGGATCCAAGGCGAGCGAATGGTACGGATGTGAACATACACGTGAAGAACTGGCCCTGGCCCTGGACGGAGTACTAACACCGGGGTGCAGCAAGATGAGCATGTACAAATATGTATGAATGTCATGACAATAATATCTCAACCATATAGCAGCATTTATCACATTTCATATCACAATATCGAATACTTGGCAATATAAGCATAAAAGTGAAGTAACTACGCATTTAGGGAAACTATCAATATGTATAGGTATAAAATAAATTGCTCACTCACAGATACTTCGCCGTTGACGAGCCACGCAACCTAGCAAAGATGGAAATGCCACTAATGTATATTCTCATCCCTACCTAACACGAGGCGTTTTGAGAACTCACTGGCTTTGGGTTCCATCGGAACTCCGAAGTTAAGCGAGTTCGCACGAGAGCAATTCCATGATGGGTAACCCACTGAGAAGTTCTCGTGTGAGTTCCTAGAAACAAAACCGTGAGGGCGTGGCTGGGGCCCAAAGCGGACAATATCGTGCTACGGTGGTGGAGCGGGCCCTGGATGTGGTGGGGGCCTAGGCCAGGATGTGACAATTTGGTATCAGAGTCAATCCTTGGCTGGAAGTGTGCCGACGAGGACGTTGGGCCCCTAAGGGGGGTGGATTGTAAGATCCCGCATCGCCTAGGGGAGTGATCCTTATATGTATATTCTCATCCCTACCTAGCACGAAGCTTTTTAGGAGCTCACTGGCTTCAGGTTCCATCAGAACTCCGAAGTTAAGCGAGTTCGCGCGAGAGCAATTCCATGATGAGTGACCCACTGGAAAGTTCTCGTGTGAGTTCCCAGAAACAAAACAGTGAGGGCGTGGTTGGGGCCCAAAGCGGACAATATCGTGCTATGGTGAAGTCGAGCCCAAGATGTGGTGGGAGCCCAGGCCGAGATGTGACAGCCAAGCTTAAGCAAAAGACCATACGCAAATGAATCAGTACTACTACACTGAATGATTTTTCCGATAAATTAAAGAATATAAATCAAATAATTATTTTTTAAATTTTTTATGAACAATTAAAATTATTTTAAAGATAATAAAATGGATTGGTAGCTATATCATGACCAAGTGCGAAGGGAATTCTAGAATGATACGATATAGTATACTCGGTACTTAATTCAACAGACAAAATTTGACCAAAGCAAGCCCCGAATGCAAAGACTAGAGAGCACCACCACCCATGTGAATGCCTTTTTTTTCAAAGGTAGAGTAATTCATTTAACAAAGTTCAGGTGAACATAAAACAGCTTACCACAAGTCTTAAAAAGAACTAATATACAAAAAGTAGGGTGGGCGCAGTTTGGTTTGGTGCGGTTTTGAGTGAAACCAAAACCAAAACCACAAGTTTTTGCGGTTTGATTCGGTGCGGTTTTGAGGCTAAAACCAAAATGAAACCAAACCATTTGGTTCGGTTTCAAACGGTTTTGGTTTGGTTTCGTTGTTTGAAAAAACTATTATGGTTACCTAATTGATGACAACAAAATTCACATCCACAAGGACCATAACAAAATAATTCAACTTGAGGCAACTAAGAGCACATCAAATACGATGCCAGTACCGCAAACCCAAACATAAAAAAGATTCTAATAACTCTAGTTTTGGTAGAACCTACCAATCAAACTATGTGAAATTTTTTTAATAACAAAAGGTGGTAGATGTGTTTTAGTAAAGTTGCAAACACACAGAAAGTGTAACATAAAGAAAGTCCAATAACTGCAATTCTGGGTGATCATAACCAATACAAGTGCAGTTTGAAGAGCACTTTTTGGCTTACTAAGCCAAAGCCTTCCCACAAAAAGTCAGACTATAATTGTAGATGAGATTATCAAGGGCTTGCCCAACATGCGGTCTGCTTAATGACTTCCTTGCCTTGCTGCATCACAAATTCACCAAAGCCTTCCCACAAAAAGTCAGACTGTAATTGTAGATGAGATTATCAAGGGCTTGCCCAACATGCGGTCTGCTTAATGACTTCCTTGCCTCGCTGCATCACAAATTCACAATTGGCGTTAAGTTTAGGGTCTGATACCATCATAAATTCACGTTACTTAGTTGACGACAACAAAATACTATTCTAGTGTAATATCCATACCTTGCTATCTTCTGGTAAATAACAAGTAAAGGGGGCATGCCATGCACAATCGAGTCTTAACAAATGCAATGTAATTGTAGTTCTAATCAAATAACCAATTAAATTTTAACATTTAATAAAAGTATGCGGTTTCGGTTTCGGTTCGGTTTCGGAGGGCCGAAATCGAAACCAAACTGTTTTTCCCCTATTCGGTTCGGTTTCAAACCGAAACCGTTTTGAAACCGTAAAGCCAAACCGTTCAGTTTGGTTTGATTTGATTCGTGTTTCGGTTGCAGTTTTCGGTTTCAAGTGCCCACCCCTAACAAAAAGAAATGCCACTGATACAAACAAAGCATGAGTAATATGGTTTCTCTCAACAACGAGTACAAAACGGTAAATAATATAAATGCATAAGGGGTTCCAACATTCATTCATTCAACTTGTACGTCGCGTCACGTGGAACCGTCTCCCTCTTCTATTCTTAGTTATATTATATATGTTGAGAATGAATCTCACATTGATGAGAGGAGGGACCTTGTATGAACTTATAAGAGGTTGGACTACTCCCCACATTGTCAATTGGCTTTATGGAGGAATCCCAATTTCTACATGGTACCAGAGCAGGTTGTCCCTTGTGTGAAGCCCAACGACCACACGTGCTCCACGTCACCCGATTTGTGTTGTCCACATGTTAAGCTTGCCACACATGAGGGGGCGTGTTAAGAATGAATCACACATTGATGAGAGGAGAGACCTTGCATAAACTTATAAGAGGTTGAACTATTCTTCATATTGTCAATTGGTTTTATGATGAACCCCAATTTCTTCAATATATACATATATAGTTCAGAATCAAATAAAACTGATGTAAACATTTGCATGCAATGGAATATTAATCTGTATATGATTATATATAGTAATAGTAAAACTCCTTTGATATGAGAGTTAGTTCCAATGCCGAAGGACAGTGAGATGCTGAAGTATGATATAGAATAGGTCAGGGTTCACTTATTGTATCCAATGCAATCAAAGACAAACTGCATTTGACCACGTCCACCACAAAGTAAAAAAATTTACTTACCTATTTTAGGGTTAGAGTTTTAATTAGTTAGCTATTCCTTGTGCCATAAGGAAGAGTGAAACCCGGATTACTTCCTATTGGTTAAGGGGTTCTTGCGTGGAACATAATTATATGGGCTTTAGAAATCTAGTTATAGGCTCGTTAACATGTATAGAATCCGTTACTCGGTAGGATTTTTGGAACGCAGTCTATAAAGTTTGAGATCCCTATGCACACTGCTATCTCATCCTCGAGTTTAATCATCCAGAAATTCACCATATCGTCTTCTCCAAGTGTGTAAAGTTTATGTGTTTTGATTGTAAGAACTGATAAAGTTTACATTTGTATGTATCATGCATAGTATGTATCTAGGTAGCTTATCATGCATTGGAATTTTCAGTGACTTTCCTGGAAGAACTGCAGTACTAGTGCAGAATAGTTTCCAATCAAATTAATCAAAGGCATCGATTCTTTTCGGCGGCCTGGTGTGAAATGCATATATGCAGTTGCTAGCTTTAGCATCGATTCCGATTCTTTTTCTTTATTATTAGAAATAAAAGTATCTAGCTATCTAATAGGTATGGGTGGTTACGATGACTCTGCGGTTGTGAGTGTGAGGCACCTAATTCTATGGTATCAATCTCATCTGCATTATATATAATATAGGCATATATATCGACCTTTTCTGAAGAAATATATAAAAGATCGATGATAAATAAGAACAATACATATATATTGATAGTTTTTTTTTTTTGGTCGAAATATATTGATAGTATTTTCTTTCGTGAATAAGAACAATACATACATATTATATATATACACACACACACATACAGGTCCTTTAAGGAAAGGGATCCCCATTTTTCAAAAAAATTGGGGACATCATCTTGACCATTAGATCTGGCTTTAATGAAATTCTGTGGTTGAGATTAAATCACAGGCCACATAATCTCGACCACATAATTTCATTAAAGTCAGATCTAACGGTCAAGAGAGTATCCCCATTTTTTTTTTTGAAAAATGGGGATCCCTTCCCTTAAAGGCTTCCTATATATATATTATGTAAAAGTATGCATCAATGCACTGCGTGCATGTATGAATCAGGGCTGGCCTGAGGGTAGTCCATGTAGGCACCCGCCTAGGTCCCAATGTCAGAGATGCTTCAAATAATTCATATATCGTGTAATTAATATACAAATACAGAAAAAGCAAGAAATATGATAAAACATTTGTTGGTGTGGTGGAAATGTTTGGCTTCCTTTTTCTTTAGGATGTTGAGTTCGAAACATTTAGCTACCTTTTGAGTCACTAGTTTTTTTTCTTGTTTTTCAAATTTACTCTCAATCCTTCTGTCCAAATGCATATAAAGTTAAAAAACTCAAGTCCCTTTACAATCTTTTTTTCTTTCAATTTCCCAATCGAATTCTATCGAATGTTTAAATCAACTATTACATGGTCTTGAAGATTGTACTTTAAGGTAATCAAAATTTTGAATTTATATTTTTCTTTTCAATAATTTATTATTCAATGGATTATTTTAATATTCGATTCATTAGTGTGATGTTGATTTTAGGGAAAAAAACACAAGAGAAATAATTGGGGTTGTTGAATTTATTATACTCGTTAATCAAATTTTATTGTTCTTTACTCTCTTGATCATTAATTTTTGTGTTCTTCACTCTCAATCTTAGACTCTTAGCTGCAAACATTTAGTACATGTGTCTAAAAACATGAGACGTGTAATATTTAAGTAATGTTTGTATATCTATCTTCTTTTGATATTAATTTTTAATTATATTCGATGTAGAAATATAATTTTTTATGTAGTTAGCAATTTTTTTTTAATACATATCTATGTACAAAGAACCAGAAATCAGATAATTTTATGACCCCACTTCAAAAGCTTGTTTAGGGCCCACTTCAAGGTTGCCAAATGCGTCAAATCTTGTGGGGGTACAACAATAAATCCTTCAAAACCCACTCCCTGTTTGTTCGAGCAGGAAATCTGGTTGGTGGGCGTTCTTGACTCGAGCACACATCTCCCCAAGGAGTTGGCACTTTGATTGATTGTCGGGCTCCTGCTTGTCACAATGCTGCAAGAGAATAACAAAGTTAGTTCTGGAAGGTGCCTTTGTGGTGACATACCCCGACCCGAAATGTCCACTATGACTCCAAATCGAGCTGTGCTAGCCGACACCTGGAAGGTGACGAAGCCATAAAGTGTGATAATATATAAAATGTGAATAAATTAAATCTAAAAGTGCCTAAGTACATGAGTGTACGGTAAGCGAATCTGGACCCATTTCACACGCGATACAGAGCATAGGTAGAGTACAGTAAGGTGAGATAATGATTATACCATCATAAAAGACATATGTGCTGAACAGTGCCACGAATCTTCTTCGATACGAAACTTTGCTGCTAGAACCTGGAGGGGTACAAAAACAGAAAATGTGAGTGAGTGAAATAAAACTCTTTAATCCAATTCCACTACCAAGGATAGTACCCTCTCGCCATAATACCTGTTAATTTCCTAGAAAATAACAGGCGTGACTATACATCAAAACCATAACCAAAATAATAGTCTTACGATTATGTTACATCAATATCTTAACAGGAATGAGTAACCCAGGTGAAATAAACCAATAGGAAATGGCATGTTAGCCAGATCCACCTATCATGTACAATTGAATCAATATCTATCTCATCCCATATATGCTAGCATCTCATCACATATCTCATCATAAATATATGCTATCATCTCGTCATATATCATCACATAAATATATGCTAGCATCTCATCATATATCATCACATAAATATATGCTAGCATCTCATCACATTTATGCTAGCATCTCATTACATATATCATCACATATATGCTAGCATCTCATTACATATCTCATCACATAAATATATGCTAGCATCTCATCATATATCATCACATAAATATATGCTAGCATCTCATCACATCTATGCTAGCATATCATTACATATATCATCACATATATGCTAGCATCTCATGACATATCTCATCATAAATATATGCTAGCATCTCATCATATATTATCGCATAAATATATGCTAGCATCTCATCACATATCTTATCACATCTGTGTTAGCATCTCATTACATATATCATCACATATATGCTAGCATTTCATCATATATCATCACATATATATATATATATATGCTAGCATCTCATCACATATCTCATCACATCAGCTAGCTCATTAGTCGGGAGTCACCTCTAGTGACCTGTACGACTTATCCATATCTCAATAAGTATACCTGTACACGAGTCGGAACCACCTAAGGTGGTCTATACGACAGGACTGGGTGTAAATAAATATGCTCAAGTGCTACGATCACGTGAAGACTGCGCGAATAATCGCGGGTCACCTACGAGTCGGAACCACCTATAGTGGTCTCTACGATAGGCATGTGCACCTACCTTGAATCCAAGGTGAGCGTAAGGTGCGAGAGGTGAACATCACGTGAAAGACTGTGCCCTGGCCACGGGCGGGAACACTAACACTGAGGTGCAGGTTTATGAGCTCTACTCACATCCGTTCATCACTAATTATTATTCAATCATACTGACATTATATACTCACCTGAACTTACCTTGACTTCCGTATTGTATGCAGCACTATGCGGATTTGTACCAAATTACATACTAAAATATAAACTAATTATGGAATGGCATTTATAAAACGTAAAACCACCATTTCTCGTTTCTTCACGTATTGATTTATAATCAACATTTAATCACCGAGACATAAGGTTAAATCTCACATTTATCACTAGGTTCCTTCATATTGCTCAATTTCTCAAACAAGGCTATTGTCTCAATTATTTAGTCTCATTTATGGTATGGCTGCATCTAACGTCTCGTTAGACTACCTACGTACCATAATCAGGGATCAAGCCATTTGTAGTTCCCAATGATTACTTCAAAGCATTCACAGTAATCGTAAGCCATAATCAATTTATAAACATTTAAGGAACTGTTAATCATAATCATATATATATATATATATATATATAATGTACAGTAAAAAGGAAAATACCCACTTACCTGAGGTCCACGCTACGACTCCCTAGCACGCATATCGGAACATCACGAACCATTGTCGCCTATGACTAATTATCAAATCATATCTCAGAGTTCTGACTAATGAAAATACATAATTTACATAAAACACAACCCAAAGATTTGATCTGGAAGATCCGCATTACGGATTTCCGATCTATTACTTCCAAAGATACACATTATGCTTCTAGAACGACATCCTAAAATTTCATTACGATCCAACGGTCAGATCTCCGCCAATTGTCAAAAACCAAGTGGCGGTCAACATTCCATTTTATGAACTTACAAATCCAATTCGGGAAGATCCGTATGTCAGATTCCCAATCTGTAAGTTCCTATGGTCCTCAAATATTATATACTATAACATACTAAAGTTTAGTGATGATCTAAAGGTCGGATCGTCGATTCATATCTTTACCAAGTAATGTATCCTAATGAGTTTAGGTCCAAATGATCAATCTACGATATACAATTGCCAAAACTGAACTCAAGACATCCAATTTAGCCTAAGCATAGCATCGGCGGTCCCCTGGCCACGCGCTGCCACACGCACCGCCGTGGGTGGCGGTCAGCCGCCCCAACTTGCCGGAAAATCCAATTATTTCCAAAAATTATCAAAATTTACAGGAATGAAGATCTCAATGAGTAGAGTAAACTTTATACCTATGGCCAAGTCCAATTTAGCCGGGAAACACCTCAATTACATGAAATTTAACCGGAAACCCTATAAAGGGTGTGCCTTGATTTGTCCTCATTTCGACTCCGACGCTCCAACCATTGATTGTGCATTGTTCTAGGCCTCAAGGGAAGTTCGTTGATGGTGGGAATCGACGGGAAGAGTTGCAGAAAATGGCGAATCGTCGTCGGGTGTCCTTGGAGTTGCCATCACCACATCCCATGAAACAGGGCCAAATCCCGTTCAATTTGTGTAGGAAATTGAAGAAAAAGGACCGAGGAGAAATTCCCAGGTATTAGCCCGATGTAATTCGTCGGAATTTGACCGGAGAAAGCACCGGATTTCATGTATTCCTGCCGGGTTCGGTTTGGAGAAACGAGTCGATGGGGACCCGGGTAGTCTACCCCTCTCCCTTCATCCTTTCCCTTCCGTCTCTCCCTCTGATTCGTCCCATCTCTCTTCCTCATTCTCTCTGAAATAATTAATTGATAAATAATATCAACATTATAAAATATATAAAATATAATTAGTGATTGAAACAAAAGTACTTCTCGAGTTTACAGTTCTGTAATGTCGAGTACTTCAGGAAAACGCTAAAGGATTAATTCATACACCTCACTATATGCTGATCAACGAAAGTCAATACCCCCGCCTCTAAGGGGATTTTCATAAAATCACGCTTTTAAAATTAATAGAAATATAAAATTTGGGACGGGTTGTCACATGTAGGGCCTTAGGTGTAGGTCTTAAGGCTCGCAATCAAAACCAACTAGGTGCTTAGGTGTGCCACTACCATCTCTGTATGGCAGATGTATAACAAGTATGTTTTAAGCCGATTACTTGCGTCCCAAGTTATTTCTGACTTCTTGTTTATCATAGGATTTTTGTAGATGAGTTAAGTCTACATTAAGTTCTTTTCTATGCCTTGAGATCAAGGACTTCTAGTTATCTTGTATGCTCGAGGGGTGAAGGTCTAGATCTGATCAAGTCATCAGTTTAATTCATTCCAATCTTGATAAAACCACTAAGTGAATCAGATTTGAGAACTGATAGGCTTTGAGTCATCAAAGGACTGGAAATAATTTGAATATAAATTAGGGAATACATTATAACACCAGATCTATTAATTGAAAGACAAAAACAAAGAGAGTCGGGCAAGATTTCACCTTGTCAGACAAGGTTAAACGTCTTGCGGTCTCTTTTCTTTACAATTTACAAAGGATTGAATACTAAAGGAGACAACTAGAAAAGAGTTTATAAACGAGAGATCGTTACTACAACATTTAGGAAAAGGTGGCAGAGCTTTTACATAGACAAAAAAATGTCTTTCTAAGGAAATCTAAGGCTAAAATGGTGCAGAGTCTAGACAAAGCACGGCTTTCTGGGTATTTGCTTGGCTAAGAGTCAAGTTGTATGTTTGTTTGTTTGATTAGTTGAGTGTCCTTATCTCTGGGCCCTCATCCCCCTTTTATAGATGAGTTAACTTGATTTATGCTATTTCTGTTCTTGCCCGAAAGTAATTTGGAAGGTAGGGAACCCTTGGTATTTACATGTTATGCCATCCATAAAGTGCTTTTGGGCCAAGAGTTGGTGGATTTCCATCAGTTGTCATTTCCTTTGTAAGCACCCAATCTTTGCATTTAATGGAGAGTCATCAAGTTGTCCTAAAGTGGACATTTGGGCTCGGTTTTGGGCTTCGAACAAAACTCTTCTTATTGAACTCGTTTGGGCTTTCTCTCCTCTAAGCCCAAAGTTAAATATTAACCCAACCACTGTTTCTCACATTTCCTTAAAAATAAATAAATAAATAAATAAAATCAGATTTCCATTTATTTTGGAGAACAAGGAAACGCATTCCAAGGCACAGAAGCCAAAAAGGAGAATAAAGTCTATTAAGAGGCAAACAACAAGAAAGAACCACAAATAAGGCAATGAAAGGAGATACAAACAGAGACACTTCAACCAAGTGAAAGTGTCACCCCTATCAACCCAAACAACATTACATAACTCCGCACAATCCCGCAACGTGAGAACATCTGCCGCCATACTGGCTGATCTTGAAACCCAAGACCAGTGACAGTTCTGGAAGGTTTCCCCTAATTGTTTCACCCTAGCTAAAACAGAAAAAGCCTCCCAATTGCAATTATCAAGAGAATCAGCGAGGCGAGAGACAGCCTCGAAAGAATCTGATTCCAAGATAACCTCAGAAAAGCCCAACAAAGCACCTAACTCGCACCTGCAAAGCAACGCCAAATCTTCTGCAACAACAGCATTGGGAGCTCTGATTGAGTACCTAGCTACTACAATGAAACGCACATCAGCGTCTCTTAAAACCATACCCACAAACCCCGACATGGACAACTTGAACCAGCTAGCGTCGATATTAATTTTTGTAAAAGGGGATGAAGGTGGAGTCCACCTAATAACCTGAATTTGAGCCTGGCTGCCACTATCCCGCACCCCGTTGTCCTCATAATTTCTGGTTGTAACCAAGAAAGATCCCACCGCATTAGAGATGGCCAAAACAACTTTTGACGAGTTGATTCGCACCTGGTTAAACACGAAATCACACCGAGCTTTCCAAATGAACCAACATGTAAAATCCATAATCGTTTGAACCTATAACCAATCAGCAAAAGTACCAAAATTAGAGAAAAAAATAGCTTGCAACCAGCGAATCCACGAGCTAATGGCAGACCTATTAATTTTATAGCTCAAAACTCATCCAAACCAAACATATTGTACCCACGGACAGAGGAGGAAAATATGTTCAGTGGTTTCATCCTCACATAGGTAGATAGGGCAGGTGGGGGAAGTGGAAGAACGTCGTTTATTAAGATTAGCTTTAGTCACAAGGACATTATGCAGAGAGTTCCATAAAAAATGGCGAATCTTTGGAGGTACCTCAATCTTCCATATACATTTCCATAACTCCTCCGGAACTGATCGAACATGAGGAAAGCGATGATCTTTCAATCTCAAAGACTTAGATTGAACCCATCGATACCCAGATTTAACCGAGTACCGACCATTCTTAGTAACAGCCCAAATCAGACGTCCCTTCCATTAATATCCCCAATAGGCGTCACTTTGATTGCCTCAAGATCAGCGACCGAAAGAAATGGAAGTAGAAAATTAATATCCCATTCACTGGATTCTGGACAAATAAGAATGTTAACCCAAAGATTTCGAGTCACCTTAACCTCGCCAAGCGGAGAATGATGGCCCAAGGGGAGGGAGGGTAACCAACGGTCCACCCAAACTCTCACGTCCTACCCTCCCAATATTTACCAATGAGTTCCACTAAGCAGCAAATCACGACCTGTAAGTAGGCTACTCTAGGCCCAGGAAGCCTGACCCTCTTTTTTTTTAATCCAAGAAAGAACAGTTGGGGAAGTAACGAGCCTTAAGCACTCTAACCCACATTGAGGATGGGTCATAAAGTAGACGCCAACATGGCATCCCGAAAACAAATTTGCTCAATCAAGGGGTATACGGCAAGGAGACCCATTGTCCCCATATTTGTTCATTCTGGTTGGAGAAGTTTTCTCGAGGATGCTCCAAGTTGCGGTGGAGAACAAGGCTCTAGATGGTGTGCAAATGGGTGTCACAGGGCCGGTCATATCTCATATCTTCTTTGTTGATGACATGTTAATCTTTTTTAGGGCTAATGAGAAAGGGGTGTGCTATCCACACACCCCAAATTACTTCCTACACACCCCTTGTTAATTTATGTTCGTTGATCTTCTTCAATTCATCTGATCTGACGGCCGAAAATTAGAAGGGTGTGTGAGAAGTAAAATGGGGTGTGTGGATATCACACCCTAATGAGAAAAACTGTAGGAATCTTGTCAAGCTCCTCCGGACATATTGCCATGCTTCGGGACAGGAAATTAACTTGCATAAATCCAGTGTTTTCTTTGGGGTGAATACCTCAACAAGGATCTCTGAGGCATTGGGAATTATTCTTGGAATGCCGGTGGTTGATAACCCAGGCACGTATTTGGGTGTCCCGGCGATATGGGGACGCTCAAAGAAACGGGGCCTCGCTTATGTGAAGGGGAGAATGGTGAAAAAACTGCAAGGGTGGAAACAAAGTACTATTTCGAAGGCGGGCAAGGAAGTCTTAATCAAAGCGGTTGCTCAGACTATACCTATGTATCCCATGAGTATCTTTAAATTCCCTACAGTGGTCTGTGAGAAGTTGGACGCCTTGGTTGCAGGATTCTGGTGGGGGAACACTGGTGGCAGCAGTAAGATCCATTGGGTGTCGAAAGAGGTCTTCGGACTTCCTAAGCATTTGGGTGGCTTGGGCTTTCGAAACTTCAAGGAATTCAACGATGCGTTACTGGCCAAACAATGTTGATTTCCATTTATTTTTAACACGACTTTCATCCAAAATTTTCACAAAAATGTTCATCTATTGCTTTCTGCATCTGGGTTTTTACCAAACAATGCTCAATATTGCGTTTTGCATATGGGTCTTTACGTTTTACTTCACACTAATGGCCAATTGCCTAGCAATCTATTTAACCAAATAAACATTTTTTGTGAACAATTTGGAGGAAAGTCATGCTAAAAATAAATGGAAATCTAGAATTTTTGAAGAAAGTGTGAGAAACATGGAGTGGGTTTATAATTAATGTACCTCCAAAAGCTTTGACGCATTTGACAACCTTGAGGATGACGGTGATGGGGGTTTCCTCCTTTATCTCACCTCCATCTCCCTTCTTATTTTCATCTCGTCGTTGCTGGCATGGCAGTGTTGTCGCTTCCATTGTTGTTGTAGCCGTTGTTCTTCTTCTACATTAATTCAAGAACAAACACAAACTCATTAATCTAAACACCACAAAACCCAAAAGCATAGAGAGATAGAGAGAGATGATGAAATTTAAATGGACCGGTTTTTATGAAGCTTGCCTTGATTAAAAAATAAATAAATAAATTGTACCAATGGTTCCTTAACTTTCACTCAATTAGAGCAATGGTCACTCAATGAAAAATCCATTACTATTAGTTCCCCAACTCATCAAAACGTGCAGCTATGGTCATTTAACTAAAAATCATTACCATTGGTCCCTCAATTTTAGTCCAACTGGAGAAATAGTCCATCATCTTTAATCCAATTGGAGCAATAATCCCTTAACTTTAACCCAATTGTAGCAATGGTCATTCCAACATAACTCATCTTAACAAAATTTTAACGAAGTTGACGAAAATGACCATAGCTACACGTTTTGATGAGTTAAGGAATCTCAATTGTAACAATGGTCCTTCCCCAATTTGATCAAAATTGAGGAACCATTACTACAATTTACTCTGGAAAAAAAACGTGGGTGCGATTGTGTAGGAAAAAAGATGAAGAAGGCGAATGAGACATATAATTTTATTGACAAAAATACCCATACCCGTTATAATTCTATGTTTCACGTTAATTGTAATTTTTCTTTGTTTCAAGGACTTTTTAGACCACTTATTTTTGTGAAGTCTTGAGACCCCAAAGTGGACTTCTGGCATTCTATTAGTAGAGACTACCATATGGCCACACACAAAGTGTGTATGAATATTTTTTTTTTTTTTTAAATAGAATGAGAGAAGAAGAGAGTGACAAAAAACGTGGGTGTGGGGAGAGAGGAGAGAGAGCTTTAATTTTATTTTTATTTTTTAATTAGAGTGAGAGAGAATGTGGGAGTGGGAGTGGGGACAGCTGAGAGAGAGCTTTAATTTATGTCCATATTTCTAATTCATGTTTAGTTTTAATTATAGGGTTAAACTAGTAATTTCATAGGATTTTGGTTGACAATGAGAATTATATTAATATGTAGTTTATATAAGGTACATCACATGACTCAGGTGTCACATCCTAATCTCGACTCTGCTGTAGCACGATATTGTTTGCTTTGGGCCCCGGCCACGCCCTCAAGGTTTTGTTTTTGGGACCTCAGACGAGAACTTCCCAATGGGTCATCCATCATGGGAATGCTCTCTCTCGAACTCGCTTAACTTCAGAGTTCCAATGGAATCCGAAACCAGTGAGTTCCTAAAAGGCCTCGTGCTATAAGAGGTGGGCATGTACATATAAGGCACATCACCCCCTCTCTGTTGATCGATGTGGGATGTTACAATCCACCCCCTCTTAGGGACCCGACGTCCTCGTCGACACACTCGCACCGAACGGCAAAGTGGCTCTGATACCATTATGTCACATCCCAGTCTCAATTCCATCGTAGCACGATATTGTCCGCTTTGGACCCCGGCCACGCCCTCACGGTTTTGTTTCTGGGAACTCAGACGAGAACTTCTCAGTGGGTCATCCATCCTGGGAATGCTCTCGCCCAAACTCGCTTAACTTCGGAATTCCAATGGAATCCGAAGCCAGTAAGTTCCCAAAAGGTCTCGTGCTATAGGAGTGGCCATGTACATATAAGGCACATCATCCCCTCTCTGTTGGTCGATGTGGGATGTTACATTAGGTTCTTTTGAATCATTGTATATGAGTTCATCGGTGTTCACTTTTTTGGTTCTGTTTTTTAAATCCTGAATATTTTATGTATATTCTCCAATATTTCTTCTTATTTACCGTTTGATGTTTCAAGTCTGTTGCCTGTTGGCATGCTTCCTTTGTTTCAGATGGGAGTCAACTCAATTGGTAAGCCATTTATTTCAATCTTTGGTCTCTATGATTTGTCCTCAAGAATTAACATTATTCTCTCAATTGGTACTCCTGGCATGCCAAAGTACCAACCCGACATTTTTAAGATTTCAGTATTATATGTTTAGGGAGCGTATTGTTTGGAAAATCGTATTTAGGGAAGGTGCTTTCATTGATCTAGATGAAAGACCAAGAACAGGCTCTTCTCCATTTGGAGAGCATTTAACTTCAAGGAAAATATTTACTTATTATGTTGTGAACTAGTAAGGTGAGGTTCACTATGTGTTTTGAGTGTTCTACTATGATGATAAATTTTCTTTTGTGAGGTTAATTGAGTTTTATTCCTCCTTTCTTTCCATAATTTTCAAATGGTCCTATTTAGTAAGGTGAGGTTCACTATGTGTTTTGAGTGTTCTACTGTGATGATAAATTTTCTTTTGTGAGGTTAATTGAGTTTTATTCCTCCTTTCTTTCCATAATTTTCAAATGGTCCTATTTCATGATGTTTTTTTTTCTTTTTCTCCTCATTGTTAAATGTTGCTTGACCTCTTTATTGAGACTGATTTTTCTTTTCATCTTAGTGAAACATATATCAAACCAACAAAACTGTGGAAGCCAAATTTATGGTTAGGAAAATGTTGAAATGCCTCTGTGAGTCTTTTCGGCCTCAAAATAGATGAATAACATTGGCTTGCCCACCAGTTATCTCCCTTTAAAAGAAAAAAAAAACACAAATAAAACCATGGTGGTGGGAGTAATCATTCTAAGGTTTGTATTTGAACGTGATGATATGCCTTTCGTTTACTCTTTGTAGCCATTGCTCATTTACATATTTGCGTTTTGCTATATACTTTGTCAACGAAGCACAACAAAAGGGTACAAGTCTACACCACCCGCCAAATGTAAAACTGAGAGGAAGAGTTTGGGTTTTAGCAAAGGGATTATGATAAAAACCACACATGGGGGATTTGACTAAATGGATTCACCTAAAAAAAATATTAGGATGTAAGGATGTTTAATAAATTGTCCTTTTTATGCTATTCGCTTTTGTATCGTTAAAAAGATTTCTCAATATTACATAATGTTTTCATCATTTTTTTCTCATAGTTTTAAATCAAAATTGGTGGAATTGTGCGGTGTGGGACAGAATTGATTTTTTTTTTTTTTTTTTTAGTTTTGGTTCCGTAATTCATTTGGTTATTTTTTACTTCTTTTGCAGAGAGTTGGACATCAATCACGCCAAGATTTTGTGGAACTTGAATGTATATGGTTTTGTTTGCAGAGTTTAAGAATGATCACACGCTAGTTTTTTTTTGGGGGCGACGGGAATATTCTGTAAATAAATAAACCAGTATCATGACTTCTGTGAGTCATGTTGTAACATTCCACATCGTTCAGGGGAGTGGATCCTCTAAACCTTATATGTATATTATCATCTCTACCTAGCACGAGGCCTTTTGGGAGCTCATTGGTTTCATGTTCCATCGGAACTCCAAAGTTAAGAGAGTTCGCGAGAGAGCAATCCCAAGATGGGTGACCCAGTGAGAAGTTCTCGTGTGAGTTCCCAGAAACAAAACCGTGAGGGCGTGGTCGGGGCCCAAAGTGGACAATATCGTGCTACAGTGGAGTCGAGCCCGGGATGTGGTGGGGGCCTGGGCCAGGATGTGACAATTTGGTATCATAGCCAATCCCTGACCAAAAGTATGCCGACGAGGACGTCGGGCCCCTAAGGGGGGTGGATTGTAACATCCCACATCGCCCAGGGGAGTGGATCATCTAAACCTTATATGTATATTCTCATCTCTACCTAGCACAAGGCCTTTTGGGAGCTTATTGACTTCGGGTTCCATCAGAACTCCAAAGTTAAACGAGTTCGTGCGAGAGCAATCCCAGGATGGGTGACCCACTGGGAAGTTCTCGTGTGAGTTCCCAAAAACAAAACCGTGAGGGCATGGTCGGGGCCCAAAACGGATAATATCGTGCTATGGTGAAATCGAACCCGGGATGTGGTGGGCCCAGGCCGGGATGTGACACATGCAGTATATCAGATGTCTACCTTAAGTGGGCGGGTGAAAAATAATTTTGAATTCGTGTAAGTTGGAAAAGATTTCATAGCCTTATATGGCAAAAAGTTCTATGAGCAATTTGCAAAAACTTTCACCATACTCACATAGAAAAAAAGGAAAACTAATGAAAAGGGCTGGAAAACTTTGAGTTTTAATGATAAAGACAAAATAAAGGGTAAAATGAATAGTACCAGGATTGACTTTTTAGTGTAAAAATGTGGTTTTTCATTAAAGTGAACAGTACCGGGTACTTTTCGTTAAAGTTCCCTAGAAAAAATGAACAATTTGCATCTCTAAATAATATACAAAGTATGACGCAAATGTTATTTCTGAACTTTCTAAGCAACTATTTTGTTACTTATTTTAGGACCTTATTTTATCACTATTTTCAATTAATATTTTGAACAAAAATATACAAACCATGATGTCTATATCTTAAAGGATTCTTCTTTCACTTACGTCACACAAAAATACTAAAATTTGAAATGTACACATCATTTGAATAAAAGAAAAAACTATGACAGACACGAAAGCTAACTCAAAATTTAACTGCTAAAAAACAGCTGAAATCAGTGAGTCACGACTAACATGCTTTGATTAAATAAAAGACAAATTCCATGCACAAGAAGGATAAAAAGAAAAGGAAATGCTCATCAGCACTAGGAAAAAGTCATGATGCCATTCTTTTTGTTTTATTTTTCACTTTAGGAATGCTAGCTCGTTCCTAGCACTAGAAAAAGAGAGTGTCCTGTGACTTTTGGGAATGCTAATACTCGCTAGTAGCTTTCGAGAAGGAAAATGATATTTGTAAAACTACAAAATGGTGGGACATCAGCGATAATAATTCATATTTTACTTTCAACTTAAATATTTGAAAGTTGTTGTTTATTTCTTTGTAAAATACGTCAATAAATCATACATTTATTAAGAGATCATTCGATAACTATTTCGTTTTTAGTTTTTAATTTTTTACTTTGAATTTTTATTATCTTGAAAATTGAATTATTTTTTGGTAACTAGTTTTTTTTTTCTGTTTAAAAATAAAAATGAAGTCTAGCCGAATTTTGAAAACTCAAGGTAATTGTTTGAAAACTATTTCATTTTCAGTTTTCAGCTTTTTTTTTTTTTAACTAAAAATTTGTTTGGTAACTGCTTTTAGTTAAAAATAAAATGAAAACTGAAAACCAAAAACCAAAATGTAAAAACTCAAGAAAATAGTTTTTAATTTTCATTTTTCTAAAAACTGAAAACGAAAAGTAGTTATCAAACAATATTTTAGTTTTCATTTTAAAACAAAAGTAAACAAAAACTGAAAACTAAATGGTTAGCAAATGTCCCTTAAGTTATTCAATCTAATCAATGTGACCATGGTGGGTTGATAAAACTAGGAGGGAATATTTTTGCTCAGCACCTTTTAAGTTATGGTAATGTTCATCACTCTATATATCACTGTTAGATGAGTTTAATTTTGGAGATTTGTGTGACGGATGGACACAAATCTCTAAATTTAAGATAATCTAATGGTAAAAGATAGGGTAACGAGCATTATCACCACTTGAAAGTGGTGAGCAAAAATGCACTCAAACTAGGATATCCAGTTTCCATGCCCAAATGAAGGTAATTCCTTCGGGCTCTCTTAATCTCTCCGATTAACAGTGGATTAAAATAGCCTTTTGCTTACATTTAAGATAAGATGTTGGTTTGGAAAAGGAGGAAGCAAGTGCGAAGGAGCTCCCAAAATACAGAGACTAAAGAACATACGACGATTATTTTCATTTCAAATTCAAAACACTCATTAGAGAGCGAGCACAGTATCTTGCATTGTATCTATCAATAAACATAGAAACGAAATGGTCACAGTTGCTACCTATAGAACCCAAAGCACACACAACTAAACAGAAGAAAGGCTCCAGAGAGCGTACTTAAAAGCCAACAAAAATAAAGAAACAGATCGTTCCCCTAACACGTATTCGGAGGATAGAAGAAATAACACAAGCAGAAATAACGAGAATTGATAGGAAACAATGAGCCATCAAAACTAGTGCTCCTCAACCAATTTGATCAATGAAACTGTGAAATGGCACAGACGGCTTCTTAAACCTACCTTTTCACCGGTCTTCAAATAATCCAATCGACCCATAGTTTTACATAACATGGCCAAAAATGGTTTTACCAGAGATATAAAGTTATGCTCAAACTACACACTGCGTTTGGGGTGGGGTGGTACAATACAACACTGCCCCATTGCATAAAAGGCTTAATACAAGTTTTGGGACACCCATCTGTACGGGCAAGCCAATTTTGCCCTTTCACGAAACCTAATGCCTAGCACTATTATTTATGCTACGAGTCTATGACTAAAAAAAATGATTTGATCTATTCAGTTGGGAACCTTATTCAAAATATTCATTCACCATGTGATATCATTGCCAACTTTATAATCAGCAACTTACTTGGTGGTCATTGTTTGGAGCTGCATAATTCTTTTATCCCAGATCCAAACTCTTTTTCATGGACTCATAAACCATATAAGTAATGCTTGCAGATGGAACTACTTTAAGAAGATTAGGAAATATTCCTTTGTAGAATCCTATTAACCCTTCATGTTGGAAGGTTCTCCTGAATACATCACCCATTCCCATATATTCAGTGTGCGCTTGCATTCTGAAAACACATAGAAAAATTACCGTCAGTTTAAAGACACTGACTTGAAAGTTACAAAATATCATAAAAATCATTTCAACAAGATATCGATATTTCCATAATGCACCTTGTCCTGACAACCTGTAACGGATAAACACAAGTTGCACCAAGAGCTCCTGATACTGTCCCGCATCCCAATTGTACAAGAGCACCAGGTTCTGTTAAAAACAATCAGAACAAAAAAGAAAAAGAAAAAATTACACCATATAATATAGTGGCAGAATTGGGGCAAAACACAATAAATTAGTGCCTAAAAATGATGAGGACAAGTAAACAAATTTGCAATCCAAGTCCTTACCCCCGTCATGCACAATATATTTCTTGGACATATCTTTCAATGTTTCATAAGCAGCAAGATCAATGCCAGCATAAGGGACAATCCCAAGCAAAGATGGGACAACACCCTTATAAAATGCCCGGGGTCCCTCCTGAACCCATATATCTCTAGACAGAGTTCTAAGACTTGGAATTCTCCTGCCTTCGCCAGTATAAGTTTGGATTCGTGTCTTAACAAGATCCATGGGATATACCACAGTTTGTGCCACAGCACCTGCTAAGCCACCAGAAACAAGGCGAGTTGCAGTGCTGACATTAGCCTTATCTTCTTCACCATTAGCATGGACAATAAATCTTTTCAGCATTTCATAAGTGTAGAACCTGATGGCGCTTTCAGGAGCCACCTTCAAGACATTTAATCCATTGCCACGAAAAAAGCCCAATAAGCCCCCTTCTCTCCATATATCCTTTACTGCTGGCATAATTCGAGCTCGTTTTGTTTGTACTTGCAAAATAACCTTTAAACGATCAAGAGGAGCGGTAGCTGTACGTGATGTTGCCCCTGCTACTGCTCCAGCAATCAAATATCTACTAGCATGGACGTGCTTACTGGTGACCCCTGGGACAATAGTCTGCTCCCCAATATCAACAAGGCATACCCTTTCCAAATAATGATAAATATTCTCAATGGTTGCCTCCTGAGGGTAAAGTAGAAGAAAATCTCTCCATTCTTCAAATGTTATAACACCATTATTATCCTTATCAACACGCTCAACAAAAAGTGCAAGTTCCTCGTCATCAATTTCAATCCCTGCAAAAGAGGGGCTGATGTGGCTTATAGAAGGAACACAATCCAGCAAAGGAAAGCCATGTTTGTGATAAGAGAGATATTTTGAAGTCTTAACGGGATACGAACATGAAAACAAACATTTACAGAATGATTATACAAAAATAGAAAAAGATAGAGACGATTTACAGGCTTGTGTTGACATCTTTGAAACATTCAAGAATGAAAGCACAATGATTGTACAAGGAGATGAGAAAGAACGAAAGGAGTAGACATGAAAGTATGAGGGAAGGGAGATATAGTAAAAATGAAAAAGAGTAGCAGCATTAGTTGCAGTACTAGCACTAGTAGAGTTGGTTATATGGAGATACCTGCCCTTACAAGTGCATCCCAGAGCTCTTCAGGCAGAATGCAACCATTATGTTCGACATCTATTGCTTGAAAGATACGATAGAGCTCAAGCTCTTTATCGTCCATGTAGCGCTTAAAATCTTGGTAGTCGACACGGCCATCTTGATTGGCATCGCAGACATTCAACAAATCATTGGCATACTTGTACTGGGAGGGTATGTCGAGGGCAGAGAGGCCGGCTTCAATGTGGGCATAGTCCAAATAACCAACATTTGCGGTGTCAAAGAAGTTAAAGAGAGTGCGGATTCTGAGCTCCCTCTGCTCCTTGGTCTCTCCCAGGGCCAAAAGCACGTGATCCATGGTCACAGGCCCGGTTTTCTTAATGGGATTGCAGGCATTTCTTATTCGGCCTAGCTTTTGGTTGCTGCTTGGCATTGCGTCCTCCTCCATTGGCATAATAACTTAATCAATCTCTCTCACTCTGTCTAATGGAAAGGAAACTTGACTTAGTTTAGTTACCATGGCATGTGTGTGTGTGTGTATATAGAGAGATCATATGATGAATTGATGATATACAAAAACAAGTATTCTATTCTGTTGTATTTACTCAAATCAATTATTGCATTCTATTTACTTAAATCTGAGAAGTGGCACCAAATGGAGGAGGAAAATTCGAATTTTCTGGAATTGAAGGGTTAAAAAATCACATTACAATCAAGTATAAACGGAGGAAGATTAAGGATGAGTGAGAAGTGAGAATTACCGAGTGGACGGAGTCGAATTTCGAATGCAGCAAATGAAAAGCCAGGTCGAAGGTGCGTAATCGGCCATTGCTCTTCCGCCTCCTCTTCACAGTTGAGATGATCGTCGGGGATCGTCAGAAATCATCAGGATACAAGAAGAAGAAGCTGCCAATCCCCATCCCCATCACACACCTCAGATATCATCCTACGATTTGATTTTTGATTTTTTTTTATGGGTATATAAGATATGTTCTGTGTACTCTATAATTCTACTTTTCTTTTTCACTATCCAAAATATCAGTAAATAATAATCAATAAAAAAAATTAAAAATATGATTGTGATCAGTCCAATCGGACGAAGAACAGAAAAAGAGGTTGCAAGTCGCAAGTGCAGACGCAGACGCAGCGTGAGGATGTTGGATTTTTTCTATATGTTTTTCCTGAAAAAAGAATTATTTAAGGGGGGGGCTATTGAGCTGGCGTCCAACTGTAGCGTAAGTTTTGCGCTCCCACTTCGCTTTAAAAATGGAGGATTCTAGCCCCCGAATCTTCGACATGAGGCCCGTCCAACAGCCCAAATCATCACCGTCTGGACCCAACCCAAATAATTTCTCACTTGACTCAATATGCACGGGTAGGTTTTACTTTTTAATGAGCCGTGATAAACGATGATATTTTCAAGCGTTTATGTTGAATACATCGTGTTTGTAACGTAGTCGCACGTACAGGCAGAAACATACCAGAAATGACAATTAAGCAAAGCACATTTACATCATATTCATGATTCTATAATATATATATATATATATATACACACACACGTACAATTACCAAGAGCAAGCAGCATAACCAACAAAAACATGCATCGCGCGGGGATGAATAATGACCTCTAATCCAAATGCTGCTGCCTTGGCTGCATTTAGTTACTTCCCTCTCAAGACAAAGTTCCGTTGCTGCAGGGCAATTCTACTTTTCTCGATCCGCTGCTGCCTGCAGCAACCTTTCTTCTGACTTCTTACTCAATCATGTCCTTAAATGTCTCTGCCACTCGGGTCTTTAGCTTTGACGTCTCCGCCTCACAATGAGACTGCTAGCTGGTACTCTTAAATCGAAGCAGCTGCCATTTCAATCACTCGATCGAGAAGCCTCCGGTTGAATACATGAAGGTTGCGGGTGAATCACAGCCACCGGGCCGTACGTCGTCTGGAGCACTAACTAATAACTGTTCTCCCATTTCATATCATGTACGAATGAATCATTTTGTTATTACTACTCTACTGTTTGATTGATTAATATAACTTATAAGATCTGAAATTTTAAGTGTTGGAGGGACACTTTAATACACTAGCGTGCAATGTATCGGACACAAAAACGGACACGACATTCCTCGGACACGGCTGGACATGTGTCGTGTCAGACACTCCATGTGGCGTGCCATTGACTTTGACAGGGGAACACACCTCGGATTCTCTATAGACATGTGTACGCAGGACATGGTCAAGACACTATCAGAGGACACGTCGAGGGTAATTTGTTGAAATTAAACTTTAAAGACCAACCCTAGGTTTACATAGTTGTATCCGAGATAAATAATAATTAGGGAACTTTAACGAAAAGTTTCCAGTACTGTCTATTTTAACGAAAAATCATATTTTTACACCAAAAAGTCAATCCTGATACTATTTACTTTACCCTTTATTTTGTCATTATCGTTAAAACTCAAAGTTTTCAAGTCTTTTATATTAGTTTTCCTTAAGAATTATTGTTGTATTTTGTTAGCCATTTGTCACATCCCCGTCGTAGCACGATATTATCCGCTTTAGGCCACACCCTCACGGTTTTGTTTCTGGGAACTCAGACGAGAACTTCCCAATGGGTCACTCATCCTAGGATTGCTTTCGTCCAAACTCGCTTAACTTCGGAGTTCCAATGGAATACGAAGTCATTGAGTTCCCAAAAGGCCTCGTGCTACAGGGAGGTAGGCATGTACATATAAGGCACATCACCCCTTCTCCGTTAGTCGATGTGGGATGTTACAATCCACCCCCTTAGGGGCCCGACATCCTCGTCGGCACACTCGCACCAAACGGCAGAGTGGCTCTGATAGACCATTCTGTCACATCTCAGACCGGCTCCGCCGCAACACGATATTGTCTGCTTTGGGCCACGCCCTCACAGTTTTGTTTCTGGGAACTCAGACGAGAACTTCCGAGTGGATCACCCCATCCTAGGATTTATCTCGCCTAAACTCGCTTAACTTCGAAGTTCCGATGGAATCCGAAGCCAATGAGTTCCCAAAAGGTCTCGTGTTATAGGGAGGTGGGCATGTACATATAAAGCACATCACCCCCTCTTTGTTGGTCGATGTGGGATGTTACACCATTCTTTGTGCCTCAAGTAATAGTAATGTCCGGTTGTATTTACTAAGGCAATAAGGGATTCTTGTAAGGACGTAATACTTTAGTAGACTAGTTATGGAGATTAGGATTTATTAAATCTAGTAGTGGGTAGGATTCGAGAAGCACTAAGCACTATAAGGTTGAGATCGCTATGCATATTGCTATCACAATCACGAGAAATTTTTCAATGTGATCGGTATACGAGGTGGTATACCACATGTTATTATATAAAATGGTGGGATATGTGTATTAAAAAATTAATAACTTAAAAAATAAAAATTTTCACCACTTATATAAAAACACATGATGTACCATCCGTGTTCCCGTCACAATGAAAATTTTCTCCACAATCACAAACCCTATAACACCCATCAGTTTGTGACTAAGGAGTAGGAGTGCATAAAAAAGCCTTCGTCTACCTTAGTCCTCGTGTTCATGTTCTCTCTGCAAGATCAAGATGTTTTCTTCTCCAAATAAGTGATTATGGTGTTTTGATGAGCATGAAACTGTTTGGGCCCAAAATAATAGTTTGGGCCGAGGGTAGGATCATTCTCGGCCCGGGAGGTCGTGCGGCGAAAGAGCCATGGATCGTTCAGCTCATGGGCTTCCAAGCCTAGGTCGGTTAAATCAGAACGCAAGTCGAGTCCTAGTACAACAGGGAGTCTCGACGGGATCAGTAATCCAGAAAGCGAATCCGGCTCAGTTAAAGACTAGGTTCGTAGTCCTAGTGAAGATAGGACTGGTCGAGGTGATGTTGATCCGGAGAGGGAAACCTAGTCCGAGTAGGATTTTAACCCGGACTCAAGGTCCAGTGCTATAAATAGGGGAAGCTGTGCATCAAGGAAGGCCCCCTGCAAATCAATACAAAATTGCCCTGCGCAAATTCTCACAACTTGTGATTTTTCTTTTTCCTTTTTCGCTGACACATCTTCCGTTGGCATCAACAGCACTGTGGAAGCAACCGGTGATATCTTAAGTCGGCATAGATAGCTCTGTCACCGTAGAGTCAGTCGGTCTCGCAGTATCTTCCGTTGGCATCAACAGCACTGCAGCGAGAACGATTGATTACCTATCCGAGTCTCGGTCGAGAAGGATTTCTGAATCTTTGTTGGTCGAGGTCATCTCATCAGCCTGCTCGGCAAAGTGAGGTGTTACAGTTATTACATTCGGCACATTGAAAGCCGAATTTGATATTGAACTTCGTAAGAATAGTAACCTTGTCTTCAGGTTCGAGAGCCCAAGAGGCCGAGACGTGTTCCTTTCTCGGCCGCAATCGCAAGACGCAGAAGTCAGCCGCGCACCCAACGTAACATCAACAAAATTTACTCCTCGGCCGAGCTCGGCCGACGAGTTGGCACGCCCCGCATTCATCGAATGACGTAGTTAGCTTATAGATTACTCGGCCTGCGCGCCACGTAGGCTTTGTAGTTTCTAGGGTCAATAGAAACATATTAAAGCATACATAATTTTGAATTTGTATTGAAATACGAAAAATTGTTTTAGGGGTAATGCTAGAGATTGTGAACCTGTATCTTGACGAACCAAATTTTGAAGCTATATTATTTACCAATGATGACATGAATATCATTGTTGCTGAGAGATTTTTCAATGTAACTAGAACACGGGGTGATACATCACATGTCCTTTGTACAAATGGTAGGATATGTGTATTAAAAGTTAATAACTTAAAAAAATAAATAAAATAAATAAATTTACCACTTATATAAAGACGCATAATGAGCTTTTACCTCTGGTAGATCCATTCAGGATAATATCCTCATGGCGCATGAACTTTTTGCCTCTTTTAAGAGTAAAAAAGGTAGAAGAGGTGCTATGACCATTAAGGTTGACCTTGAAAAGGCTTATATTAAAGGTGTGCTTGTTAAATTTGGTTTTAATTATCACTGAATCAAGCTTATCATGGATTGCATTACTTCGACATCCTTTTCTATCATGATTAATTGTAAATCTCATGGTTATTTCTGTCCTTCTAAAGGTATTAGACAAGGAGACCATCTGTCTCCTTATATTTTTATCATTTGTATAGAACCCTTGATTAGATACTTGGATAAGTTGGGAGAATCATCCAGAAGTAATGTTGGTCTGTTGACTACGCCTAGAGGTTATAAAATTACTAATCTGATGTTTGCGGATGACTGTCTGATTTTTTCCAATGCAATTGGCACTGTAGCCAGGAATATTGCTAAGGTACTAGATAACTTCGCTTAAGCTTCTGGTCAAAAGATAAACTATCATAAGTCTTCACTTTATTTTTCAAATAACACTCCTAACCATACCAGAATTGATATTGTTAATATTCTTGCTATTCAACATAAAACCATTATTGGTAGGTATCTAGGCATACATAATATTATTTTCTAGAAGGATCAAGTTAATGCAAAAGAACTAATTATCAAGATAAAAAACAAACTAGCTAGTTGGAAGGCAAATACCCTTTTCTCAAGCTGGAAGACTAACTCTCACTAAGGCTAACCTCTTAGGTGTCACCAACCATACTATGTCTTGTTTTAAGTGTCCTGAGAAAATCACAAAAACTATAGATAGAGAAAGTAGGAAATTTTTTTGGGGAAAAGATTGCAAACTTGTCCATGTGGCTTGGGATAAAGTTTGCAGCTCTAAGGAAAATGGGGATTGGGTATTAGGAAAAGTGATCACTTTAATAATGCTTGTTTAGCAAAACTTGGCTAGAAAGTCCTAACGGATAACCAAAATTGGTGGGTATAGATTGTTAAGAATAAATACTTGAAGAGATAGGATTTCCTTAACACTAAAGTCAGACAACACTACTCATGTGATGTGCCTGGAAAGGTATCCTTAAGGCTAGAGATAATATTAGAATGGGGTTGAGGCGGGTTGTGGGAAATGGAAAGAGCATCCTCTTTTGGACCCATAAATGGGCTTTTCCTTTCCCTTTATCCAACTTTATTTCTCCCATTCATGTTAATGATATCGATCTAAACGTAAAGGTGAGTCAATTCGTTAATAATGGACAATGGGACAGAGATCATCTTTGATCGCTAGTTGATGAGGACATTGTGAATAAAATTTGTAGTATTCCCCTCCCCTTAACTCCCCAATGTGATATGTGTTGATGGGGGCCTAATGCAAATGGTAAGTTTTCAGTTAAGTCGGCAACTTGGATACAAAATAGTGATAATAACAATGAGAATTTAAGAGAGCTTCTTAAGAAAATGTGGAAGCTCAAACTCCCTCATAAAGGTAAAAAAATTTAGTTGGCTCATCATAATTGGAAGGCTTCATACAATAGACAAATTATCAAGATATGTCAATAATATCCCGTCCACATGTCCTACGTGTAATTTAGAGGATGAGAACATATCTCACTTATTTATAAATTGTAATTTTGCGAGGCTAGTTTGGAATTGTCGAGCTATCTCTAACAACATTAGATTAAATCAATTTCTTCCTTTTAATGATTGGCTCAATGAATTAACTGTTAAGAATGATGCAGGTTGTGATCTCAGTAAAGTTTTACTAGTTTGCTGGCTGATTTGGAAGAAAAGGAATAAGGTGGTTTTCCATAATAAAATTCCAAACCCTACATGGATCGTTAACTCTACCCTCAATCTAGGAATGGAGTTCATAGGTGCCAATGGTATATTTCCTGTGGTTTACAATGGTAGCAGGTTCTCCCCGCCATCTTCTATCCGGTGGTCCCCTTGGTTTTGTTAAACTTAACTTCGATGGCTTTGTGGTGAATCAATGTGGGGCTGATGGGTTTGTGATTAGAAACGAGAATGGCGAGCCTATTGTTGCGGGAGCTAGAGGGTCAAAACACTATTTCAGTTGCGAAATGCCTGGCGTTGAGGGATGGCTAAAACCAAAAGCTTGGCTCACATCGTGGTGGAGGGTGATTTAAAGCTGGTGATTGAGTTTGTCAGTAGGGCCTATAACCCCCCTTGGAGATTGAAGGCCATCCTGAAGGATATTCGCTAGCTTGCCGGGTCGTTTGAGGATATTTGCTAGAAGCATGTCTTTAGGGAAGCTAATTTTCTGGCAGATGCTGTAACTAGTGTGGGTTATTCAGTCTCTGATTTTCATGTTTGGGATAGAGCTCTTCTTTTGGAAGCACGTCAGGCCTTCCTCTTTGATTGTACCCAAACCAATTTAACTCTTCTTTTGGAAGCACGTCAGGCCTTCCTCTTTGATTGTACCCAAACCAGTTGCCCAAGGGGCTTTTCTTTATAATCTAGTCTTTTTCAATAAAAAATAAAAAATAAAAACACATGATGTATCACCCTTATTCCAATCACAATGAAAAATTTCTCATTGTTGAGTGAAGTTGCTTGAAGTTATGATATGTGTTATCTTATTTGAATATGTTTGATGCTATTTTCTAGTTTATTTTATTTGGTGTTAACTCATGATGATAGTTAAACAATGAACATCAATCTTTTGTGTTTTGATTTTGTAGATGTTTTTAGCCTATTTAAAGTTATTATATTTTCAGAGGTATTTGTCAAAATTTTCTCTGAATTTGTAAGGAGTTGTCAATTTATTTTAACAATTATCCCCTAAACTTTTGTAATTGGCTATTTTTCCCATGAACTTTAATTTTATCCGATTACCCACTAAATTTTTAAAATTAGTTAATTTCTCCCCTAATGTTAGATTTTCGAATTTTTAGTTCAAATTTGCATCTATTTTGGTCACTTACAAGACACATGACAATTGCCCAAATTCAAATAAGAAAAGTAATTACTCATCTCAACAAATTCATTATTAGAAAGTTGCCAATTATAAAAAATTCAGGAGGAAAACTGGTCAATTACAAAAGTTTATGAGGTAGTCAGCTCAAATTAAAATTTAGGAGAAAATTAGCAATTTCTTAAAAGTTCAAAGAGAAAATCAACGAATACACCTTATTTTAATTTCCTGTGTTCGTATCCTTATTTATAATAAAAATCTATGTCACCGTGTTGTGTCGTGTTCAAGTAACATGATATGCGAAATGTTTTCCCCATTTACCAAAAATATGAACATAACATTGAACTTACTTCTATTCTAACTTAGGGCTGGTTTGGTATTGCTGTGCTTTGAAAAAAAACTGTTGTGAGAATAAGCGGCTGTGCTGTGAGAATAAGTGGCTGTGAAATAAATCAGCAGAGTGTTTGGTAAACTTTTTTGTAAAAGTGCTTTTGGAAAAAAAAGCAGTTTGATAGTGGGTCTTTTCATTAAAAAAACACTGTAACTCCGTGTGCTTTGAAAAAAAAGCCAGTTTTCTAAAGCTGCAAATAGCAGCTTTAGCTTTTTCCTTTGATTTCAGCTTATTCTCACAGCAGCTTCCAAAATAAGCCATTTTTTTCAGTTTACCAAACACCTAAAACCCTCACAACTTTTTTTTATGAATGTGTTTTTTTTTAAGCACTTCACTCCCAAACCAGCCCTTACTCTCACTCTCCGGTAACATATACATATGTACACCTCGGGAAGGGCTGAAAACAGAACAAGGTAGACTTGACACTTGCCTTTATTCTAGTCAGACTGTTGTATGATGTCCAATGTTGACAGCCCACCTTTTCACATTAAATTTCTTACCAAATTTTATATGGCTATGTAACCTCCATAGTTGAATTCGATCATATGTGGAACGGAGTGGAACATTGTTCATTGAATATATGCTGTTCAATTCTCCGCAAACTGATGTTGCGCAGTAAAATATGTTTGAATTAAATTTCAATGAGCTTTTACTGGTATTTTTTTTCATAACGTTAGAAGAGATGTCAAATTTAAATATATAAAGATTAGTATAATTATTAGAGACACGAGAAAGAAATACAAAAAATAAAATAAAATAAAAAAATCAAAGGTTGCAATTAGTATTAAAAGATTGGAAATTATTGAACCCCCAAATAATTTTAGACGTTGACATTAACAACTAGTTAGGTTTTTTCTGGTTGGTACATATCATCATTATTTATCTAATATCATTCTTCCCGCTTCGCTTTGGTGTCGCATAACACTTGCAGTCGTGGATGTTATTAAACAAGTTACATTCCAATCATACTCATCAGATTCATACTATAAAATCCAAAAGCCTCGATGTTTTTTTGTTTTGGTTGTTTGTTCAAGAGCCAAGAAAAAAGAAACAATGAAACATGTTAGTTTCTCATGCAAACAACTCTGGCTGGTTTTTAAATATTGTTGTTATTATTATTTGTTAGCAATCATCAATCATCATTGTGGTGGTGGTAATGATATGATAAGAGGATGAATGAGAATCCTTTCGACGAGTTTATTACATGACATGAGTAAAAGGATTTAAAGAATGAAATTTTAACGAAAAGCTCTTGGTACTGTTCATTTTAACGAAAAATCATATTTTTACACTAAAAAGTCAATCTTGGTACTATTTATTTTATTATTTATTTTGTCCTTATCGTTAAAACTCAAAATTTTCAACCATTTTCATTAGTTTTTTTTTTAAGAAACTAATGGTGAAAAAGGCAGGAGAGAGACTGTGAAAGCGCCGTAGAGGTTACATTGCTTATTATGGTTTGTATATAATATATGCATTTAGTTAATAGTTTAATGTCTTATTTAATTGCTCAGTAGGAGCCATGTCAACATAGCTGATAGCTGGGCGGCCCAACTCCCTCTCCCTCTCTCTCTCTCTCTCTCTCTCTCTCTCTCTCTCTCTCTCTCTCTCTCTCTCCCCGTCTCTTTTTATATTCTTTGTTGAATGCCTTTATACACAAAAACAGAAAAAGAGATATATATGAGTATATACGTATTACACTAATGTATATGTGTCTAAAATTTGTAGTCAAGGTGGGCTTGTATTGTTCTCATCTTTCTGTTTTTTTTTGTGCAATCAAGTTTTAAGTTAATTGTGCATTATTACGTTTTTAATTTTTTTAGATTGTTGTAGTGTGTAATTGACTTGGATAAAATGGCGAGCTTGGCGCAGGAGTAAACAGTTTTTTTTATTGTGCCGCTAGTCCCACCAGTGGTGTAAAGTAACGTAATGTAATTTGAAGAGATGTGTTTAGACTAGAGCCAGCCAAAGATGTCCTGTATTGGTATTTGCTGTACACGACACGAAATAAGACCACTCCCTCTCAGAGTTCCCAACTTGCATAATTGCATTAGCAGACAACTTATTATTTATTCTGCTTTACAGCCCACACAAAAAAGAAAAAAAAACACTAAATTCAATTATTATTTTTTCTTTTTTGAAAAAAAAGAAAGATAAAATATAAATACAGAGAGACTGACAGACACGCACTCTCTCTGTCTCTCTCTTATTCTGGTTCATACTTGATCCATATGCCTTTATTGTATTGTTTTGGTGCTTGAGAATAAACATTTGGTGGGTTGATTGCAATTGCCTGGGGTGGGGTGGGGTGGGTTTTCCGTCTGGCTCTTTGATTGATTGAACTAGAGTCTACAACTATAATTATATATCCATCATCATCAAAATTCAAGAGAGAGAGAAAGAGAATATAATTTGTATTTAATTTGGTTTGTTATATTAGTATACGATGAGTTTGTACTGATCAAGTTGAGTTTAGGTGGTTTGGTAGAGAGAGAGAGGGAGAAGTAGCAGTACAAGTGTTGTCGGCGCAAGGTCACTTTCTGTCGCCATTGTCTGTATCCAACGATGATATTGATATTTGAATGTCTGATTGCATTTCCCTTTAATATCCAAATTACAACCCGAATTGATGCTTCTCCGCTTCCCGTCTCTTCTCCTCTTCTCTTCACATTTTGATTTCCACCTGCATATTCTTCCATTCATTCATTCCTCCATTCAACCTGCATATTCTTCCATTCATTCATTCCTCCATTCAAACATGCCTCTTTTCTTACTGTAATTATATCTCCTGCCTGCAACTTTTTATGTCATGAAATTTCAATTGGATTTGGGTGGCAATTGCCTTTGTTGTTGTTGTAGTATTGGCAAATGAAGTTCGAGTTTTTAGACATCCGGCTGCCTTCCTTCTCTGGGACTGGGACTGGGACTACAGGTATATTTTGTTACTACCATTTCTGTTTGTGTTTATCTGCGTTTAAATCAAATAAATTGTTTATATGGCCTTATAGATATACTGCTACTCAGTTGGCATTTTAAAGGCTCTGACTTTGATTTCTAATGATTTAAAGTTTCCAACTTTCACGTCTGATTTGCTTTTTCCAAAACACTGCTTTTGCCTGGCACCCTTGATTCTCAATCCTTGTCTCACAACTTGCTGCCCAACTTGTTTTCTAGATATCTAATTGTGGACCAATGATAAGGATACAGGAATTGAAAAGAAATAGATAGATCTGATGGATTTAAATTCACTTGCTTTCTATGGACACCTTCTGTAGATTATCATCTTCTAAATTTTGTATCCTCTGTATTCCAGGTTCAATGTATGATAATTCGTTTTACAACAATACTACCCCGCATAGTTGAAGTGGTTCCCATACCAAATGTCAGCGTCTCTTGCAGCAATATTAGGAGGTGCTGCAGGAGCCGTGGCTTTGGTGGGGATAAGTATCTTACTCATATGGTTCTGTATATCTCGCAGTAGGAGTGTTTCAAGAACTTCTGAAACGGGTTCTTCTGATCCTTCTGTTCAAGGTGATTCTCATCAGTCTTATGTCATATATGTTTTCTTCCTAGGGGAAACACACTTAGTGTAGTGTAAAGAACAACCTTTTGATTATCTGTTTTGATAACTCGCAGTGGGAAGACATGGTGGGGTTGAGTTGTCAATGCGAGAAACAAGGCGTTTTCAGATGGAAGAACTGTCTCTGGCCACCAAAAATTTCAGTGACAAAAATTTGATTGGGCAAGGGAAATTTGGGGAGGTGTATATGGGATTTCTCCAGGATGGGATGCTCGTAGCCATCAAAAAGCGACCTGGAACAGCTAGTCAGGAATTTATCAATGAGGTAATGATCACCGTCCTAATCTTACAAGGTCTCTTGATGGATTACGGTTTTCTTCTTTAACGGCATTCGAGTATTATATGTGATTTTGAGTTTGTTTTAAGGTGTCAGGGGTTTGCATTGACTTATATGTATATATTTGAAGAGTGACTACTATATGCTGTTTGAACAAAAACATAAGAACAAAAAACTCCTTGTACAAGTCGTAAATTTTGAATGAGATTTTTCTTTTGAAGCTTCATTTTTCTTCCTTACCAACTTGGATGGACTGGTATATGCTTTAGTTTTTTCTCTCTTTGAATTCCTATTTGTGTTTTTGCATTGAACATTGTATCATGGTTGATCTAACTGGACTGAATATTATATCAGGTACACTATCTCTCAGCTATTCAGCATCGGAATATTGTTACTCTCTTGGGTTACTGCCAAGAAAATAATCTACAGTTTCTTGTGTACGAGTACATTCATAGTGGAAGTGTTTCCAGTCACTTGTACGGTAACTCTCTATCCCCCATTTTTTAATTCGTGAGTCAAAATTATACCCTTTTGTTTTTGCAATTGTTGCATATATAATGCCTAAATTTGAGCATATGGAGTTTTTCAATTTTTTTCTTTGCAGGCACTGGTCAGCATTCACGTGAAAAGCTAGAATTCAAGAATCGTCTAACAATAGCTCAAGGGGCCGCTAAAGGTGATCATCTGCAAAATCAGTGAGCATTTGTGGCTTTCCTGGTATCAGGTTTTCATCTCTTTAGACAAAATATCCGAATATGAGTATTGGTCCCTCAAATTCTTTGGTCAGCAACTGTAAGACTTTCACTTGTTTCAAAGTTCCAGCTTCTTTTTGTGAGAAGTCTGGAAGCAACGCTCTCCTATTTGTTAGCACTCATTAAACTGCTCTGGTTGCAGGTTTGGCTCATCTTCACTCTCTGAGTCCCCGTCTGGTGCACAAGGATTTTAAGACAGCCAATGTTCTCGTAGATGAAAACTTCATAGCTAAGGTTGCAGATGCAGGAATTCGCAATTTCCTGGGAAGAGTTGATATTGCAGGCTCGTCTTCTCAAGTGACTGCTGATGAGATGTTCCTTGCTCCAGAGTAATAGTTTCTCCCTCTCTCTTTGTTTTTGTTTCTCTTTTTGTTGGATAAGGTTGGGGGAGGGGGGTGTTGAAGGTTATTGCTCTTTTGGTTCTCGGTGTTTCATATAACCTTCAAGTGACTGCTGAGAATAGTTATCATTCTTAGTCAAATTTCCGTTTGATTTTGCAGGGTCAGAGAGTTCGGACGATTTTCAGAAAAAAGTGACGTATATAGTTTTGGTGTCTTCCTTCTGGAGTTAGTGAGTGGGCGAGAGGCTAGAGATTTTGCATCTTCTGACTCAACCCAGAACATGGTTGAATGGGTATGTGCTTGTCTCATTGCAAATGTTGGTACAATGTTGGAATGCATTAATCATGTGATCCTATATATGCATTCAAATGTTTGCATATATTAGTTTCTCTTCTCTAGATCATTCTTGAAGGACCGGGGATGGTACACTAAAAAGTAAAAACTTGCTGAGGTGAATGTTACTGTTTATAATAGATAGCTAAAAGTTTAATTGCTACAACTTGTCAACATCACGGTTGAATCTTGAATGCGTTGGTAATTTCTTGTTAACGTGTGAAAATCTTAAACTAAAGTTGTTTAATATTGTTGTTGGGTCTTGTATAAAGGTGCAAAATATTCAAGAGGGCAGCAATGTATCGTGCATCATCGATGAGAGGTTGGGGAATAGCTTCACAGGAGAAGCTATGGAAGGGTTGATACAGTTGATCATGCGATGTGTGGAGGCTTCAAGTGAGAGGCGACCGGGCATGAGCCATGTGGTAATGGAGCTGGACCGGATAGTTGAGAAAGAGATGAGCTTGACAACAATCATGGGGGAAGGAACCTCTACGGTGATCCCGGGAAGTCAGTTATTTAAAGCAACAAAATAAAAGACATTGTGTTCATATGGCATCGCATACCCCAAATTTTTCAGTGTGTGATATTTGTGAAATAGTTTTTTGTTTTTTGTTTTTGTTCTTCTTTGAAAAGAAAAAGGAAATTGTTATACTTTTTTTGGTTTCCTTTACTTGGTGAAACATGAAAGAAGAAGAGAAGAGAAAAGAAGGGAAGCGAAGTGGAGAGGAGATATATCAGGTGGTGTTTGATAAGTGTATAAAGAAAGAAGGGGTGATTTGATAAAAATGTAAGGAAGTGTTGTTAATATAAATTGGAATTTGGATGGAGCTGTTTTGGTTTGGCATTTAATTTTGGAAGAGACAAAAGCGTAGTCATGTATGCTTAAGACTCTCATGAGAGAGACTTATGAGTGACTGAATTAGAAATTGCGATTCCTTTCATTTCATACTCTCTAAATATTATTGTAATAGAGTGGAAAGGAGAGGAGAGGAGAGGATGCTGCAAATGCAAATGTTTCTCACCGAATTCGTCGTCGTCGTTGTAGTCGCCCTCCTCCTTCTCATCACCTACAGCACCTCCCAGTGGCAATACTCATCCTCATTTACCTCCCCCATCGCAAGGTACTGCTCCGGCTTTGCCATTCGCTTTCTCAGTGCAATTTTAACAATTTGGTGGACAATTTCAGGAGCAACGAGCTCGGAGGCGTCGCCCTCCACCATTCTCATCCACGAGTACACCCGCGCCGTCCAAAGCCAATCCTACAATGAGATTTGGTCCAAAGTTCAGCTCCATGACCATGATCAGCTGCAGCTGCAGCTGCAGGAGGACGACGACAATTCGCACCACCACCAGTCAGAGGCAGCAGCAGCTTCTGTTGGGGCAAGTGCTTCAGTCCAACTGAGAGTGCGTCCAAGAGGCGCTTCGCCTCGCCAAGCCCAACACCCTCACTCGCCTAGCATCCAACTACTTTGACCAGAGCGAGAACACCACCCAAACCTGCCCGCTGCAGCTGCTCATCCACCGCAGCGTTTATTGGAAGAAAACGTCAAGTTTGATGCGGTCATCCGGTTGATGTGAATGCTTACTGTACCCAAAACCTCACCAGGAAAATGCTTGAAATTCAAATTGGATGTTGGGAATTTCGTTGTGGCTGTGACCGAAGGACTGTCTAATATTTGTGAATTGATAACTTGGATCTTTCTCAAAGTAAAGTCCACTCTAATCTCAAGATTAACTTACAATCAAAGCTTGTCATGTTTTGTCGAGTGGTTGCTTGCTTGGAATATTTGCAATATTATTATTAACACCACCTCTCAACATGCCCTTTATATTTAGTTTTTACTTGAACCAAAAAGTATTTTAAAGAAAAGAAATGATGATCTAGGACAGTATGCCATTTATTATTAACAAACTGTGACTAGGAATTCCAAACAAGGAAACAAATTTAATGGAGTTAAAAGATGACAAACACTTGTGAGTTTTGAGTTGTCAGCAGCACAAAATATCAAGCATTGGCCGTGAAGTCTTGTTTTGCCTTAAGAACAACCTCCTCTGTGGTGGTGCCAATGATCTCGTTCGCACGTTTCAGCCCTACGCAGTTATATCGTCCAAGGGTATCCTAATTCATTCATAGCCATAGGTAATTAATTACAACGAGTCAGTAATAGGACTAATGTTTCATCATAAGCCTTACCCGAGTTACAATTCCCAATTTCTCCAACTTCTGAACTGCATCGTCCACATCAAAATTACAGTCGTCGTTAAACTGTTCTTTGATTAGTTCCTCACACCACTTATCCAGATCCTACAACACATACATATATATAAGACTTCAATTCACCTTTACTACTACAGCAGTGTTACTACTGCATATTACATATTTGTTGCAATATTATTATGATAGGAAGAGATCCAAGAGGAGATATATCATACTAGTGCGGTAGCTTTCCCTTGTTCCATTAGTATGTAAAAAGCAATTATCACCTCCTTCACCTGCAAAAACATTCAACAAAAATTTGTTGCTGCACCAATGAAAAAAAACATTAATGTCCAACCAAAATTCATCCGAAAGTAGCGGCTTACTTCCTGTTGAATCACATCATCGCACAAGTGAAGGAGAGTACCCCGTCCGCTATCCAATTGTTTTTCGTACATGGACTGTGTTATCAAGTTCTGATACTGAGCCAAGTTCTGCTGATAACTACACGTATGGCCATGGGGATGCATATTATTGAAATTGAAAGAAAACGTGCCAACCCAAGCAACCAATTTGAGGAAATATGAATATTAGAACAACAGAATTAACCTGAAGTATGTCTTAGCAAAGTAACCAATCACAGTGGAAATAATCGCAAACATGACCCAAACATCAATTTTAGGCATTTCAATCGAAGTAATAACTGCAACCTGCAGTAAACAAACACATGGTGATTAGGATTAAGCTGTATTTTCACAAGATTAAAAAAATGACAAGATTACAGTGCACCAACACAAACTTTATTGCTGCTATCAAGAAACTGACCAGCCCTACTACAGCAGAGCCAACGAACGTGAGCCAATCCATTGGAGTTAATCCCGGGTTCTTCTTCTCAGGCTGTGAAAAGGCCAAAGGTTTCAATCCATATACTCGGGTCATCTTTTGAAAAGAGAGAGAGAGAGAGAGAGAGAGAGAGAGAGAGAGAGAGAGAGAGAGAGAGAGAGAGAGAGAGACTCACAAGAACAATCTCCATATCAGCCATTGGAATGTTTTTGAAATGTTTAACATATATTCCCCGCTCTGCATTATCTTCGGCACTTGCTCGCCTGAAAAGTCATAATTCTTCTCGTCAATAAATTACTTTTCAAGGTCCTTTCGAAAAAGTTTGTGCAAAAGAAGATAGTTCATGAAAAAGAAAAGCAGTACCTGTAAACAACAATAATCCTATCAAAAGTTGGCTCTTGGATTGTGTTTTTGCACAGCAAATTTTGAATGCTGAAGGACACACAGCATATATTTGTCATGAAGTTGGAATAATCAACATCAGATTGAAACGAAGGCATGCTTGCAGGAAAGTCAAAAGAAACGTCTCCAGTTATTTGTATATCCGTGTCGAATGCACATGGAATCAATTTTTTTTTTTTTTTTATATATAAAAACATTGTAGTTGCTGTTGTATTTTGCCAAATGAAGGGAAGAAGGCATATAAAAGTCAACCTCAGTTCCATTTTTTCAAGACGGATTCGTTCAACAAACAAGTCCTCTTCGTCAAGGAGGCTAATATTCTTCTTCTTGCGCTGTGCCTTTTTCTTCTTCGAAAAGAACTTGTCCATCCTGCAGGAACAAAATAATCAACAAGACTCTATCTGCACAATGACGTTTCGAATTTATACTTGGTCAAGTGACTTGAAGTTGTTCAAGTATGTTGGATTAAGATTATTAATCATAACTAGTTTCCAAGCTACAAATACGAATATTCCATTCAGAAATTAAGAAGAATGACAGACAACAGGCAAAATTTAAAGCAAGCAAGCAACTTACTTGGTTAGTCGTAAAAGATATTTCCAGCAACGTGCAATGATAATGTCCACTTTCTCCATGATAAAGTAATCTGCCGTCTTATCAAGTCCAATGCCACGTCGGAAGATGACGTACTGAAGCAAGACAACATCAAATGAGGATATATATAAACACCCACTCGAATTTTAGGAAGGGATTTGAAACTTGCAGATGTTTGTTGCAGTATTTGAAAATACCTTATCAGCAAAATCTGGAATGTTTGGGCAAGGATGCTTGTCAAAGTATTTCCTCAAAAGTTTATTGTCAAGCTACATAACATATTGGGATCAGCAAGCAAACGTGAGGATCGCATCCCATAAAAACCAAAGTTCCACTGAAGCAATAACTGAACTGAAACTAGTGATGGAGGGAATACATTTTGATGAGTACGATACAAACCTTAGATTCATCAACAACGATGGGAAGATTTAGAAGATACTGCCCCGACTGCGCAACCTCAACTTCTTCATTAGTTGCAATCTTGAAATTACTCTTTTCCATCACCTGTATCATATAAAAACTAAAAGGAGTATAGAAATGAAGATTTCCTGTTTCTTTTTCTCTTGTTTATTTTAGTTGTATGGGGCGGCGGGTGTATAGAAATGAAAAAAGAATAAGAAGGGGAAGCAGCCATAGAATAGAACCTGAAACAAGTACTTGAGGAAGTTCTGTTCAAGTACATCAACTTCTTGAGGAGAAAGCTTCTGCTGCTCCAATTTCTGACTCCCATGGACAGGATCAAACAGGGAGTATAGTTGCTATGTTTATAGAATAGACAAATATTCTATGTCAAACAAAACTTAATAAGATATCGGAAATAAATGAATAATTGAAATGCCTGAATAATATCTGGAAAAAGGTGAAAAGATGATCCGGAGCATAGCATATTTTCGCATATGCATACCATCAAATCCTCAAATTGAAGAAGATACCAAGCCCGAATTGTGTACTCGACTCTCTTGCAGAGCTTGAGAAACTCAGCACGATCAGAACTTTCCTCTAGAGAATATTTGAGAACAAGGTTCGATCCAGTTAGCAAATATTATGAAGACAGACAAAGGCAAAGGCAATGGCAATGGCAATGGCATGATTAGATGATTACAAGTACAAAGTACAAACCGATGAGGTTAGCCAAGGTCATGATGAGTTTGGGCTTGAGAACTTGAATGGCGGATTCACGCTCTAACCGAATCACCTCATTCTTCCCCATTTTGATTTTGTATTTCCTCTTCTTGTTGGGCCGTTGGCTTTGAGATTAATTCAACTCAGTTGTATTTGCAAACAATGGAAGTCTTGTCTGTAGCTTTGTACGTGTAAGTCTTAGCCTAACTAATTCAATGCATGCATTTAAGGGAAGGGAAGGGAAGAGAAAAGAAGAAGGCAGGGACTATATTAGAAATCCAAGTGTAACAGCCGCCACATTTTTCTCCTCATTGACGACTGACGACCCTGTAAACATTTCCCTTCCGACAATAGTGTGTCTTTAAAGTCTCAAGTCTGATCTGGGATTCGGGGGGATCCCCCTTTTTTTAGTACCTCTCCTCTCTTCTGCTCCACCTCCGCTTTATCCTCTTCTCTTCTTGTATCTAGCGGCCCTACACTTAATAAAATCATAACTTATAACTGCAATTTTTAAACCACAAAGATAAATAAATAAATACGCATAATTTTTAGGTTAATGCAGGTTTAATTTTTCGACTCCTTTTTGTTCGTTTGGAGGGGGCTGTTAATTTTCAGCATGGAGTCACTGGATTTAGGTGCTGTGCTAACATATGAATGCTGACGTTTTTTTTTCCGGCATGTGCGATGGCAAGTGCCTTCGCCCATGAGCGGTAGGTCTCGGGTTCGAGACTTGGGAGCAGCCTCTCCATAAATGGGGGTAAGGCTCGCCGACATTCACCTCTCCCAGACCCTGAGTAAAGCGGGAGCCTTGTACACTGGGTACGACCTTTTTTTTCTTATTCTCTTCAAACAATAAACCAAAAAAAATTCCATTTATCTTTCTCGTGACAAATGTCTTTCATTTTGTCTGTTTATGTTTCAATTCACATTGACCTTTTTTTTGGTTTGGAATTGGCATTCATGTTGACGTTTTTTGTTATAGTAAAATTAGCAAATAAAATCATTAGGCGTCCGCGGGGAATCAATCCTCTCGTTCAATTCATACGGACCTGTCTACACCTCCTCAAGTCTACTGTAAAACAAGGTTGCCCACCAAAAGCTGCTGGTGTTATAAACAGCGTCACCCCAGAAAGCACCACCTACCTACGAGGCTACGAGACTCGTGTTTGATCATCTCAGTGGATGATAATGGTGACGGGGCATACTCAAACAGCATGTAATATTGAGAAATCTTTTTTGGACGATAATGGTAAAAGCATTCAACATTTCATGAGAGGAAGAGAGTTTGGAAATGCCAGCCAACAACCAAAACCACGATATGCTAGTATTCAAGAGAGAAGGAGAGAGCCTTGATTATTTTAAAAAGCATTTGCCTCTACAGAAAACTTTTAAAACCCTCCAAATACTATTCAACGATATTTCTCCAGAAACAGAGAATAAGAAGAAAAAAGAATCCCGACTATCTAACAGACAAATTAGAGATGCCTGGAACTGTCCAATAATCCCAGGTCTCCCCCTACCCCTGCTTGCTGCTATCTGCCTCTGCCCCATCTAACATATATAGCCCTTGTATAGGTATGTACAAAAACCTATCTCCAACTCTGCACTTCCATCTACTCTCACCCTAACTTGTCAACTCACATTTCCCGTTTACGTTACCATGCTAGAAAATTGTCTTACGGGTTCCACGACCTCAAGAATGGTTTTCCCATAGGATCACGTAAACCAGAGTTCTGACGCGGTAAATTCATCCATTGCATATCATCGTGCATCATGGGAGTAGCTGCTTCCCGCCCACCCAAGTAATCAAGTTCATGACCTGCTTGTGGTACAACATTTCCGATCCTTGGAGTGGCCCCACCCACAGTTCCATAGCTCCTAGAGGAAATGAACTGCTCGGTGGAGGCTACGTGCTGATAGGGGCTACTTGATCGCAATTGGTTACAATGGGATAGAACACTGAATAAGCTTTGATCTGCATTCGTTCCATTCGCAATGATCTGACTCATGACACTAGTACCACCTGACGCCGACCATCCACCATGCACTTGATGCTCACCAGAAAACCAATTATGACTCAACATTTCTCCACCATCTAAGTGAGATTGTAGAGGTCTTGGCATGCGAACACTATTGACAGCCCAATCCTGCACATCGACTGGGGCCGGATGTTCTGGCCTCGAATTTAAGTATCTACCTCCATCAGAGTAAACGTTCTCAGATAATCTTGGTTGCATGTAAACCTCGCTCTCTCTCTTCTGGCCTTGCTCCAGAGGCAGTGACTGGTGTTGCTGCTCTTCAAAATGCACTGGAAACTGACCCATAAACACATTGGCTGGTGTCCGGAAATCCAACCCTGTCTGTTTCTTCTCAGGATTGTAAGATAGCATGCTCTGGCCCTTAAAGAGAGATTGAAGCAATTCATTTCGATCTTGGTTATGGTAAGAACTGAAGGAACCATTCTCTGATTGTATGTGCAATAAATCTTTCCCACTGTCTCCTACAGGCAAGTCAGACTCCATAGCAACTAAGTGTGTCTGTTGAACTTCATTAACTTGTAGATGTGCGAGCGATAATTCACTGGCAGATGAATATGCATGACTTGTGGTAGAATCCTTGTAAGAATGTTGCACATTAACTGCCGTCCAGGCATCTCCACTAGCACATAATTGTGCTCCCGCAGTATCTGCAGTACTCAGATACTCCGCATAATCAGGTACATTTGGAGGAGAATGATCTGATTCTATAATGATATGCTTTTCTGAATCATTATCTGACTCTGTACTGAAATGTTCATCTGAATCTATATCTGTGCGGTTGCACTCACGACTGCCAGTAAGCTTCTCTCGAGAATAGTCATCTTCTTCCATGTCTGTGGGGTTGCACTCATCACCCTGTGGGAAACTGGGTACAGACTTTTCATCATCTTCCATGGGAGATTGATGCTTTGTTGCTCCAATAGCTATCTTATCTTGAAGCACGCTTTCAAGGTTGTGATCACCTTTGTCATCCTGAACATCCCATCACAAACCAGGCCATAAAATATCATACCACAATAGGGACTCCGGTTCATTAAGAAATGGATGGCTACCAACCAGGTTGATAAAGATACATCGGCTCAAACAGAAAAAAAAAAAAAAAAAAAAGGGAGGGGAGATAAAGGCAGAATCACAAACCTCTATCAGGGGCTTTAGCCACCTTTTCATGTCCTTCTCCAAAGAGTTTGTCATTTGCCGTCTTTGTAAATGCATTTCAATCCAGTTTGCATAAGCTGCCGGGATATCTTTAATTGCCAATTGCAACCTGTATCAACAAGACAATATTTTGAGAAGGCAGACAATGAAATGTTTCTCCAAAGTATTAAAATATATTTTTCACACCACACTAACCAGTGCTGATGCAACTTCTTCTGTTCTTCTTCCACAAAGACTTCATATGGTTGTACCTCAAAGCTATCAAGGTTACCTAATATCCGGTTGAGAGACCTGGACTGAATGCTTTTGCCAGACTGCTTCAGGCTCTTAACAATTTCGTACTGCTTCGTGCTAATCTGAAATAGTTAAAGCACACATTCAGCAAGAGCCTCATTAAAATTAGAATGTTCAATATCATGACCCAGAGGAACAAGTATACAGCAAAAAGATGGCTCTGTGTGTAGAGAGAGACATAGAGAGAGGAGTGTCTTGTCTATACGTTGGTTTAAGGATGTAAATTATCTGCTTTCTCAAAAAATAAAACAGAAAAAAATTAAGGATGTAAATATCTGCTAGTTGGCATCAGTTACGTAAAATTAAAACCCATTAAAATAAACAACTTCAAGGCACTGACTTCCAAACATAATTGTGTTCAAATCCTAACACCAGAATATTGTGAAAGAACTTTTTTCTAGTTGACTTGACTTATTTGTCCTACTTAACAAGAAAATTATGACAATTCTGAGTCTCTGCTCAGAAGCCATTAAGGTGTCTCTGGCCATTGAAGTTTAACACGGGACCACTGATCCTAAAACTCAAGCCTGAGAGGTGACTGATTAGGTTACCCAGGCTTACATAATCCATCTCAAAATTTTATTATTTCAGAATTACCAAATGAACACCAACCTTAACATATGACATGTATTTAGCACCATCGCTACTACAGATATTGCGCTTGTGTAGATTGTCTCCTTTTTTGGATCTTCCTCCCGCATTATGTGCCCCATCTGGTGTAACCAATAAATTTCTACCTTTGTCCTTTAGGAAGCTTTTCTCACGGATCCTAACACAATAGAAACTCATAGATCTCATGCCGTCCAAAGTAAATTGATAGATAAATGTAACAAAATCATCATAGAAATGTCTAACTAAACATACAGTAAGTAGACATAGCCAAGTATGTTTATAATTTAAGAAAACTAAAATGAACCTGGAGCACAAGGCACTCTGGTATGACTAAACGTGGAAAGCTGAATTACCTGTTCTGAAAATCTCCTCCTTTGTTCACTGAGGAAATCTGGTTATCACTACTGCATGCTTTCTCCCAAGAACAAGATTCAGATGTAACTATGGCATTTTCCTCAAGATCATGCGATCTGGATTCATTTGCATGTGAAAAAAATTGTTTCTCAACATCACTTCTTAACCTGCATAAAGCATAACCCATGAGAATAGCACCCAAAGGCTTCAAGCAGTCTGAACAAATGACTCAATGAAAGGAAAAACACAATTTGAAGAAGAATTTATCCTCCATATTAAATGGTACTTGGTTGAGCATCAAAGGGAAGGCTTGACATTCATTAAGCTCATAATTATGAGATGAAAAAAAAAAACACAGTGAGCATCAACCTCCACATATTCTGCACAATTTCCTGTTCAGGATCCTTACAGCTTGCGCATCTCTTCTTCAACTTCTGTAAATATGCAATCATACTGCCACAAAACAATAAAAAAGATTGTGACGGTATGTTTTAGCGAAAAAGAGCCTTTCAAAAACAGTCTTATATGTATTATACGAAAAAGTGGAAAAGCTTCACGTACTCATTATGATACACCTGCAACTCATTGTAGAATGTTTTCTTATCATTCTTTAGACATTGTTCCCTACGAAGTATTGCATCAGGATGGAAATCACCTGAGCAAAGTGAAGCACCCCTGAAAGCATATATTTCAGTTAAAATCATTGGTACACTATGGACTTAAATTAATAATGACAAAGAAGCTACTTTTTAAAACTCACAAAGCTACAAGAACTTCTTTTTTTCTTTCATGTTAGAAATTAGAATCATCTAAAAGTGATACCTAGTACATGCACAGCAACAGTGTTTGCAAAAAAATAGTAACAGAAAACAATAGAGAAGTTTCTTGTTTCAAATTTTATGCTCAAGAGACCGAACAGTACAATTGATGTAATAAACTTTTCTCAACCACATGAAACCCATTTTCTTACAAGAAACATGAACGTGTTGGAAAATTTTGATTAGTCTACAAAAAGCAATATTCAGCAGTGCAACATTTATTTAGTCTTAAAAATATAAAAGAAACAAAATCAATGGAAAAGAGGAGGAAAGGGATTGCATCAATACAAGTATAACATAACAATACATGCCATTTAAGAAAAGGGCTTCCAAAGTCAAAGCAACCCCCAGCAAGCAATGCTTGCACAACTTCCTCTGCCTCTGCTCTGCTAGGAAGAAACTGCATAAGGTGATTCTTCTCAATCTCAGAAAGATGAGTATTCCAAACCTGCATCATTGTATAAACAAATAGCATATTAGATGCACCAACAACATAAAGTAGATACGGCATTGTGGCTAATCATAAATTAAAAGCTACCTCATATGAAAGCACATCTTCCAAATTTTCCAAATCATAGATTCCCTCAGGAACAGCAAAAACATCTGCCAAAGTATTGTGGCTATTGAAAGCGGAATCAACGAACGGCCTCAAAGTTCTCCTACTTATGCCAATTTGATCCCTTTTGGCAACTACCATATTCTGATTCCCATCCCACTCAAGAGAAATATGTGGTTTTATGTTTGAATCATCCTGAAGCAATCTAATACTTTTCTTTTTTGCTTTATGTTGCTCCCTGGAATTGCAACCGGCAATGATAACACCATTTAGTCGCTTTCTCCGCTGATCAGCCGCCATTGGCACAAGATGTCAAACAAAGCTCCGTCAAAGCATTATACCTTCATACATTATTACCTGTAACACATGCCGTCATTTTTAATGCAACCTGAGATCAAAATTAAATAACAAACCATTTATAATCCATGGCTACAAAATGCCTCATAACTCAACTCAAACTGTAACCCAAAACACATGGTGAACAAAATCAATGCAACTAACTGGGCTGGAGTGAGTCTATCAGTTTAAACTGGGTACTTGTTTTGTTTGGTAAATTGTAAGGCACTTCAAGGGAGTAAGCTACACTATAAAGATTGAGTCAACATCCAAAGTCAATTTATTTATGGAAAATTCAATGGCATTTACCTGAACAATTTAATCCCTCAAATAGGAATCAAACACCCTCGGATTGTACCAATTTAAAACAAAACAAACAGTTAAATTGAAAAGATTAAAAATTGCATGCATTTGAAATAAAGAAAGCTGAAATACCATAAAAAGATTAAAAATTGAAAGCTACAACAGCAACTTCTGAATGAAAGACGCAATCCCCAAACACCCATACAAATTTGCTGACGATTGGAAACCCACTTAGGAATCAAATTGGCAGTGAGAACCAACCCGATATGAAAAATTAAAGAATAAAAAGGATAAAATATACAAGAAACGGCATTCATATGCCTCATGTTGAAATTGAAAACCGGAAGCCTAGACAATGGAAGGCGTAACTTAACAGGAAAAAGAAAAGAAAAGGACAATACCTGAAATATCTGGTGATTAGGCATCGAACAGAAAGCCAAGAATTAGAGTTGCCAAGGTTTGCAATAAGAAACCCAAAAAAATGGGGAATTTTGCCCTAAGAAAACCCAATTAAATGTGGAGAGAGGAGGAGCGTTTCGTATTATCGGATGGGGTTTAGGAGTTGGAAGAGAGACGGACACCCACAGAGCATGAGAGAGCGAGCAAGAGGGAGATGAGACGAGTGTGTGTGGCTTCGGGGAACCGTTAATTTAACATTGAATGGTTCATTCGCGCGCTCGGGCGCGGCGCGGCTCAAGTCTCAGCTTCTACGCTTGCTCGGAGGCTGCGTCGATCCCTCCCTTATCCTGATTCCGGATTTGGAATTTTCTTTTAACCCTAGTATCTCTACACCCAACCTATAAAATTTAAGTTTCACCAAAACCCGACCATGGTAAATCTTGACGGGACAAAACTAATAGTCTAAGTAGAAAATGTGAGTTAATGTACCACGTCGATACTTAACATCTTGAGGATATAAGTAGTAAAAAACGCACACAAAGATATAACCATTTTGATGTGATTGTCTCGTCAAAATCTTATTAGATTAGCAAAAACCCACAAAAAAAAAAAAAAGTGCTTTATCTAAATAATACATTAAGGTAAAGTAAGTATATTTCATGATACTCTCTTGAAATGGACAAAACTCTCCCTAGAAGCATTTCAAATAAGATAGGCATACTAATGCCTTGAACAAACTTATGAAAAGTTGACTTTGGCAGTGACTTCATGAATAGGTCGGCAATGTTATACTGGGATAAAATCAGTTTGACTTCAATTATTCTAACGCTTTTGCTAATGTGATGCAGACGTAATAAGCTTGGTCTTGACTTTGTTGATGTATCCTCGCTTGGTCTCCTCAATACATTCGGCATTATCTTCATAGATCGTCGTTGAGACTCAACGATGGATAAAAAACCACAAGTACTTTGAATACGTTCAACAATGTCGATTTTGTGAACATAGTGAGGTGTAGTGAGCTTGGCACGATTTGAAGATTTCACAACCAATGTCTATTTTGTGTACCTTCAAGATATTGCGATATCCCTAACGATAAAAATATAACCGTATGGTAATGTGTCTGACACTAAGTTGTTTTCGTTTAATTATGAGTTGGACCTTCTTAATGGTATCTATACTGCTACCACCATTGCAGGATTCGTATTCCAGACAGATGGTTTTTAAAGGGAAGTAGTCTACCCAGTTTTGTCCCCATAATCTTTGTTTTCTACTTTGATGTTCAGATGGTATGTCGTTTTCTTATTGTTTCCCCTACCATTATTTACAACACAGAGGTAAGGTTTGAGATCCGCATGGACTATTATCCTCTTACCATTGAAATCTATCAAAGGCTTGAAAGAAACAAGTGATCCCTGGAGGCGCCGCGACTTCTTTGGGGAAGGGCTTAGCAAAGCAGAGGTAACATACTCAAACGCAACCTGGTAATGGTAGCTATATGAATGAATATTATAAGTTCGATCAGTGTAATCTATCTTGACGTTTTCAATTATATTCTCAAGCTCTGAGTTGTTTGATCAAGTAGAAAATTGGTAGGAAGAACAAGTGAATCGAATTCGAGTGCACACAAATTACAAGAAAAGCTTCTTGAATCTCTTGAATCTCATCATGTGAAAAGGTAATGCTGCGAGCCAGAGTCAATCTTCCATGGGCAATGGCATGGCCATGTTGTCATTATTAGCCTGGGATTGGGAAGGAAGAGAGTAAAGAGGGCGGGGAAACAGCAGCTTCAGACGGAAAGCATCCACCCCGTTCAAGTAGTACCGGAATAGCCTCTTTGCCCGTATAAATCCAAGATGCCCGTACAGCGCCAGAGCTCCTTTATTTGTCACTTCTGCCTCCAGCGTTACCTGAATCCAATCCAATCCAATCCAATCCAATCCAATCAAGTCATTCATTCGTGACAACAGCGGCCAGGCTAGGGCTCCAAAAACAGATTGATTTTATTTTACGAAAACAGAGAGATACCTCTTCGCAGCCAGATTCCTTCATGACTTGAATAGATCTGGTGACTAGTTGGGTGGCGATGCCTTTGCCTCTGTACGGCTTGATGACGACAAGCATGGCGATGTACCCTCTGTAGGTGTTGCGGTGCTCCCCCATCTTACACACCACCGTCCCCACGCACCTGCCTCCGTGGAACGCCATGAAACATAGCTGCGGCCACAGATACACGAAGTACCGATAGGTGAAGATGGAGTACGGCTCGCTCAGTTCTTGGTCCACCAGCCCCATTATTAGAGGGAGGTGCTCTTCTCCTCCATAGCTCACGTACTCTATCTCCGACGCCCCCGCCGACGACAAATTTACCTTCTCAATCTCACCCCCTCCTCCTCCTCCGCCGCCGCCGCTTTCTTCTTTCTCTTTCTTACTGATTCCTTCCAATTCCATCACTCACTCTTTCTTCAGTGTTTCTTTTTGCTGTCCCCTCTGTGTTGAGAGATTTTGTGCGGGTGGACTCGACGCTATTTAGACGACGCCGACGACAATGCAATTGGATTGGACTGGACTGGCCTGGCCAAACCTTTTAGGATGTAGGCCCATGTTTGAAACCCAACTCTTAGTGCATATATTTCCTTGACTGGCCCAATCCAAGTCTTTAGTCCACCATAAGTTTTCATATTTAAGTACAGGGACATATTCGGGACGAACGCACTTATTTAAGTTGCAGTTATTTTTTTCCATGTTGGCTTTATACATAGATATAGACATAGTCAGGTAGGTAAAATGGGTTAACTAACGTTATGTAATCCGAAAAAAGCCGAATTATTGTTAACTCTTGTCACTTTGGAGAGGTTCCACTTTGGTCTCAACAGTTATAGTTTTCACAATTTAAATTGGATAAATTATATAGTAGCTCCTTAAATTTGAGGTATATTACAACCTCATACAATATCTTTAAAACATTTTACTTTCATACCTCAAGTACTATTTTATTTCAATATAATACATCTATTAGATTTTCTATTCATTAATCCGTTAAGCGCTGACGTGACTACCACATTTGTGCCACGTGGCAAAACAAATAATTTTTTAATTTTTTTTAAACCTGAATTTTCTCAACAACAACAACAAAAATAAATACAACTCATCCATCTCCCCGCAACCCCCCCCCTCCCACCAAAAACAAACCCATATCCTTTTTCCCCCACCCCCACCCCCACCCCCACCCCCACCCACCCACCTCACAGAAACCTTATTACTCTTCCTCACCCTCTCCTCTCCTCTCTTCTCCCTCATATTCATCTTTTTCCCCCTACAACCCAGCCCAGCCCACCCCCACCTTCCCCGAGCGCATCCGCACCCTTCCTCTGCACCCACCCTCTTCCCTCATCTACACACTTCACTCCTTAAATCCACACACATTCCTCCCATTTTCACCTTACGAACCCGATGATGGCGGACGAGATATGGGTTTTTTTTTTCTTCTAAGTTGCAGGTAGGGGGTTGGGCGGACCCGCACCCACCCTCCACACCCACCCTCTTTCCTACTCTACACACCCCACTCCTTAAATACACAATCATTCCTTCCATTTTCACCTCATGAACCCGACGATGGCGGACGGGATTTGGGTTTTGTTTTTTTTTTCTTTCCCTTTCTTCTAGGTTGCAGATAGGGGTTGGGGGAAGAAGAGAGGGGAGGAGGAGGGGGAAAGACGAACTAAATGGGTTTTTTTTTTTTTTTCTTCTGGATTGCGGAGAAGATGAAGATGGGGAAGAAGATGGGTGCGGTGGGGTGTGTAAAGGGTGGGTGCGCGATGAGTGCGAGGGTGGGTGTGGAGGAGGACGTGGAGGATGGGTGCGGTGGGTTTGGGAAAGACGGGAGGTGCGCGATGGGTGCCATGGGGAAGATGAAGATGAGTTTTTTTTTTTTCCTCCTCTTTTTCTTCTGGGTTGCAGGTTGCAGGTTAGGTTTTGGGGGGTGGGAGGGAGTGGGAAGACGAAGTGGGCTTTGGTTTTTGTTTTGTTTTTTTTATTTTTTAAATTTTATAATTTAGTTAGAAGGTTTAGGTTTTTTTAAAAAAAATTAAAAAATTATTTTGTTAGCCACGTGGCACAAATGTGTCAGCCAGGTCAGCATTTAACGGATTAATGGATAGAAAATCTAACAGATGTATTATATTGAAATAAAATAGTACTTGAAGTATGAAAGTGAAATATTTTAAAAATGTTGTATGGGGTTGTAATAGACCTCAAACTTGAATGGTTACTATGTAATTTACCCATTTAAATTATATAATTCACTAATTATTACAATTTAAGAACAGTGACTTAAATATGTTAAATTTTTTAACAAAATTAGCAAGCTTTGAGCCAATGCGATGTGTTTTAGACTTGTTAGATGTCTAATTTACCCTTGCACTTGGCATTCACCTCCGCTAATTTTATTAACAAAAATTTGACTAAATGATTTTATTGTCCTTAAATTTTAAGAACCAGGAAGTTATATAGGTTACATATCAGAAATTTGTAAATAAGAGGTTTTAAGTTCGATTATTGTCAAAAGTGAATTTGTACCATATTATTGTTAGTTTATTGTGAAGCTTAATTTATTCCCTACTTAAAGTTAAAAATATCGTTTGTTAAAAAAAAATTAATGTTAATAATAATTTTTAACTAAAATTTAGGAAACACAAGAAAAAGATGAATGGGATACTGACGTGCCAAAATCAAGGCCACCAGCTAAATATAAATTTATCGATAACACGGTCATTTCCCTATTGTTCCAAATTCCCATCGCAAAGGGAAAATCTGGTTTGCCCATTTTATCCCTACCCTTTTCTCTCTCTGTACCCCGTCTTTCTCCACAGGCAGCATCTGTATAGCAGCGAAACGCAAAAGACCATTTCGCAGCGCAACAGTCGTAAACCTCAAAACTCAGAAGAATAATTACAAAAAGAAGAAAAATAAAAAGGAAAACAATATGTTGAGGGTTGCAGCGAGGAGGCTCTGTTCTGTGTCCGCGTCGCCATGGAGGTCCAACCAGGCCGCCACCGGCACTGCCACCTCCTCTATCCTGTCTCGAAATCTCATCGACGACCGTGACTCCTCCGATGAGCTCAGATCCGCCTATTTCACCCCTGACTTCTATCTTCCGTCCAGAGGTTAGGATTCCCCTCATTTCTCTCCCTCTTTCGTGGCTACTGGTTATTTAGGGTTTTTCTCCCCAAAATTATCGGCTGGAATTTCATCAGAATTTATCGCTGATTTTTGGGAATGGGTGATTATTGATCTTGATATTGTGTTTGCGTGTATTATCTTTATGAGCTGATCAATGAATATTTTAGTTTAGTTTAAATTGAGCTCCCATTGATGGTGAATTTAACTTTGGTACCGTAATAATGCTGTATATTTGTGTTAGAAATCTGTTTATGCATCCCTTTCACAAATTTCTGTTCTAAATCACGTATTGAAAAAGAAAGAAATAAAAGACAAAGAAAAAAAGGTCATGAAGCATCAAGTTGAAGTCTTTAAAAGCTAACTTTTCTAAAGTTCACAGCTTTTAGTAATTATTCAAGTCTATGCAGAATGATGCATATAGCTCCGTTGGGTCAATCAATGGCTTTTATTTTTATATTGCTCTTGTTCTAATCGATCGATTGCTTCAGGTTTTGTGTCTGGTTCAGTGACCCCATCGCAGGACAACAATCTAGTTCCAGACGTTCCTCCAACTGTCGCAGCCGTCAAGAATCCTAGTTCAAAGATAGTTTATGACGAGTACAACCATGAGCGTTACCCTCCAGGTGACCCCAGCAAGCGTGCATTTGCCTACTTTGTCCTCACAGGTGGTAGGTTTGTCTATGCTTCTCTGATTCGTCTGCTTATCCTTAAGTTTGTGCTAAGCATGTCAGCCAGTAAGGATGTTCTTGCCATGGCCTCGCTCGAGGTTGATCTCTCCAGCATTGAGCCAGGTTCAACTGTGACTGTTAAGTGGCGTGGAAAACCAGTCTTCATCAGACGCCGAACTGACGATGATATCAAGCTGGCAAATAGTGTAGATGTTAATTCTCTCCGTGATCCGCAGCAAGATGCTGAGAGGGTTAAAAACCCGGAATGGCTCATTGTTGTGGGAGTTTGCACGCATCTGGGTTGCATTCCCTTGCCTAATGCTGGTGATTTTGGTGGATGGTTTTGTCCATGCCATGGTTCCCACTATGATATTTCTGGAAGGATCCGCAAGGGACCAGCACCGTACAATCTGGAGGTACCCACTTATTCCTTCTTGGAGGAGAACAAGTTACTGATTGGCTGAAAACCTTGGCCTTGTTCTCTAGCGGACCGGTCGGTTCTGGATGAGTTCTTTTTCATAATCAGATAATGTCGAAGATTTGTTACAAACACTTTTACTTTTAATTTTACTCTCTTTTCCCCCTTTGGGTTGTTTAGAAATAGCGTTTTCATATTATGCTACTCTTTCTGGGTGGTGTTGCTATTGATTGTCAATAAGTTGCCTTGGCTTTGCTGAGCATCAACTGTACCAAAGGCTCCAAACTTTGCTGAACTGAGGATTCTGTTATTTAAGAATCAAGAAAACTTGATTTATTTATCTATTGAGGTTTATTAGGGTGCGTTTGTTGTATCGGACTGTCTCGGACTGGACTAGCTGCAGGGTCTAAGTTGGACTGGCTTAGACTAGACTAAGCTGGACTAACTTAGTGAAACGTTTGGTGCAGTGTCGGACTAATAACCAAACTAATAAAAAATAACTCTTTTTTCTTTTTTTTTTCATTTTCATTCTCTTTTTTCTAGTCAACTGCATTCCTTCTCCCGAAAACAATGAACTCTGTACATATATAATTGTGCACCAAATGGATCTAAAAAAAAATAAAAAAATTGTGCCCCAATTTCCCTATCTAGAATCTCTATCTCTCTTGAAAGTTGCAGAAGGAATTTGGTATGCAGAGCACCCTTGGGTTTTGGTTATATTCTTTTGGATTTGAGGCCACAAAATTTTCCTATAAAATCTGGGTTTTGCAAAGATTCAAACGAACTTGGTTTTGCAATTCGAATCTGGGTTTGCAATTTGAATATGGGATTTGCAATTCGTGTCTGGGTTTTGCGATTCAAATATGGGTTTTGCAATCTTAGCGAATTTGGGTTTTGTGATTCGAGCGGATTTGCGAAGATGTGCAGATGTGTGCAAAAAGAGGACGCTATGGTTGCAAAGAAGATGAAGTTGTGGTTGCAAAGAAGATGAAGCTGCGGTTGCAGAGAGGGCGCCAACAGAGCAATGGGAGTAGGACGAAGCATGCCTTAGCTAGTCCTGTGGTTTTCGGGGACTCTCACTAAAAACTGCTAGCGATGCCGTTAGTCTGGGCGAGTCCCAGCTAATCTCATTAATATTAGTCCCTCATCACAATAAACGCTGGACTACACTAAAAGCTAATCCAGTATAGTCCAATGAAACTTAGTGAAGCCAAACAAACGGGTCCTTATTGTTTTTACCAAATTGCATGATGGTGCTCTCGGCCTCGTTCATTAGATGTGTTTGGATGAGGGATTGCAAAGTAATAAGGGACATGGATTACTACGGTACTACGGTAGTATGAATTGTTTTAAAAACATGAGATAAAGGGATTTGTAAATGACTTGTTGGAATGATTATATAGTGCATTTTCAATCCCTATAACTAATGTTTTCTTATAGTACATTTCTTACTAATTGAGCCTAAATCCGCGAAGGTGTCGGTACTCAAATGCATGATAAGAGTTTGTGACAACCCTCTAAGGGAGCAGAGTTTTGAAGACAACTGAACCAATCTATTTAGTAGTAGCTTATAGCTATACATATATATATACACACACACACACACACACACACATATTTAGGTCAAATTGAATGATTGTGTCTACATATCTCAAAATCTTTCAAGGATCTAATACAAGAACAGCTTCATTTCCTAATTTCCTCTCTGACTCTGAGCAAAACATTGAAATTGAATATAGAGATAGAGGTATTTCTTTATCTCTCGAATATGCCCTTAACATACACCATTCCTTTCTCACTCAGTTGAAGCTCCTTTCTCATTTGCTCTACTTGCTGGTCATCCCCTTGAACGATGATCTCTGACTGTTCACCATCGTCAATGACCATCATTTTGACCTTGATCTGCTCCTTTCGCGACGCTCGCTTCCAGTAATATGCGCCCCTGTGTTCCATTTTGAAAACATCAGTACATTTTTTAGTTTTGGAGCACTCGTATGCAATTTGACACAGATAAGTGAATTGGAATTGAAGCGTGTGGGTGCTTTTGCACTACTTACGCCAACGGACTTAAGGTGGTGAGCCAAAACCAGTTATTGCCGAAATCGGGAACAGTTATGGTAAGAACAAGAGCTACGCTTGCGAGGCTGATGCAGGTGCAAAAAGTGAGCAATGCCGCCTGGCCTCGACTTGGAACCATCATGCCTTCAAACCTTCATACCATTCAAAGACAAGACAGAAATATCTGAGCATGTCTATTCACTCACTATTATGTATAGATATTGTTACAACACCCAAACTCCTTGGCAATTTGGCAATGGCAAGGCAAACAATAGAAACCACAGTAGTATATGCATATATGATGATGTTCATGGAGAATGCAACACATGGAAATTCCCAAAGAAACAGATAACATGTCCATATATAATTGCAGCATCATCTCGTCACTAGATTCAATGTACATTGAACGAAGAAATGGATGTCAACTTTCAAATTGTGTAAGTTGAAAGTAGGTAAGGTGGAGTTGTGGATTACGTAATGGTCTCCCCTCGATCAGTGACCACGAAATTGTTGCGAGTGAAAAAAGAGAGGATTTCACCGGCGACTTGGCTTGGTGCCTTCTTCTCTTCACCTACAAACGTCTTCTGCACGACCTGATATCCTCGCGTTTACATATGTTCATATTCAGTTCGGGCGCCCATGTTGTTTAAGTGAAAATTGAGGGCATAATTACAAAATTACAGACCTTGGATTTAACAGAACGTTTGATGAGGGACCAAAGGCCAGGAACAGAGATGACGAAGAGACCCAGGGATGTGTAGTAACTGGCCAACGAATAACCTACGGCGCCGTCTGCAGCTGCAACCACAAACATGAGGGAGCTGCTGATGCTGCTGCTGGATGCATTCAGTTGCTGCGGTGGTTCCAGTAAGAGAGGTACCAGAGACGACGACGTACTAACAAGAGACTCGTGGAGGGAGCTCATCACCACCTCTCTCTTCTTGTTGGTTCCTGAACTTCCTGATGAACGCTGGCTCAGCCGCCATGGCTGCTGCTGCCTCTGCTGGTGGTGGGTTACGTGGAGTATTTTCAGAGGACGGGAACTAAGAGGATTTGGATGCGGGTGCGGAGGGGATGATAGCACTTTCGCTGCCATAGCGCTCGCCCCCTCTCCCTCAAGAAAAAAGAGAGAGACAGATGGAGAGAGATAAGGATTGAGTTTTTCTGTTTACTAGCATAGAGACGCCTGGCTCTTCCTGTCTGTGGACTGTGGAGGTCCAACTCCTAAAGTACAGAGTGAAATATGTGAACGTGATAGACTGACTGACAGCCAAGCCAAGCCAAGCCAGCTGCCGGCTCCCTACGAACGAGGTGGATAATGGGCGTGTTGGTGTTTGGGCCTATTCCCTCGCAAATGGCCCAAATTTAAGAGCGTTGAGGCAAGTAGTGTTCGCTATTTGGACACACAAATTAACACATTCTTCAGTCCAAGTGGCCTCAAATAATATATAATAGTAAGCTCATCAGTGTGTCAAACAAGTGCACCAATTAAGAAAAACTAACGAAAAGTCTAAAAAAACGTTCATTTTAATGAAAAGCCATTTTAAATGTATAATGAATAGTACTAGGAAAATGTATAAATGTGGTTTTTCGTTAAAAGTGAATATTACCGGAAGTGTTTTGTTAAAGCTCCCTCGTAAAACAAATACAACTTGATAAAGGCCTTTCATAGTAGTGAGTTTGATCTTCTACATATAAGATTAGAAACACATCAGTAGCAAAAATTCATGTTTTTTTAATATAAAGATATATTTACACTACAGAGTGAGAATTTACGCTAAATCACAAAATATGTCTGCAAAATCTCATGTTCAAACACCAAAAAATTGCAATAAAAAAAAAAACTTAAACTAAGTATAGGCCTTGTAGTTCAAGTTCGATAATAGCATTTACTTTTACATTGGATGTCTAAACTTGATTCACCATATCACCAATATTAATAACTAAATGAATGAAAAGTAGATAGGTTTCATAAGTTTTGGGTATGAAAATGAAGGTATCCTAAGTAAACATACCTTAAAATACTTTAATTTAGTATTTATACTTTTTAATGTAGGAGCATCTTCAAGGAATATGTCAAATTTTGAAACATCATAATGATATTTGATGGTTTGTGTGGCAATTTGGTATTTTATACAATTTTTTGCTCCATCCAATATGTTAAATAATAATATTACCCTATAAATTTTTTATTCTCTCGTAGGGTCCAATTATTGAGATAATCAACCAAATACTTAAAACACAGTAACATTTATTAAAAACTTATTAAATGGATTTGACACCTTTTGTCAAATTTGACAGCAAAAGGTCTTGCCTTCAAATGACTCAATGTCACGTAAAAAACTGAAGGCTCGCGTAAAAAACTGAAGGCTCGCTTGAAAAGAATTTGATGTCATTTTTACTGTTATATGTTTATGTGACAATTTTAACATATTTTTTTTAAAGATGCCCTAAGTATCTCACTACACATATGAGGCAAACCTCACTTTTTTTATTAAAAAGCAAAGGGAAATGTTTTTATTTCCAAATTTACCCTTTCGTATCTTTTTTGTTTCTTTCAAAATAATGATGCTACATTTTGTGGACAATTTCTATACCTTCTTTTTGAAAGAGGTAGGATTATAATAAAGTAAATCTCACTTATACTATAGAGATGCTTTAGATATGGACTTAGCATTTTCTTTTTAAAAGTTAGTGGACTACACTTATAGCATTTCCTTTACTTATCTAATTTGATAATGTACTTAGTGCAATGTAAAATAAACTTACTCAAAACTTTATATTACAATTTATTTATCTTAGTGAAATATCAAAAAAGGATTTATAAGCAAGAAAAAATATCCATAAATGTCTAAAAAGATGGTTGCTCAAAGCCCATCTACGGTTGTCATCGCTCGATCACTTCCTTTTTATGTCATAACAGAAGCATAATTAGAAGTGAATTTTGATATTTTCGTTTTACAATTTACAAGGTACCAATAAAAAAAGAAATTGCTATTAATATTTTAAATTTTTCATTCTACAATCTTTATAGTATTTTTCTTCCTAACTATATAAGTTTGGAGTGCAAAATTAAAGTTTGAGTGTTCCAACAACAATTATCTTGAAAAAAAAACAGTTGATAGTGTACCTAATTATGGAAACTCTTGTATTGCTTTGACTAGAATAGCCCCTTCCTTCCTCGGAAAGAGGCCAAATCTGAGGAGCGATCAAGCCTAAAGTGAAGGAGAGAAGGAGCAATGGAGATGAAGGGGCGAGGGCGGTGATTAGGGCCTGTCCGTACTCTTCCGAAACCGGTACTCGACAGTCACTGACGTCAGCAAACCCACGAATACGCGCACACGCACCCCATTAACCTCCCACCCCCCCCACCCCCCCCCCCCCACACACACACACACACTCTCTCTCTCTCTCTCTCTCAGAGCTCCCTAAACCAGCGCTCCAATTTTCATGTGCGACTTGATCCTCCTGATAAACCCTAGAATCTCAAGTTTCTCTAAAATCACTCTCTCGCTTCTGCAGATAACTTCGAGTGAGTGGAAAATGGTGGTGAAATCGCTGGTTCAGAGCTCCGCCGATGCTGAAGGAGGCGCTGACGCTGCAGACCCGCATTCCAAAAGCGACATTCCCTCGCCGCCGGGAAGGAGAACTAGTTCTCGCCTTCGGGGCAAAGAGAAACCCCAGAAGGAAATCCTGGTCCGCAAAAGAGTTGCATTACTTGATGAGCACAGAGACGGAGACGGAGACCGAGAGCAAGACGGAGGGGGAGACGGAGGTAGCCTCAGCAAAAGAGCCAATGTCGACGGTGGAAAAAGCTCCCATGCTAAAAATGAGGCCGGGGACGCCGGCTCTAACGGTTGTTTAGAAGGCGGAGCCAGCAAACCCACTGATTCTTCGGCTGAGAAAAGCGACCATGCTAAGGTCAAGGAGACCCTGAGGCTGTTCAACAAGCATTACCTTTATTTCGTACAGGTTTGTCCTTATGAGGATTGAGCTCAGATTTTACCCTATTTGCATGTTTAAATGTTGAAAATGTTTGGGTAAGAAGTACGGTCAACTTTTAGAAATTTGATTCATAGGAAGAAGAAATGAGGTGCAGAAAAGTGGAGGCTGATAAGAAGGCCTCCAAATCCGCAAAGAAGGGCTCGAAATCTTCAAAAAAATCTAAGGTCAGTTTATCTTACTTACTCTTTGCTTAACATGCATGTGGTCTGGAAACTGAGCAATTTGGTCTTTAATATGTTTCCAAAATGGACAAATTTCTGCAGAAAGAGGCTTCCCCGCTAGAGGCAAAGGCGTCAAAACGACATGATTTGAAGGCAATATCGAAGGCAAGTGAACATGATTCTTGCCTCATCACTGTCTTCTCTCGATAGACACACTCTTTGTGTTTTCATAATATATGACATTTTGAAATCAAACGATCTCAGGTGCAAATGCTGTTCAAATACTTCTGTTTTGTAAAGTGATTCTGGTGTACTATACTTAGGAATTCTGAAGTAACATGAAAGTGATTGTAACATTGGTGGTGGTGTCAATTGTTGTGACATGTCTCTTGTTTTATGGGTTTCCTACTTGCTATCCATATGATAACTTTGTTTTGTATTAAGAGCCAATGATGTTCCTGCTCGGGACCTGCAGTGGGAAGTAATAATAGGTTTTTCAAGAGCAAGGAGGATGAGGTGGATTTAATTAGGGATGAAATTAAGTTTTTAGCTTTTCTCTGAACATATTTGTGTAAACATTTTAGAGGTATTCTTTTGAGTTTTATTCTTATTGACTGGGGAATATCTTTGATTTGAATGTAATATAGTTTATCCTGGTTTTGATGGACATCATGTTCGTCTTTCCTACTTGTACCTTTTCTTTTCTAATAGAATTCATGTTGATCATTAAAAGAGTGATGTTCCTGTTTGGGATACGATGGTCAGTATTTATGATTATAACGTCTGATATAATCTGCCCCTGTTTTTCTTTGGCTTTTAAATAATAATGTCTAGCAGATGATGGAGAGAAAAGAAATCTTGAATGCCCCTAAAAGAATCGGAAGCATTCCAGGTTTGCGACTCTCACCTGGTTAATTTTCCCTTTGCTCTATGTGCTTTTGAGGGTTTGTTGACTGAAATACATTATGAGATTGATAATTGAACACAGTTGCCTTTGAAATATGTCCTCTTTTTTTTTTTTCCAAAGATTTTAATTTGTGGGTGCTAAAGTTTCCCTTCCTGGTAGGTATTGATGTTGGGCATCAGTTCTATTCTCGGGCTGAAATGGTTGCTGTTGGTTTTCACAGCCACTGGCTCAACGGCATTGACTTTATGGGGCAAAACTACGACAAAGTCAAAGGGGTAATTCATACTTTTCCTCTTTGGACATAAACACTTGAGAATGAACCTGCATTTGTTTAATTATAACTAGGGGTATTTTTCTGAAGGATCGGATTGGAACAATGTTTCCAATTCCCATTCCAAAATTTTGAATTAGAGTGGATCAGATCACAATTTTTAAATTTGAAAATTTTGGCATATCGGGAAATTTCAAAGTCGGAGTAATCTTGGAAATTTCAGAACATAATTCAGAAGTTCATATATTTTATAAGTTTTTGAATAGTCTCAAACTTTCCACACGTGGAATTTATTGTTCTTTCTTAATATTTGGTGTATGCTGATGTATGAATTCAATTAATTTTGTGGTATACTAGAATGCTTATACTTTTTAATATATATATATATATATAAGTGTGTTTGTACCATACTTGACCAATCCCGAAACTACCGAGCACCGGCCAACACTATACTGTCAAGGACCCAGAAGAGTTCCCCTCCGACCAGGAGGCCAATCACTACTCGACACGTGTCAAGATTAGAAGCCAATCAGAGCGCAGCACGTGTCGACATCAAGAACCAATCATAACATGACACATGTCAATGTGACAAAGCTACAAGTTTTTCTATAAATAGGGGTCATTCCCCCACAATATTGCCGAATGCCATTTTGTGTTAAATCATTCACAAGAACTCACTAAATTGAGAGCTTGATCCTTTGTACTTGTGTAAGCCCTTCACTACTAATAAGAACTCCTCTACTCCGTGGACGTAGCCAATCTGGGTGAACCACGTACATCCTGTGTTTGCTTCTCTGTCTCTATTCATTTACGTACTTATCCTCACTAGTGACCGAAGCAACCAAGCGAAGGTCACAAAACCTGACACTTTCTGTTGTACCAAAGTCTTCGCTGATTTTGTGCATCAACATTTGGCGCCGTCTGTGGGAAACGACACTTATTCCTACTCTCTTCAGCTGTGTCAAGCTGGTTTCTATCATTCGTACACTTTCTTTTGACCAGGCATCCCTCTCCAGCATGGGAAGCGAAGGAAGCCACAGCACACAGAATGACATCCCCCTTGCACATAGTGCGAAACAACGAAAGAAGGAAGGAAAACGAGTTATTCTTCAAGCTAAAGTCGATGAGTTGGAAGCTCAGAACAACAAAATAGCAATGAGGAATGAGGTCCTCCAGGAGCAATATGAGAAGCTCTTCGAGACACTCCACGAAGCTAGGCAAGCTCAGACACGCGAGCTTGTTGCCCCCGTGGAAGTCAACCATCAACTGGGTGCCCTCCAACATGGAGGGTCACATGCATTCGACATAGATATCCCTGATAGGGAACAGATTACCCCTCGACTTGATAATCAACATGAGGCTTCTCTTAACCCAGTTGCTTCGACCCGAACCATGAGAAGTGGAGGGAGACACCTCTTTGCTGAAGGGGCAGAGGGATCGAAAGCCGTCTTTCGCGATTGTCGGGATTTCCTGAAGCAACGTCGAGAGAATTCCATCCATATAAGCTCAAAGATTAATGACCCAAGGATTTCTGAGAGACTCGGTCCCCTGCCACGGCCCAAGCCGGCCACCAATTTGGGGAAGGGGCAACAAGTCCCAGAGAGACATGAGGGTACAGGGGACTCAGAGGTGTTCCGACAGACATACCCTGGAAGCCAGTACAGCGAGTCCAGGGAAAAATCACATGCCCTCGATCAAACCTTCCTAATTCCAAGAGGAGATGGAGATTTACGAAAGAAAGCTCCAGTGACACATAACTCCGCTCAGGACCCCCTTGTCCTACAACTTCTTGAGGAAGTAAACAAGTTGAAGGCTGAACGTCAGGCTGAAATACCTGACTGGAACCAACCCAGGCCTGGCCCTCTTACAAGGAGGATCCTCAACACCCCCCTTCAAGCAAAGACAAAGCAAAAGCTTGGCTTGCAACTTTATACTGGAAAAGAGGACCCGATTGAGCACCTTAACCTCTTTGAGTCCACCATGGCATACCGGATGCACACCGACGAAGAGCGATGTCTTCTCTTCCCCTCCACCCTCTCTAGTGGAGCTCTAAATTGGTATTGTCGTCTTACACCTGAGACGGTAGACTCATTTGAGGAATTGAGGAAACTATTTGTTTCCCAACACATTTTCCAAACCGATCGCTTGCACTCTGCAGATGACTTGTACACTATCCGCCAGAAGCCAGACGAGTCATTACGTATGTATGCTGGCCGCTTCAGCCATGAATACTCCCGGTGTGCCGAGGCAGACGACAAGACTGCCCTCAAAGCCTTCACGGCAGGCCTACGTGATTGTTTCTTTAAATACATGATCAATGCCAATACTTGGAAGACTTACTCTGAGGTGATGGCGCAGGCTTATAACCATGCCTCCGCCGAGGCAAAGACATATCAGGAGAAACCCCCTACAACCATCCTTTATCAACAAGTGGGAGGTGGAAGCCAGACTCACCTAAATGAGAAGACCTCGACTTTCCAAACAGCAGTGGCACCTCCCCATGCCTTGCATAATGCTTCACCGAATCAACAGACATATCAATTTCAAGGCAAGAGGAAGGATTTCCATCCTCACCACTCTCCTTTCAGTAAAAAGAGTAAGGGACACTATCCCGATAACCAAGGGTATCGCCACAATAACGCACGCCCCCAGGCAGTCAATGCAGTGGGTCAAACCCGCGTCAAGATACCCCCTACCCCAAGGTATGAGACATACACGCCCTTGAATGCCACATGCGCGGCCATTTACCCCAGCATAGCTCACCTGATACCAAAGCCAAAGCCGAGGCACCCAGATTACACGCCCCCGAATAACGCGGGCATGTTTTGTTGCTACCATGAGCATAACGGCCATGATAGCGAGAAATGTATCATCCTCCGTGATCGTATTGAAGCTTTGGCACGAGAAGGAAAAATTGATCAATTCCTCCTTCACCCTCAAAGGGATAACCGTAACCAACGCCAGGTGAATGTCATATATTCCATAAGCGGCGGCACACCCATATCTGAATCTTCCAATAGGGCCATGAAAAACAGTGAACGAATTCTGAGGCCTGGTCACCAAGTGTTTCACGTGGAAGACATCAGGGGAGGGAAGTATCAAAAGCCTAACTGGGATCCGATATGTTTCTACCCTGAGGAAGAAAGAGGCATCATCTACCCTCATAACGACCCATTGATCGTGGAGGCTCACATAGCCAACTTTGATGTTCGACGAATCCTCGTAGACACAGGGGCTTCGGTCAATATCATGTTTGCCGAAGCTTTCAGGGCACTCAGTGTAGCTGAACACTTGCTCGATCGCTCGATTTCTCCTCTGATAAGCTTCTCCGGTGATATCGTGCAACCCTTAGGGAGCATACATTTACCCTTTACTATTGGTACAGGCCCTTACACGGCTACCATTACCACTAACTTCCTAGTGGTTGACTGCCCAACGGCATACAATGTCATATTTGGGCGCACAGGCATCAATGATCTCAAGGCTATGGTATCCACGCATATGCTGTTGATGAAATTTCCAACCCCCCATGGCAACGGCTACATCAGAGGAGATCAGCTTAGTGCACGATCATGTTACAACACTTCAGTTAAGCAACAACACTTGCCCGGACCCAAGGAAACCCTGTCTGTACATGACCAAGTCACAAAGACCAGCCTAGATGAAGCGAACTTGGATCTTCCTGATAGCAACAATCAACCGGATGATCCTCGAGATGACTCTTTCACCCAGCAAGCCCAACCTGCTGAAGAGTTGGAGAAGGTACCTATCTCAAGAGATTATCCAGATCGCATGGTGAAGATTGGCACCACATTGTCACCACCCCTTCGGTTAGCATTGATATCTTTTTTGAAAGAGAACACTGAAGTCTTCGCCTGGTCATACGAGGACATGCCAGGCATCTCTCCCGATGTCATCTGTCATCGTTTGAGTATTGACCCCAAGATCAAGCCGGTGAGACAGAAGCGAAGATCTTATGACGCTGAACGATACGAGGCAATGAAAGCAGAAGTTGAAAAACTCAAAGGCATAGGCTTTGTCCGCGAAGTCAATTACCCGACATGGGTAGCAAATGTGGTCCTTGTTAAGAAAAATCCGACCAAAGAAAGTCTTTTGCTTCAAAAGGTCTTGTGGAGAATGTGTGTTGACTACACCGACCTAAACAAAGGGTGTCCGAAAGATAGTTTCCCTCTTCCTCTTATTGACAGACTTATAGACTCTACGGCCGGGTGTGAACTCCTGAGCTTCATGGATGCTTACTCAGGATACAACCAAATCCTCATGAACCCTTCGGATCAAGAACACACAGCCTTCACTACCGACAGAGGACTATACTGCTACAAAGTCATGCCTTTCGGCCTAAAGAATGCAGGAGCGACTTATCAGAGACTAGTCAACTCAATGTTCGCCGAGCAGATTGGGAAGAGCATGGAAGTTTACGTTGATGATATGTTAGTCAAGAGCAAACATGCTGACCAACACATCACCAACCTATATGAAACTTTCACTATTTTGAAGAGGTATCGAATGAGGTTAAACCCCAACAAATGTGCCTTCGGCGTAGGCTCTGGCAAATTCTTAGGTTTCATGATTAGCCAACGAGGCATTGAAGCTAATCCCGAGAAGATCAAAGCAATCCTCGACATGAAGGAACCGGTAACTTCAAAGGACATCCAGAGCCTTACCGGCAAGGTGGCAGCCTTAACCAGGTTCATTTCTAAGGCCACAGACAAATGTGCTCCCTTTTTTAAAGCACTTAAGGGAAGTAGGAAGTACATTACATGGACTGATGAATGTGCCGAGGCATTCAAAAACCTCAAGGAGTACATGAGTAAAGCCCCTCTACTCTCCAAGCCCGAGGTAGGAGACATTCTCATTATCTACCTATCGGTATCAGCTTCAGCCGTAAGTTCCGTTCTCATTCGAAAGGATGGGAATATTGAGCGACATGTCTACTACGCTAGCAAAGCCTTACAAGATGCGGAGACACGGTACTCTAACATTGAGAAATTGGCTCTGGCATTGGTCATGTCTGCTCGAAAACTCCGCCCTTACTTCCAAGCGCACTCCATCATCGTGCTTACCAATTATCCTCTTCGACAGATACTCCAAAGTCCTGACACTTCAGGGCGAATGATCAAATGGGCAATAGCGTTGGGTGAGTTTGACATCTCCTACCAACCAAAGCCAGCTGAGAAGGGCCAAGCAGTAGCAGATTTCATCGCCGACTTCACATATCCTGTTGACATTGCTTCTACATCTGAAGCAGTAGCTTCATTACCATCGGAAGCTCAGAAGGTAGAATCAACAACCTCAGCTTGGAGTCTGTATGTTGATGGCTCATCCAACCAACAGGGCTGTGGAGCGGGACTAGTCTTGACTACGCCCGACAAGGTAGCAATGGAGTATGCTCTTCGTTTCAAATTCAAGGCATCAAACAATGAGGCCGAGTATGAAGCCCTTCTGGCAGGATTACGTTTGGCCAAACACCTCGGGGTTAAACAAATTGATATTTTCAGTGACTCCCAATTAGTGGTCAACCAGGTTACCAACAACTTTGATGCTAAGGACAGCTCCATGGCAGCATATCTTGCGCAAACACAACTTTTGCTCAAGCACTTCCACTACCAGATCACCCAAGTTCCTCGAGCGGCAAACAGTCATGCAGACGCCCTGGCTCGCCTCGCCTCAGCTGTGGAAGACAAGATTGGAAGAAAAATTCATGTCGAACTGTTGGCAACACCAAGCACCATGGCCGCAGAAGTATGCAACTTACAACGGGGGGATAGTTGGATCACCCCGATCTATAATTTCCTTGCTCATGGCACCCTCCCAAATGATAAAGTCCAGGCTAAGCAAATTCGATACAAGTCTACTCGCTACCTGATCATCAATGATCAACTCTATAAGCGAGGTTTTAGCCTGCCATACTTAAGGTGTCTTACGCCTGCCGAGGCGGAAATCGTCCTTCGGGAAATACATGAGGGAGTCTGTGGAGATCATGCTGGATCTCGGTCCCTAGCACACAAGACTTTTCGCCAAGGATATTACTGGCCAACACTCCACCAGGATGCCATCAAAGTATCCCGCTCATGTGACAAATGTCAACGATATGCGGCTATTCCTCATTCCCCTCCAGAGCCTCTTACTCCTATGATCAGCCCTTGGCCCTTCGCCCAGTGGGGACTTGATTTGATCGGCCCAATGCCGGCAGGGAAGGGCAAAGTCTGTTACGCAGTCGTTGCAGTGGACTACTTCACAAAGTGGGCCGAAGTAGAACCCTTGGCAACCATTACTGAGGCAAAGATAGAAGACTTCGTGTGGAAGAACATCCTTTGTAGATTCGGCATTCCCAATGCGATAGTCACTGACAATGGGCGACAGTTTGACAACAAGAAGTTCAGGTTGTTCTGCTCTAAGTTCAACATCAACTTATGCTTTGCCTCTCCAGCTCATCCCCAGTCTAATGGACAAGTTGAGGCCATCAACAAAATAATCAAGCGCACTTTGAAAACCAGCTTGGACAAAGCTAAAGGCTGTTGGCTAGAATTTGTACCCCAAGTTCTTTGGTCATATCGCACTTCATATCGGACTTCAACAGGAGAAACTCCATTCTCACTTGCCTTTGGCACAGAGGCGGTTGTCCCTGTTGAGCTCGAGCAAGCAACATTCCGAGTCCAGAACTACATTCAAAGTGAAAATGACAAACAACTCACCCTCAACTTGGATTTAGTCGAGGAACACAGAAACCAAGCTCACTTGAGGAATGTCGCCTACAAGCAGCGCATCTCCAACTATTATGACTCTAGGGTCAAGCCTCGTTCTTTCAAAATAGGAGACTGGGTCTTAAAGAAAAGATTACTCTGCGACAGAGTCCCGAGTGAAAGCACACTTAGTCCAAACTGGGATGGACCGTATGAAGTCATTGGCATCAGTCGCCCTGGCTCTTACACACTTAGAAGCTCCGATGGCAAGACCCTTGGCCATCCATGGAACGCTGATCACTTGAAGTACTACTACAAATAGACTCACGATGTACAAGTGTTGAGCTATAGCCGTTCGGCATCCTATGTAATGAAGGCCATTTGGCAATGAATTCAATAAAGAGGTAATTTAGCCAACTCAGCCCTCACTCTTTTACATTCATAGCAAGCGATGCCGGAACCCTTCTCAATCAGAAAGCAATATGTCTTCCACAGTCACTACAAAACAAGCAAATGAAGACCGTGTCAAGCGCCAAAAAAAAAAAAAAAAAAAAAAAAAAAACAACTTCATCCAAAAAGCTTCACCCGAAAAGCTTCACCTCCAAAGCTTCACCCACAAAGCTTCACCTAAAAAGCTTCACCCAAAAAGCTTCACCATCAAAGCTTCACCTAAAAAGCTTCACCCAAAAAGCTTCACCTAAAAAGCTTCACCCAAAAAGCTTCACCATCAAAGCTTCACCTAAAAAGCTTCACCCAAAAAGCTTCACCCGAAAAGCTTCACCTAAAAAGCTTCACCCACAAAGCTTCACCTAAAAAGCTTCACCCAACAAGCTTCACCCTCAAAGCTTCACCCACAAAGCTTCAACACCAAAGCTTCACCTACAAAGCTTCAACACAAAACCTTGCTCCAAATAAACAAATTTTGTTCACAAAACCCAAGATGCCCTTGAACTTGTACAAAAACACTTGGGTAAACATAAACATTTTTTGTTTTACACCCACAAGGGCCCAAAATTTTCCTTCTTATTTATTCACTTATATATGTTCCCAAACATATTATAATAGATCCAACAACAAGCCAAAGTCCCAAATTTCATAATGGACAAAAGTACAAGCAATTCATCAATAATGAAGGTGCTACAAAAATTGGAATCTGCCCCAAAATAGAAATCCAACCCAAGAGACTTTTTCTCTCTCTCCCTCTTCCGCCTCCTTTCATCTATCAAATTTCTGCAACCTCTGCTCTTCTCCAATGGAGCTGAATTTTGGACACCCTATAGTTCTTGAGCATATGAACAACTTTCAAGAAGGAACCATTTCTGTTTGAGCGACGGAAATTAAAGTGTTGAAGCTCCAAACATGATAGTCGGCTTCTTGCAGATTTCGAAGCTGTTGTGATGTTTCGAAGATCTGGAAATATTTAACCGTTAGTTCATCCTGAATTTTTGATATGTTATGAAAGAGTCGATGAGGAACAACTTCAATGAAGAAAGCATACCGATCTGAACAAGAGAAAATGGAGTTTCGAAGCTCACAACAAATCTGACGGGTTGACAGACAAATAATAACCAGTCATTCATCATACCTGAATTTCTTGAGTTATACAGCTCCGAGGGATCTCAAATTTGGATATGTTGTAGTTCACAAGCTGAGGAACAACTTCAATGAAGAAAGCATACCGATCTGAACAAGAGAAAATGGAGTTTCGAAGCTCACAACAAATCTGACGGGTTGACAGAAAAATAATAACCAGTCATTCATCATACCTGAGTTTCTTGAGTTATACAGCTCCGAGGGATCTCCAATTTGGATATGTTGTAGTTCACAAGCTGAGGAACAACTTCAATGAAGAAAGCATACCGATCTGAACAAGATAAAATGGAGTTTCGAAGCTCACAACAAATCTGACGGGTTGACAGAAAAATAATAACCAGTCATTCATCATACCTGAGTTTCTTGAGTTATACAGCTCCGAGGGATCTCAAATTTGGATATGTTGTAGTTCACAAGCTGAGGAACAACTTCAATGAAGAAAGCATGCTGATCTGAGCAAGAGAAAATAGAGTTTCAAAGCTCACAACAAATCTGACGGGTTGACAGACAAATGATAAACAGTCACTCATCATACCTGGATTTCTGGAGTTGTACTGCTCCGATGGCTCTCTAATTTGGATATGTTGTAGTTAAGGAATTAACGAACAACTTTCATGAAGACAACTTTGTGATTCGACCTACAGATGATGGTGTTATGTTGAAAAACAATTCCGGTTGTTAGGGGAAATGAAAAACAATTCCACCAAAGAAACATCATTATGATGTTTCATCATTATGGTGTTTTCATCATTATGATGCTTTCATCATTGTGATGCTTCCATCATTGTGATGCTTCCATTATGATGTTAATGCACCAACGGTTACACCTTCTGCAATTCCACTTATTCGGGCCTAGCAACCTTCATCAACAAAATCTATGAAGAAAAAGTCCGGGGCTACCACTTAGAAAACAAAAGAATGAAGTTTTGGTACTTACGACATGGACTATTAGCAAGACACCTCATTCGTCAACTCCCTCGACTAGAGACTTGGGGGACTCCCACCATATGCTACTACGCCTTGGTACTCAAAAGTTCGTGACTACTCAGTGACTTGGATTTTTCAAGTCTCCAACCGAGAAGTTTTCCTCACTCGGGAAATTAAGGGAACACTACCTCAAACTACATGCTTCACTCACAAAGCTTCAACAATACAGGTTTCAACAAAAGCAAAAATTCAAAGAACTTTATGAAGAAGGCTTTGGTGTATTTAACACAATATGTTGAAATGAAGCAAAGCTTATTTATTAATATTTTCGATAAGCCACAAATATGTACATATACATGAGTCAAAATAAACAAACAAAAGGGAGCCTTCACAAAGGTTGCTTAGGGGAAGTCTCAGCAGTCGGTAGAGCCCCAGAAAGAGAAAGCACCGGAGGGTGGTTATCCGGAGCCTCAGTACTTGACAAAACCCCAGAAGGAGGAGGCATTGGAGGTTCATCATTTGAAGCTTCATTACCAGGTACAGCCCCAGAGGACGAAGGCAATAAATGCCTTTGGAACAAACCCACAAACCGCTGATGATCAAGTAAAACCTTACCATCAGATTCCTTCATCTGGTCAAGCTTCCTCTTCATGTTTGTAGCATAGTCATGGGCGAGCCGGTGCAACTGCTTATTCTCATGCTTGAGCCCTCTAATCTCCTGTTTGAGACTCATCACTTCAGCAGCCAATGATTCAACTTGGCGGGTTCTAGCAAATAGGCGTTGGGCCATATTAGACACAGAACCTGCACACTGAACACTAAGAGCCAGAGAGTCCTTAACAGCCAACTCATCAGACCGTTTGGAAAGTAGTCTGTTATCTTTGGGAGTGAGAAGGTTCCTGGCCACCACTGCAGCGGTCATATCATTCTTCATCACAGAATCCCCAACGGTAAGAGGACCAGTAGGGGATATGAAGGATGGGCGCCATATGTTGTCTGGAGAAGGCATGGCTGTCTCTTCTCCAAGGTTCAAGTCAAAACGACGGTCGGAGGGTCCAGACATTTTCAAATGTGTTGAAGAAGGAAGAGGTCAGACAAATCAAGATCTTAGAAGTGCAAGAAATGAGCTTCTACTGGTAGAGATTCAAGTGTGCTGTGGAACTTAATGCCAGCCTCTATAAAAATCTGCACTCGACGGAGCTTCAGAAATCGAAGAGGCGTTTGCTTTCTCAAAAGCTGGACTGCTCAGAGACCACGAGGGCCGATCTCAGAAATCGAAGAGGCGTTTGCTTTCTCAAAAGCTGGACTGCTCAGAGACCACGAGGGCCGATCTCAGAAATCGAAGAGGCGTTTGCTTTCTCAAAAGCTGGGCTGCTCAGAGACCACCAGGGCCGATCTCAGAAATCGAAGAAGCACCTGCTTTTTCAGCCTCGTCAGCACCTGTCACATGCACAATCAGCTTTGCGGAAATTACGGGCACTCTGTCGAAGATTTATGGTGAAGTAGAAAGCACGTGAATCTTACTGATCAATCACCGCTTTCCATATGCACCATCAACTCCTCGGGTACCACATATAACTTTGTCAAAGATTTCTGACAAAGTTTAGGCACGAGAATTTCGAAGTTCCAGCTACCCTACTATTACCCATAAGGGTAAAGGAACAGCACCACTGCTTGACAACTGGAAAGTCCCTATGTGTGTCGACCTCCGTGTTTTGCGGCAAGACAGGTTGGCAAGAACGTCCAACCTTTACTCACATTCGAGAAAAGACTCCCAACATAATTACTTTCTCAAAAACCGGAGTAGCACCGCTTTCCGAATCTCGAGAGTCAGATCCTCGACGGGATTGCTTGTTCGAAAACCGAAGAGGCACAACTCTCAGAACTTCGAGAGCCAGATTTCCTTAGATAAAGCTTGTCTGTAATCTCCACACGTAATATCAGCTTTCCAGATACCACATACCACTTTTTCAAAGTGCTCTGACAAAATTAAAACACGTGAAGCTGGCAGCTCCCACTACATTGCTGTGACCAAGAAGGGTAAAGGAATAGCATTACTACTTGTTATTGGGAAATCCCTATATACATTGACCTCCCTCCTCAACGGACAGGCAAACCTGCAAAAATGCTCAACCCTTTCTCGCATTCGAAAAGGCACCCTCAACATAACCTCTCGAAATACTCAGCTTTATTTCCCCCCGATAATACCTCAGCAAATAAGCCACACCAAGAACAAGAGTATCTCATATCATCAGGGTCGAAAGCAAGAGTATCCCATATCATGCTTTCTCCCTGTCTTTGTCTTTGTCATTGTCCACACCTGCAGGACAAGGAGAAAGAGAGCAGTCAGTCGGAACCTGAAATCAAACCTCCAATTTGGAACTGACTGCCTGGAGCCTTTGCCTGGTTGCTTACTTAGCATTGCTCTCGAGTACTCATCCTCAACTGCTGTCAAGGTCACGAATTCCACCGGCAAATGCCTCATGACAGTTGATCAGATATTGGCTCTTTACACTGAAGCTGCCAAGCGTGGATGAGTCACTATGAAGGAATGTTCTGAAGGACCATTTAAATGCAAAGGTTGCACACCACTTCTGCCATGCAAAAGATTGAAGCAGAAGGTTCAACGGTGAGCTGAAACAGATCACTACAGCACGACACCTTTCCATACCACATTCATTATTCCGTCAACAGCAAAAGTATCCCATATCATCAAGGTCGAACGTACTCTAGATTTGATGGACTTGTTTTGACCCTCAAATTTTTGAGTCGGCCTTATACTCTGAAGGGCACCAGAAAACCCTCCAGCACAGTTCAAGAATAAGCCTGTGGAAAGTTACTTCTTCAAAAGCAAAAGTATCTCATATCATCTCTTATCCATTTGCTTCTCCTTATCCTGGCAGTTGAATGAGAGACAAGGAGAAGGAGAACAATCAACCGGAAGCCGAAGTCAAACCTTTGATCCTGGGTTGCTTACTTGGAAGTTTGACTGCTTACCTTGTCTGTCACCTCTTTCGGCAGATCTCCTAGCTCGGCGACTTGGGGGACTCCTACTATAGGGTTTGTATCACACTTGACTAAGCCCGAAACTACAACTAAGCTTCATCCAAAATTGATACATTACCTTGTGCGTCAACATCAGCTAAATACACCATTCCCGGATGGAGGAAAGGTACTTCCAGAGAAGGGCAGATGAAGATCAGACCACACTTCGGTACTTAGAAGTTTCGTGATTACTCAAGGGATTGGATCTTGCAAGTCCCCAACCGAGGAGTTTCCCTCACTCGGGAACTTAGGGGAGCACTGTTTGTACCATACTTGACCAATCCCGAAACTACCGAGCACCGGCCAACACTATACTGTCAAGGACCCAGAAGAGTTCCCCTCCGACCAGGAGGCCAATCACTACTCGACACGTGTCAAGATTAGAAGCCAATCAGAGCGCAGCACGTGTCGACATCAAGAACCAATCATAACATGACACATGTCAATGTGACAAAGCTACAAGTTTTTCTATAAATAGGGGTCATTCCCCCACAATATTGCCGAATGCCATTTTGTGTTAAATCATTCACAAGAACTCACTAAATTGAGAGCTTGATCCTTTGTACTTGTGTAAGCCCTTCACTACTAATAAGAACTCCTCTACTCCGTGGACGTAGCCAATCTGGGTGAACCACGTACATCCTGTGTTTGCTTCTCTGTCTCTATTCATTTACGTACTTATCCTCACTAGTGACCGAAGCAACCAAGCGAAGGTCACAAAACCTGACACTTTCTGTTGTACCAAAGTCTTCGCTGATTTTGTGCATCAACAAAGTGTATGTTTAATATGAAACCAATGCACAAAATGTATTCAAAACTAACATTAACATACAAAATTTTATTACAAAATATAGAATTTGAGCAAATAACTATAAAATATTGGAATAGTTCGGAAGTTTTTCATCGGGATAAGTTCGGAACACTTCAGAAAAATTCGGATTGGAAATTCAAAATTTTCAGAATCTCTAAATGCATTCCAATTTCCATTCCAATTTTTTGGAAAAATATTTGGATTCGGAAGCTTTACAATCGGAACCAGAAACAATATTCCAACTTGCATGCCTAATGATAACTTAAATACTTATTTCATTGTTAAGGTTTTGTCCAGTGGGGAGGGGATTGTCCTTACTGTGACTGGTATGTAATTTACAAAGTCATCCAAAAGTGTTGATGTTGGTCCTTTTTACTTTTGCTTGTATGATGTTCTAGTCTAAGTTACTAAGAAGCAACTTCAGATTTTCCCCTTGTTGATAATGCAGGAGTACAGTAGCTATACATTCCCACTTGCAGTGGCCATTGTTATATCTGGCATGTATGAGGATGATTTGGATAACGCAGAGGATGTTGTGTATACTGGCCAAGGTGGTCATAATTTGTCAGGTGATAAGCGTCAAATTCGAGACCAAGTTCTAGAACGTGGTAATTTGGCACTCAAGGTGTGTATTGAGAGTCTTCTCGTTTTTGTTTTACAAATTTGTCCTCATTTTCCACTTGTAATGGTAGTTGTTTATACATTCAACGATTTTTTGTTGTTCATCCCATGTGTTTATAATGTGAGTTGGCCATAGCAGATACGTTTACTTCTGTTGGTTTCTTGTTAGTTGACACCGTTTCAAAGTAACTTAGTCCTATGTATCTGGTATTTTTATGAATTTAATCTATAAACTGATAGTTATAAGTTCTCTGTTAACTGATATTAAGTTCTCTAACAAGGACCACATATGTATGAGTTCTCTGTTCAAAACTTCAAATGTATTAGTTATTCTCTAACAAGGACCACAAATAAAGATTCGGTTTTAACTGTCAAACCTGAGATGATTTGATGATCTGAACCTTTGGTCTATAGGTCCCTATGGATAATTACAAACATGTTTCTACGTGTGGGTTCACATGTTATCTAAGAATTTATATGTTCTCACAAATTGCAGAATTGCGTGGAGCAATGTGTACCTGTTAGAGTAGTTCGTGGCCATGAATGTAAAAGTAGTTATGTTGGAAAACTTTACACGTATGATGGTTTGTACAAGGTAAAATCCTTTGAAGCTTGTTGTTTTATTATTTTTACTATTTGTTTACTCTATATCTCACTAAAACCATATCTATCACTTTAAATATAAAAAACTACTTGTTTGTTGAACTTTCTGCTGATGTTAACAATGAAAGAATTAGTTATATTTGCAAATAAAGAAATGGTAGATAGACCCTTTTGTTTCTGACTAACTTAACATTCATTTTACAGGTTGTTCAGTATTGGGCGGAGAAGGGTATTTCTGGATTTACTGTTTTTAAGTATCGTCTTAGGCGTATGGAAGGGCAACCAGTTTTGACCACTAACCAGGTTATATATTTTGCTGTACTATCTTTTTCTCCATTACCGATCAAGAAAAGCCTTATTTGAGGCAACTTAGTCAGGAAATTAATCTGTTATGATAGGATTAGTGTTTATTCGGGAAATATATATCTTGAAATTTATAAGGCAGAATAGATATTTAGAGTTTACTTAAGTCTTATTTGGTACTATAAATATTCATAATAAGGTGCACCAGAGTTCTCTTTTTTCTTAGTCCGTGCTGGTGTCACATCATTTGAAGTCACAATTCTCTTTTAATTTTGGAAAATCTCTCATTCCTTTCCTAGCAAGCATGCTTTAGTCCATGATGTAATTTGTTATGCTACTGCTGTTATTTTTAGTTCCTCTGTTTTAACGAACCAATGTTTTGGCCCGCTTTTCTGTTTCAATTTATTTTTTTCAGCTTTGTTGTTGTGCTTGTGATCCACAATTGAACTAGATAGCATTATTATAGGCGTGTGTTATCCACACACCCCTTTTTACTTTATAGTTTATACACACCCTCTTAACTTGCAGCCCTTGGATCGGCTGAATTAAAGAAGATCAAAGGACAGAAATTAACAAGGGGTGTGTGAGAAGTAAAAAGGGGTGTGTGGATAGCACAACCCTTATTATAACTGGGTATCGTAATATATCTCAGTGGGTTATTCCTGCTTATATTCAGAATGTCATGTCCAATTTTCATTTTGACATGTCTAGCACGGTGAATCATTGAGCAACTACGTATCGAGAGATAATTTTCTTTAACATACTCGACTTCTCCAACAGGTTCAATTCATCACTCGACGTGTACCACAGTCTGTTGCAGAAATACGCGGGTATTTGTTGGAACACAATTATAATGTTGAAAGTTTTTAAACTTGATTGCAAATTGTAATTGTAATTACATTCTTTTGTTTTATTGCTCAGATTGGTGTGCGAAGACATCAGTGGGGGCCAAGAGGATGTTCCCATTCCGGCTACCAATTTGGTTGATGATCCACCTGTTTCACCCACAGGCAAGTTGAATTATCAAATCTTCGAATTGTTGTCTTGGTCGCACATGAATAACTGAATAAAATATTTTCTTTTCCTAATCATCATTGACTTGTCAATCACAGATTTAACATCTCATTAATAATCTATTCACACTACATGCATGATTGTAACCAATTACTAGCTGTGGTGGTTGAACTTTTTCATGGACATGTGGCCTCCTCAAATTTGTTAAAAAGTCACTTAAATGATTTATATTCTATACTAACGTGAGTACAACAATCTGGTGTCAAATTCGTAAATTTCAGGTTTTACGTATTGTAAGTCTATCCAAGTTGCGCAAAATGTGAAGCTTCCCACAGATGTCACTGGATGCAATTGCAAAGGTTCTTGCACGGACCCTAAGACTTGTGCATGCACCATGCTAAATGGCGATGACTTCCCATATGTGCGGCGTGATGGTGGCAGGTGAGCAATACATTAAACATGCCATTATATATCAACATGAAATTTTGATATTAGATGCATAATAGTTTTGGCTGATTTTATTACTTTATGTTCTTATTTGAGGGTACTCTTGCTTATGTTGCATCTTCCAGATTAATTGAGGCGAAGGATGTAGTGTTTGAATGTGGTCCAAAATGTGGTTGTGGACTTTCTTGCCTCAATCGTACTTCTCAGAGAGGGCTGAAGTATCGGTTCGAGGTGGTGTTATTGTAGCTACTTTGTTTGGTTATTTGGAAACACAGACACACATGATTACACGAATCACTGCTTGGCTATTGTCAAAGTGGCACATTCTAAATAGTGGGCATTAGCAGGTTTTCCGGACACCAATGAGAGGATGGGCTGTTAGATCATGGGATTTTATCCCTTCTGGAGCACCAGTCTGTGAGTACATAGGAGTAATTAGAAGGACAGAAGATGTAGATAGTGCCTTAGAGAACTATTACATATTTGACATGGATTGTTTGCAAACTATGAAGGGGCTTGACGGAAGAGAGGTATTGCCACTAGCTGTATTCAACTATCCAATATGATATGCCTTGGCAATTCCAGTTTGAAGTCTCTCTGTGTCGATAAAAGATCACTTCTTAATTTTGATAACTTTTAAAACCTGGATCTCCTACTTGGTTTCTGCATGTATGAATTAATTGTCTCATTAGAAGGTTAGATAATGCTTGTTCTGGTATATTTTCAAAGATTGTTTGATGATGGTTTATATTTTGGCTTTAATGTATAAAATAATATAACTATAAAGTTTTGTATGTAGAAACAAATTGAGAATGAAATGTAGGCAAATGACTCTTTTGTAGCTGTTAGAACATGGATATTTTTGGATGAACACTGCCCATATGTGGCTGTCTAACTACATCACCTTCATGAGGAAATAGTCGTTTGTATATTTTCGCTAGAAGTCAATTACAGTTTACCATTTCATATGACATATTTCTTTGTCAGTTATGTATTTTGATCTTGCTGAGCTGGGAAATTTTGTCTCATTTATCTTTCTGACAGAGGCGTTCACAAGCTGTATCCATACCAGCAGCTAATTCACTGGAGAGACCTGATGATCAGAGCTCTGATAGCGGGCCAGAGTTCTGCATTGATGCAGGTTCAACTGGAAACATAGCCAGATTTATAAATCACAGTTGTGAGCCTAATCTGTTTGTCCAGTCGGTGTTGAGCTCACACCATGACTTAAAACTAGCTCGGGTGATGCTGTTTGCTGCGGACAACATACCTCCTCTGCAGGTGTCTCTTGTTCTCTCTCTCTCTCTCTGATTGTCGTTTTCATCACATTCAATCTTGTTTGATTGAAGTTGGAAATGAGAATGAGAATGTTCCAAGATAAGAATGCTGGTGATATTCCAAAAATAGTAATAGGTTGTGTGTTTATGAACTATGTAGCCAACAAGGTTAATGTCTTGATGCCTTAAATTCAATGTTAAAGTCGTCGTGATGAAGTGAATGTTTATTATCTGTATGGTACCATCACCAAGCGGCTGCTACTTATAGGATCCTGATAGGAATTTGTTCTGTTGCACGCACTTGGAATCTTCTTTATGTGGACTTTAACTACGAGTTCCAGTAATTGGATCTTAAACTTAATTTTGGAGTGGCTGACATTATTGTTGGATTTATGACAGGAGCTCACATACGACTATGGCTATGCCCTTGATAGCGTCTTGGGTCCCGATGGGAAAGTAAAAAAGATGTTCTGCCATTGTGGTGCGACAGGTTGCAGGAAGCGCTTATTCTAGTTGATGAAACTGATATTTAGACTCGGACTTCGCAACAATTCCAGGTTATGGGTTTATACTTTATTGTTGTATTCCTTTGTAATTCCGCCGGGCTGATCTAACCTCCATGCTCTGGGAGATTGTGCTTCAAATGCACAGAAAAGGTACATGTCAAACCATGGACACTCATTTGTAACACTCACATGTCGAGAGAGAATTGAAATATCAATATTTCGGTCAAAAACTAGGAACCTTGCAACGATTTGTACGTACTATCATTGCCTTGATCGGTTCCTCATCGATCCAGATTTCCTTATTTTTTGTTTCGGCATGAAAAAAACTGCTCCCCAGACATCCATCTTCCAAAAAAGTTGGATTCTTGCTCGAATACTAAGACAAGAAAAATTGCAAACCAGTAACCATTCAATCGCTATACGTGTTACAAACTAGACTGCCAATAAGCAGCTTTGTTAGAGAAATACATCAAATACATAATACGATAAATGGCAGTCTACTTAACTCTGAAGCAATTATTATTCACTCATCCAATCCCAAACTGGTTTTTGTACGGTATTGGCGTCCAGTTCTCTGTATACTGCTTCTTCCATCCATTGCTGTATCCGGTTCATCTTCCTCCATTGCACAAACATCTTCATTATCCTCTGCTGCAATGGCAAGTGGCATCACTTTGCAAGCCGCAGTTTCCCTTCGAGCACCCCCTGGTCTCTCTGACTCCCCATCGTTTTCTATCATTAAAGCATCACTTGATTTCTTTCTTGGTATAAATGTGACAGGTTTTGAAAGATCAACAGAAGCATCCTCTGCCTGTGGTTCCGTAGAATTTGACTTCCTCACCAGATTAAGGAATTCCATGTAGGCTTGCTTGTTAGACTCCTCGTCCACATCACCTGATGAATCAAACGTGTAATGCGTATATCTTGAAGGATTTCGTATATAATCCGGAACTGGAGGATTTTCATTTGAATGAGTTTCTACAGGAACATCTTTGGCTCCGTCTTCATCTTCATTACTTTTGCAGTTGGAGTCAAACCGGACACGTTTTTGTGTTTTGGACGAGTCTAACTGATTATCATTCTTCCTCTTCAGAATCGACTTTAGGTTGGCAGCATCTTCAGAGATGTTTTCAGCAGCTATAGAAGACGATGTGCCGTTCCCAGAAACCCTGAGGGAGTCACTTTTTTGAGCTGCTTCAGCATCTTGTTGGAGCCTAATCTTAGCTGCCAGGTGATTAGCACGCGGGTCTCTAGTGAAATCCTTAATGGAACTAGGAACCTTCTCTTGAGTATCAATATCGATCCCATAGTCGTTGACATCCCTCATATACAAGCGATCTCCGGCGGTCTCCTTGCCAACAGCCACTTTGTCATATCCATCTTCCTCTTCCTGTATACAGAATACAAATACATGTTAATACAAGTTAAAACAGGCAGTCCCAACTCCCGACCCTCAAGCAAATCGGAGAATTAATAACTACGAAAGCTTATAATTTGATTCAGCATAAACATCTGCACCTCTATCTTGCCTGCCTAGTTAGTGTTCACGGGCATTCCGATTTGCTCTTGCTCATACATCGAATTTGAATTACACTACACAGTGATGGCATGAGATCCTAATCGATCAAATTGTAAAGAGCAGCAAAGTGAGAGAGATAAATACCTCGAAGTCGAGAGTACAGTCCCTGCCGATTGAGGATTTAATTTCCCACTCCTCTTCATTGTAGCCGTCTGGCTTATCCTCAGTTGCGGGCTGACTGGGAGAACCAGATGCCTCTTGCTCCTCCTCGCCTTCGTCTTCGTCTTCGACGTCGTCGTCAAGGTCTAGAAGGTCCTTCTCCAGGTCGTCACTGAAATCATTCTTCGACCTTGAATTTGATTTTGAGTAGAAGGGTAGGGGTTCGGGGCTGCCCTTGTCTCTGTTCCATTCCCTCCTCTCGATTTCCTCGTCGGTTAGGGACCATAGCGAGCTCAGACACGACTGTTGACCGGACGACGACGATGAAACTGGGAGAGAGCCGAAGATTTTGCCTACTCGAACGTTGAACGTGTCTTCCATAGTGGGTGGGATTTCGAATTCCGATAGCTGAAATTCTCAATTAGGGTTTTAAAAGGGGAAACCTCCGGTTTTGGATTGCACCGACTAATAATGAGGCACGTACCGAGTTGAGTGGGCCTAGTCCAATTTAGGTGATTTCTCTCTCACATAAGCCTATGACGAGTCCGGCCCATGCTTTGCCCATGTACTAATGATAGCACTCCAGTTCATTAAAAAAGAAATAAAAACAAAGCATCAGTTGGGCAAGAGAGGTGTCTCCGCTTCTTTTGGCCTTCACAGAAGAGTTGAGGAAGACCTTGAAGTTGATCATTGTGCCCGAATGCTCAAATGGTGAACTTTCATTTTGCAGGATGGAAATGATTGGGTGAATTCTCATGCAACAACTTCCTCTGGATTGATCCTTCCTGTGCTTTACCAAACATGAGTGTTGTGAACTAAAGAAGTTGTTCCCAACGAAGAAGGTAGAAGCAGCGGATAAATATATGGTCCCGAATACTGAAATTGAATGCTCTTTCTTCTTTGATAAGAGTAGTATTTTTATAAAAAGGTAAGCTTGGTGAATAAAAAGACAAAGCCACCCATGAGATGACCCACCAAAGAGTAGAGTAGAGTAGAGTAGAGTACACTTGCAATAAGAAAACTACTAAAATTATTAAAAAAAAAGTCGAGAGAAAAGGCACACAGAGAAAACAGAGTGAGTAGAATTAGAAATATAAATGGCAGGTTGATCGACCAGCGAGTGATCATTTCATCGCCTCTCTTCTCTAGCTTCTCTCTTCTTTCTCTTCTCTCTTCAACGGTGTGTGTGTCATGCTGTTTGCGGCGACACTTCCCATCCATGCAATTTAACGCTGCTTTCTTACGTTAATAAGCGTGAATTGCTCTTGTTTCTGGAAAATGAGTCACTCTTTTTACTCTTGACAGCTGCTGCTGAGAGCTGACCTTCATCGGAGGAGAAGAGCTCTGCTCGTGCTTCCGCTAATGGCCACGACTTGGTCCCTCTTGTGCATGCTTACGTTGGTCGTCGGATTTCTAGTCGCCGACTCCAAGTTTATTGCATACAACACTTCCCAAGGCATAGTCCCCGGCAAAATCAATGTCCATTTGGTCCCTCACACCCACGACGACGTTGGCTGGTTAAAGACCGTTGATCAGTATTATGTTGGCTCCAACAATTCCATCCAGGTTTCTTCTGGATTTTGGATTCTGACTCTCTGACTTCTCTGAGGGTTGTTTGTTTCTTCTGATGATTTGATTTCAATGGATGGATAATAGGGGGCTTGCGTGCAAAATGTGTTGGATTCTTTAGTTCCTGCTCTGCTGGCTGACAAGAATCGCAAATTCATTTAGGTTGAACAGGCAACCCTCTTTCTCTTTCTTTACTTGCTTCTTCTTTCTGTTCTGCTTCCAAGTTGTATACCTCCAATCTTACCAAATTTATATATCCACGGTTAAAACTGGCACTTGGTACTTACTGCAAGATGACTACATAACATATATAACTTGTATCTCTTGCTGCTTAATCAATGCATTGAATTGCATTGCATTGCACTGCAGGCATTCTTCCAGCGGTGGTGGAGAGATCAGAGTGACGCCGTCCAGAGTATAGTCAAGCAGCTAGTCACCTCGGGTCAATTAGAATTCATGTAATCTAATATGCCAAAAACAGCAAGGCAGGTTTCTTTTCATTTCTTTTGGTACTAATGCTTTGTTTTTTCCCCATGCTTCAGAAATGGGGGAATGTGTATGCATGATGAGGCTGCAACGCATTATATCGATATGATAGATCAGACGACTCTAGGGCATCGCTTTATTAAAAAGGAATTTGACATGACTCCAAGAATTGGTTGGCAAATTGACCCCTTTGGGCATTCGGCAGTCCAGGCTTATTTGTTGGGAGCAGAAGTAAGCACGCCTTTGGCTTTACCTTTGAAGTTTGAACACAAAATTTCCTTTTTCTATGCCTAGAGTACACCTTTTGAAATTGTGGCCGGAGCATTTTTGCCAGAAAGTATTACTCATACACTGTGAACAACATTTTGGTGTTGTTGTAGGCGGGATTCGACTCACTTTTCTTTGGTCGAATAGATTACCAGGATAGGGCTAAGCGCAAAAATGACAAGAGCCTTGAATTTATTTGGCAGGGTTCGAAGAGTCTCGGTTCATCTGCTCAGGTGATGAACAACAATTGCTTTTTGTTTTATATAACATTTTTACATCTGGGATTCTGGGTTTGTCCAAGTCATCATGGATATGCTTCCTTTTAGTCATTATGTAATATTTAGTGGTGTTATTTTTATTTTATTGGCAGCAGAAGAAATATTATGTGCTGACTACTTCATTATTCTTCTAAACTGTTCCAGATTTTTTCTGGTGCATTCCCTGAGGCTTATGAGCCTCCATCTGGTTTCTATTTTGAAGTTAATGATGATTCCCCAATTGTTCAGGTAACATCATGATTTGCAAACAAGTTTTTATATTTCATTTGGGTTATTGAATATTTACTTGTTTGAATTGTTAAACTTAATTGCTGTTCTATTGAAGGATGACATCACTTTGTTTGATTACAATGTACATGATCGTGTTAATGACTTTGTTGCTACTGCAGTATCACAGGTAAATTACCTGGTTGTCTTCATCAAACACTTTTTTCTCTTTTCTTTTCTTTTTTCTATCATACAGGGCATTATTTTGGTGGCTGACAGCAATGATTTATTCTCAGGCTAACATAACTCGAACGAATCATATAATGTGGACCATGGGAACAGATTTCATGTATCAGTATGCACACACATGGTTCCGACAAATGGACAAACTCATTCACTATGTCAACATGGTAATAATCGCTTAATACTTTTTATTGATGCTGAGTTGGTTTTATGAAATTATTACAGTCTCACACCTTTTGTGCCTCTAAATATCATCATAACTGGTACTGATGATATTGGACATTTATGCTTGTGCCTGAGAGGCCAAATTGGTCGATTCAACCTTTCTGTAGTCTCTGTTCTGAGGTAAAAACGTAAAATGATAAACTGGATACGTTATTTCCAGCTATTACCTTCATTTTCTAACGCGTTCCCAAAAGATGCAATATATAAAGATGTTAACTGATTAGGAATGCATTTCCTTGTTGTCTTGTATGGGTTTGTTGATTATATTATGCTGTTATTAAAATCCAATTGTTCTTACTTTTTTTTGGAAACTTCCAAGGATGGACGTGTTAATGCTCTGTATTCTACTCCATCCATATATACGGATGCAAAGTATGCTACAAATGAATCATGGCCAATCAAGACCGGTGATTTCTTTCCGTGAGTTTTAGGTTTATTTTGTTTTGTAATCTTTCCTTTGATGTGTCAACCTTACAGTAAAACTGAAGTATGTCACCATACCAGTTATGCAGATCGTGCAAATGCATACTGGACAGGGTACTTCACAAGTAGACCAGCCTTGAAACATTACGTTAGAACAATGAGTGGCTATTATTTGGTATCTCCCTGCAACTTTTCTCTGTATCATGAATTAGTGTTTACAGTTAATTGACAGCTTTTCTATTGTCATACATATATGTCTCTCTTGACAAAAAGGCTGCAAGGCAACTAGAATTTTTTATAGGAAGGACTGATTCAGGGCCCAACACAGATTCATTGGCAGATGCCTTGGCAATTGCTCAACATCATGATGCAGTCACTGGTACAGAGAAGCAGCATGTTGCCAATGATTATGCAAAAAGATTGGCCATAGGCTACACGGAGGTGCGAATTAGCCTTAACTTCCATGTTCTTTTCAGTCCTCAACTATTTTACTCAAATTTCACTCTCTTGTTCATTGTCTTCCTGTAGGCCGAGCAAGTAGTTGCCACGTCACTTGCTCACTTGGTTGAGTCTGCATCATACACTGGATCTGTAAATCCAACTACGAAGTTTCAACAGGTAATTAATTTTGACCCCTTGAGCTTGTATGCTATTTTCATATCCTAGTACTTGACCTTCAACTAGACTTGTAAACGGGTCGGGTTTATTGGTTTGGGTCGGGTTCAACCCGACCTGTTAAGTTAACGGGTCATCCGAATCCAACCCGTTAAGCTAACGGGTCACCCGAACCCGACCCGTTAAGCTAACGGGTCACCCGTTTCACCCGTTAACAATTATTATTATTATTTTTTTGCATAAAGTTTATTTTTTGTTATTAAGACTTTACTAAAATTACTAAAATATCCTCAACTAACGGGTGTTAACGGGTCTAACGGGTTGACCCAAAGTGACCCGTTATTTAACGGGTTCACCCGTTAGCGACCCGATCCGTTAAGCATCCACCCAAATACAAATATTAACGGGTTGGGTCGGATCGGGTTAACAGGTTGGGTCCAAAATGCCAGGCCTACCTTAAACTGCATGGATGGTGATAATTTGGATATTGAACTTTAGTATGACTCATGAGGTAGTTGCAAAGATGGATAGGATTAGTATGTTTAAAACGTTCATGCCAGTAAGAAGGATTTTGATAACTGAAACAATGAAGTGAATGAGTGAAATTTCAAATTCAAGCTAAGAAGAACGGTTGATCTATCCATCATCTTTTCTGCCTTTTGTCATTTACTTTGTTTTCATTGATTCTCCAGTGCCCACTTCTGAATATCAGCTATTGCCCTGCATCAGAAATGAATTTTTCTGAAGCGAAACAATTGGTAAGGAAAATAAAGTACCTAATGCCATGCTCTTAAGTGTATCGACTATTAAGTGTTACTTTAATTCCACTTGTGAAATATATTTTCTGATGGTGTTTTCTTGTCTATAGATTGTCATGGTGTACAATTCCCTAGGATGGAAGAGGGATGATGTAATTCGAATTCCTGTGAGTACTTCCTTTTCCAAGTTCTATCTTAATGCTTTCTGTTGTGCTAGTGTTTCCTTTCCATTTATTTATTTTAGAAATAAATAAATATAAGAACGAGGAGGAGAATCCATGCAAGTGCTTAGATCATATATATATGTTAACCAGGGTTGGGTGAAGTCTTAGCGTATTTGGGGTACAAAACTTCTATAAATGGCCGCTTTATATTGATCGTGCGAACAAGCCGATGTGAATGCAAAGTTGATAATCAATGACTCCCTTCGTAATATTTATGTTAATAATGTAGATTATCAATGAAGATGTCACTGTTCATGATTCTGAGGGAAGAGAAATTGAATCACAGCTTCTCCCACTAGATGATGCCCATGTGGGCTTAAGGAACTACTATGCTAAGGCATACTTGGGTCAAACTCCAACAAAGACACCAAACTATTGGCTTGCGTTTACAGTATCCGTGCCACCACTCGGTTTCAACACATACACTATCTCGCTTTTGGGTAAAGGTGCTGGTTCCACCAGATCATCTGTACAGACATTTCAAAGTAGGGAAGAGTCCACTATTGAAGTTGGTCAAGGAAATGTGAAACTCACGTTTTCTACAAATCAAGGCAAAATGACTAAATATGTCAATAGAAGAAGCTTGGTAAGTATGCACCTAACAGTTGCGTAGATACTATACCTGATGATTGCATTTCCTTCTCCAATTGTATTTCCTTTTTACATATTTGTTTTTCATTGGTGCGATTCAGTATCAGGTTATCGACGTTGTGATAGCTCTGTTAATCCAACTGCCAAAAACGGCAATGGAATAGAAAACAAAAATTGTTGTAGCTAACTCAACTATTCATTCCTTTTGAAGGTTGAAGAATTGGTCGAACAGTCTTACGGTTTTTATAATGGATATAATGGCAGTGATGATAAAGCTCCTCTGATTCCTCAGGTATATAAATGCTGATAGAAGCTAGTGCTCTGTTGCAATATTTCTTATTTTCTATTTTTATGTTTTTAATTTGAAGGTCATGAAAACTGATTATTAAGTGACCCTTTCTATGGTATCTACTTGTTTCGATATAAAACGCTTTATTGTTCTTTTTTTCTATTTTTCTAGAATGCCGGGGCATATATCTTCCGTCCAAATGGCACGTTTCTCATAAAACCTGGAGAAAAGGTGTGTACTTTTACCTTGTGAAATATATTTAGACTCAGGCATAAGTTGGGAGATTGTTGATTAGCAACTGTTGTTTAAAATTTCAGGCTTCTCTGACTGTCGTGCGTGGACCAGTAATAGATGAAGTGCATCAACAAATTAATGCATGGATATATCAGGTGCCTTGCTTGTCAAGTGCTTGCTATCTCTGTATACGTTTTCTCTTTGTTCTCTTGCAGCAACAGTAGCATCATTATTATGTTCTAAAATAAAATCTCAGTAATGTTTCATTGGATGTGTGTACAGGTCACCAGAATTCACAAAGAGAAGGAGCATGTTGAATTCGAGTTTATTGTAAGTTTACAAATAAAGACAAAAAGGAAATAAGAAAGTTCGAATAAAAATTGAAAATTATTATTAGGCCTGTTCATTGAAAACGTTTGCATATTCAGGTTGGGCCATTACCTACTGATGACGGAATTGGCAAAGAAGTTGTAACTCAACTAGCCACTACCATGGCTACCAATAAAACGTTCTACACTGATTCTAATGGGCGTGATTTTATTGAAAGGGTACACAAATTACTTGCTCTTACAATATATTATCTAGTAGTTTTGATATCATGTTGATGCTCAAAATTTATTTATCTTGTAGACTTATAGTTTTATACTTTTAGAAAGCTATCAGAGTGCCTCTTAGGAGTTAATACGCATTCCTAATTATTGTTGGCATATAATAATGCAAGGATCCCTCTCTTTTGCAGATTCGCGACTATAGAACAGATTGGGACCTGAAAGTGCACCAACCTATAGCCGGAAATTATTATCCAGTATGTTTATTTTTCCTTCCTCAAAGTAAACCTCCTTTTTATGTGGCTTTACGGGGGCTATTTCTGTTGGTCTTATTAACTTTCAGTAAAAAAACTAGCAAACTGAGTTGAAGTTTGTATCAACATTTGGTTTGCACTTGCACAGTGTTGTGCATATGGCTGAAAGAATACGGTGTCCCACTCTTTAATTAGTAGAATTTCATGAATTGTAAGACATGATAGTTCTGTTTCCACTATATTCTTTTAAATAGAACAATAATTTCTCCGTCTCAAGATTTTCTATATCAAATGCATATGTTTCTTTATACATATTTTGGCTCCGTTGCCATCCGGTAGTCATTGGATAGGTGAGTGTTGTACTAGTTATTAGCTTCACATGTTTTTTTATGTTGTCTTTGCAGATTAATCTTGGGATATACATGCAAGATAACAGTACAGAATTTTCGGTTTTGGTGGATCGATCTATAGGAGGGTCCAGCACAGTGGATGGACAGATAGAGCTGATGCTCCACAGGCATGTTTTTATTCTTCAATAAGATTGACATTCATGAATGTAACTTTTTCATAGAGCATACAAATTAAAGTCATGATTGGGATTTCCTTGTTTCTCTTACCACACAGGAGACTACTACTTGATGACTCAAGAGGTGTGGCAGAGGCTCTAAATGAAACTGTCTGTATTGACAATGTTTGCAGTGGACTAAGAGTAAGTGCATGCTACCTGCTTTGCAACGACTACTGTGCGGTGTTATAGACCAAACTGGAGTTTTGGTTGCGACCATATCTAGATGTGGTATAACTATTTTGACTATCCTAAGAGTTTAAGGTTGCCTAACTTTTGTGTCCACCTCTTGCTTCTGTTAAAACTTATCAGATCCAAGGAAAATTTTATTTCAGAATCGACCCCCTGGGAGAAGGTGCCAAGTGGCGTCGCACTTTTGGTCAGGAGATATATTCCCCTCTTTTACTGGCCTTTTCTGAACAGGTGAAAATATAAAATACAAAAAAACGAAAAGACATTTAAGTTTGGTTTTAACCTTGTGAGCTGCTCAATAATAGGTGGCTCCCTTTCTGTAGGATGGAGATAACTGGAAGAATTCTCATGTAACCACTTTTTCAGGGGTTGGTTCCTCGTACAGTTTACCTAATAACGTCGCTCTTATAACTCTTCAGGTAACTTGGGGCTTATCTAGAATTTCGGATGTTATTTCTCTTTAGCTTTTTAATTTTAATTTTACCTAGTTAAGAATGGGGTCCAATTCAACTTTCCTAGAATATTGAATCGAAACCACAACGATAGCAGCAGAATACAGACTTGTGATATCCTGGTTTCCTGGTTTCTTTAATTTGCATAGGAGCTTGATGATGGAAAAGTTCTCCTTCGATTAGCACATTTATATGAGGTTCTAATCTCTCACTCGTTCTACTTCAACTATCTATTTCTGCTCTAGTACCTCATTCATTTATTTATAATGTACTCTGTTAGAGCCAGCATCTTCACTTCCGATCCTCCGCATTTTATTTACTACTATTGTTTTTTCTTGTTCAAAATTGTGCTCAGATTGGAGAGGACAGGGATCTTTCTGTAATGGCAAATGTAGAGTTGAAGCAGCTCTTCCCCAGGAAGAAGGTAAAAGAAAGAGCCACAAACATTAACCAGAGTTCATTATTGAATTCTTTTCTTATAATATCGTGCTTTTCCGGTACAGATTGGTAAACTTACAGAGATGAACTTATCGGCAAATCAAGAACGGACAGGAATGGAGAAAAAGAGACTCAATTGGAAGGTGGAAGAAGGCTCTTCATCAGAAGCAAAGGTTGCGAGGGGTGGAACTGTTGATCCTGCAAAACTGGTTGTGGAACTTGCACCAATGGAAATCCGAACCTTTCTCGTTGAGTTTAACCAAAGCTTCAATCATTATTCATTTGATGCCTAACCGAATGAGACTGAAAACGTAGAGGAGACTTGAGAGGCCCTTGGCTTCTGGAGTCCTGAGACTTTTTCTGTCATGTAAATAGACATTGAGTTATGTTTCTAGTGTTGAACGAAACAAGCAGAGGAAAAACGATAAACGCGTAAAAATCAGGGAACGATGTGGTTTATGAAATGAGGTTGTACTAAGTATTGAGTTGATAAGCTACTATTAAATGGCAGCTGCTATGTGACTTTTGAAACTCCTGCGTACAGATTGATCTTGATGGCCTCTAAGAAATGGAAGAATAAGAGGCTCATCATGTACCCTCCCTAGTAAATAGCTCACAAGATCGCTCCTCTTCGCCCTCCCATGATTCCATCTTATCCACATGCTTTGGTTGAGGGTCAACAGCCTATGGTGCCTCAACCCCCTTTGGTTCAACTATATATCATCGACTTTTATTCCTTCTAGTAGACGAGGCTGTACGGGCGCACATGAGAGACCCTTGTGCACCATATCTATAAAATCTACAAAAAGTATCTTAAAATTAAAGGAAAGTAATTACTAACATGTAACAACAAAGCTTAAATACCACCAAAACTTGTAATAATAATTGTTCGATGGTAGGGATCTGTTCGGCAAAACTCTACCGAAAATTTCTTCAAACATATAGCTTAAATTTGCTGAGGAAAGTCTACCGAAGCCATCTAAGCCCAGGGGTTAAAATGTAATTGTAGCGGTGGCCGAACCGATATTCGGTGAAGATGCTGAAGGATAGATTGGCGGGTCTGTCGGATAAATACATGAAAATAATAAATAGGGAAAGGCAAATGCTTGACTGGTGAGCCGATTAGCGAGAAGAACAGAGTTTTTGGAAGAATTTTCATGTCCATCTTGCCCAACCAAGACCAAGGATCTATATCATCGTCTACCTCTTCAGCTCCCTCTATAAACCCTAACTCCCAACATGGACACCGCCATCACCACGTTTCCCTTTCTCAATCCCAATCCCAGTCGCTGTCTCCGCCGGATCCCTCCCGCCAAATTCTCCAATTTGGATCGCTTCGGATCTCCGACTCTCAATCTAGCTCCTCCGCTACTTCTTCAGGTGTTTGATTTTCAACTTCTTCAATCTGTTTCTTTTCCGTTACCTTGTTTATTAGAAAGTAAATACCCTAGAATTTGGGCAAATTGGAAAGAATCAATCTTTTCTTGGATAAGTACAGCAGTTTGGAGTCCATTATTGATCTTCGCTCTGCTTGAAGGTGTTTGATTTTTACTACTTGAAATAGAATGTTGTTTAAATTATTCGTCTGCAGGCCTGTCGCCATCGGCACCAGCTGCAGAAGATTCTGGTGGATCTTCCCAGCAGGTATATTGACTTTATGTTTTGAATGTTTCGTTTTTCTGCAGTACCCACGCTTGTATGATCTGAGAGAGCAATTGAGTAATGACTTTCAGTTCTTTGTCGTTGTTTGTTTCTTTTATCTAGGTGACTGAGTTAGGGATGCCTTGGGGTAACCAGGCTTTACCCAATAACCTCCACCACACACATTCACAGTGTCACTCTGGTGGAGGTGGACGAGGGGTTGGATCACCCTGGTCTAGAGGGAAAAGGTCAGGAACCGATGGTTCTAGTTCAACTCAACATAGTATGGGGTCTGTTGCTTCTCATGGAAACTCCACTCATCAAACAGGAAGGAAAACCCAGCTGATGAATGGCAACCACTTGTTGAATTTTTATTATGACCCCATATCTCGTCCTCAGCATAGAGCTGCTCCTCCTTCTTCAAGAAGGCAACACAAGAGGAAGCCATACAACAAAGATCTATTTCTTCAGGCTAACTACAAATTCGTAGTGTTAGATTCAGTAAACTACTCAGCTGAAGCGATGGATCCAGATAAGGTGTTACAGTGGGAGGACATCATTTGCGTGAGATATTCCACCCCAACTGTGGTTCAGTGTCCCATTTGTCTGGAATATCCTCTATGTCCGCAGATAACCTCATGTGGACATATCTTCTGTTTCCCATGTATTCTGCAATACTTGTTGATGGGGAAGGAGGATCATAAAGGAGACTGTTGGAAAAGTTGCCCATTGTGTTTTGTGATGATATCCCCGAAGGATTTATACACTCTATTCGTGGAGAATGTTAAGCAGTATTGTGTTGGTGATACTATAGAGTTTATGCTTATTAGTCGACAAAAGGATTCATTTACTTTATCCCATAAAAGTAAACAAGAGAAAGGTGCTGTTGGAGGTTGCGATGATGAAAGCTATGATCCATTTTCAAAGTTAACATTTACTTCAGATGTAGATCTTTCAGTCAGAAAAGCAATATCAGAGTTAGATGGTTGGTTGGTCAGGGCAGAGTCGGGGCTTGTTGATGACCTAGAGAAGCTTCCATATGTATGTGCTGCAATGGAACAATTAGAACAGAGGAAGAAATATTGGAACGAGCACGGGGCTAGCAACAGTAATAAATCTTGTAAATATAATAATCATAATACTGGTTCCATCTTGTCAACTGAAAAAGCTACAATTGGTAACAATGAAGCATCTACATTTGGACAGGCAAATCCGTCCAATGAAGTCTATGACGGTAATGTGTGTTCGGACATTATATCTGTGGAGAAGTCAGATGATGGAACTTGTTCTGACCAATCTGTGGATGCAGCTGAATCTTTGGAAGGCCAAGAAAATGTTTTGTCTTCTTCATATGATGAAAGCAACAGTGCCCGAGGGGACTCACATGACTCTGGAAGTGTAAAGGAGAAGGAATCATACAATTTCTACCAGGTGACTGATACTTAGATATCATGTTTCCCTTTTGTCTTTTGCAATTAATTTCTACGGTTCACATTTTACTAACCTGCTCATTTCTATACATAGTAATTGCAACTATCTTTGTCTTGTTTGCAACAGTTGTTTAACTTTTTAAAACTGTTTTCCTACTGGTTTGTATTTGGTGTGTTAGTCGGTCATGTGCTCCTTTCTCTCTCTTTGAACCTTAAGATTGAAGAAAGTTTTCAGTGGTTTAGCTATTTATATTTTATGTCTCTATATCAGGCAGCTGATGGTCAGCACATCATTATTCATCCGTTGAACATGAAATGCCTTCTACACCACTATGGGAGCCATGATATGCTACCACACAGGTATGGTTGAAAGTTTACTGATTGTTTCTGTTGTATGGATAGAATATGCAAAATCTATTATAAGGGCCCCCTATATCCAGAAGGATATTCTTCTATAGGATGCATATTCTTTACAGTTCTACTTGTCTGACATTAGAAGACGGTATTTGAGTCATTTTTATTAAATATGGGGTCTTCTTATTTCTGAAATGTGGGGTCTTCTTATTTCTGAAATGTGAAAATGGGTCAAATTCGTTATTGCAGGGTAAGTGGAAAAATTTTGCAATTGGAGACTGTGACTCAGACAGAAGCTATGAGGAGGCGCTACCGCTACTTGAGTCATTTTTCTTTAACAACAATATTCCAGGTAGCTTTGATACATGATCCGAATGACATCACACTATAAGAGCATTATTGTTTCAGGTTGCGCATAGTATCTAATCACTATACACTCACATTTCAGTTTTGTGAGATTGATCTCAGTGAGGTATTGTCTCCTGATGCGTTGTCTCCCTTTATGGAAGACATAAAGAAGCGTGAACAGAAGAGGAAGCAACTTGCTAGGAAGGTATTATTAATTGCTTTTTCATTATATACTGTATAAAAATAACATTAGTTTGTTCATGCTTTAAAATTATATGCTATTCCTATTTATAGGAGCAAAAGGAGAAAATGAAGGCTGAATCTACCATGGCATATCCCATCCCCATAGTAGCAGGTTATGGGCAGTCCTTGCATGAGGGATCCCCTACATTCTCCATGGATGACTTCGAGGGTAATATAATGTTCCTTGTATATGTTGTATATGTTGTATATATTTAGACGCATGACCTTTTTTATGTAAATTTATTCCACTCAAGCAGTACCATTGGGTTGTTTTGGAATAAATGTATTGTCCAAATAAGGAAAAACAAAATTGAAGTATGGTGTGGCATCCTAGTTCTGAAACCTTCAGCATTTCTGGCATACTAGATCAGAGTTTTATCTTGTTGTCCTAAAGCCCGCAATGCATTCAAACATTTTAAGTTAGGTGTGCTTGAAAACTAGGCTTCTGAATTTTTTGTTATTGTTTATTGTTGAAGTTTGCAGATTCATATCTATATGTATGTTTGCTCTAAGCTGTTGTATTAATTATTACCCCTTCTTGTTGAAGTTTGCCGAAGTATATTTGTATATACTGTGCTCTTATTTTAAATATCATTTAATAGTTTATGCATATGCTTCCTGTTTTCAGCTTTGGGAAGTTGTACAGTGACATCATCAAGCCCTCCTGTTGTTGGGGAAAGGAAGCTCTTCTCGAGTGTTACAAAGCTTGGTTTTGCTGCTGCGCATGATTCTCCAGCGCTGAAACTAGAAGGAAGCAATTCTCTGAATGGCAATGATGCAGGGAGAGTCTTTCCCAAGACAAATGGTATTTATGAAAATCTTGTTATGCTGGTTGTTTTTTCTGCTTGAGATTAAACGGTTATGCAATCAAATCTGGGGAATATTTGATCAGGGTCATACTAAGATAATAGTATGTTGTATCTCGAGAGTAGTGGTTGCTCAACCCTGTTTCATGTTTTTTCTCCATCAGCAGGTACCCAGAATGCGGGTGTTGCGTCATTTGCTAATATAATCGCCAGAGCTAAGCCTGGTGAAAATATGGATCCACCCAAGATAAATGATTCGGGAAAGAAGGGAAAGAAACAGAGTCGAGTCCTTTTGTCAACCGCTAGTGGTCGGCGCTACTGATATCTAGTGAAAATCTCGTGAACGATAATGGTGTCGTCTTGTATCTATTAACCTTTGATGGCACAAAAGCTTGTGAATGTGTGATCATTATGTAGATGGGGTAGATGTAAAAAAATAAGAGCCATTACCGAAGTCCTCCGCCTCTTTTCTTGTGTTTGTTTTTGTATTTTTTTCTAGCTAATACAGAGACTCAATAAATGGTACGACTTATATGGAAGGGCTTCTTACATTGTTCTGAATGCGCATGCAGAAGATCTTTACCCACGTTTAACGGTTGCATCTTTTATAATAACCGTGAGCTTCATGTTACCAATTGGGTTTTGCCCATGTATAAAATTGGAATCCGTTGGTATTTTTATTCAACTTTCTAGGACAGTGTCCAATGCTCGAAAGATCACTTCCGTTCTCTAATAATTTCTTTTATTATTATTATTATTATTATTTTTTTTTTTTTTTTACTTACTTAATCTATAAAAATATAAAAAGAAAAAAGAAAGTAGTAATTGCTGTGGCATGTATTCAAGGAGGGGGAAGAGAGGAGAGGAAAATTGGTAAAGGGGGAGAAATTTGTTTTTTAAGTAGGAAAGGGATACTCTCCGGATCCCTTTCTCCTAATTTATAAAGTTCGGGGATCTGGACTGTTGAAATTTAATCCAACGACTAAAGTTATTATAACTTTTAAAGTAGGTTCCTGTTTATAATCGTTGGATCAAATTTCAATGGTCCGGATCCCATACTTGGTGAATTAGGAAGAAGGGATCCGAACTCCCTTCCCTTTTAAGTAATACAAACACTAATAGGAAAGATTTTCTAGATTTTATAAAATTCATATACATAATCGACTAAGATTTATAATGTCAAACGTATCATAATTTTAACTACACCAGTAACGTGAAAATTTAATGGAGGCAAATTGTCTGCGCTCCTGTTTGGGTGCCCTTCTCATCCCCTTCTATTTGTGCGGTCATTTTTAAGTCACGTCAACATTTTATTTTTTTATTATTTTTTATCTTATCATCTTTATAAAATAAATTAATATAAAATGTTGACGTGAATTAAGTAAAAAAAAAAAAAAAAAAAGGATGAGAATGGTAGCAAACAGAGGGCAGACAATCTGCCTCCAAATTTAATAGAATCGAGTACCAGTCATGTTATTATTTTGAATTATATATATGATAGTTTAGGCGAGTGAAGAATCAATTGCGTTGCTTGTCTGGTAATTCAACTGGTTTCCTTGGCAAATTGTCCTGGCTTGTATCCTTCACTGAATCACAAGCTCAGCCTCGAATCTCGAGCTACTAGAACAGACTTGATGCTGTTATTGTTCGTTCGAGGAGTAGTAGTAGTGGAGCAATGAGAAGTCACAAAGCGGCGTCGAGTAACAACCACCTCAACCGGCGGCCCACTATACTCTACCTGGTTTGCGCCGTCGCCTTCTTCTCTCTTTTCCTTTTCGCCATCCAATCCTCTTTATTCGCAGGTCCTCCCTCCTCACTCACCTTCATATCATTTCCTTTAAATCAAAACTAAACACTGTGTTTCACTCGTAATTCCAAATCTTTAGCATTAATTATATGTATCCAATCCAGGTAATCAGAAGTTACATCTCCACACTCAACATGATGTTCGGGTTTTATCGGAATTTCAGTCTACTGTGAAGCAATGCGTGGTTAGTTTCTCTTAATTTCCTTTATTTTCACTCGATCTGATCCTGCCCTTTTTAATCTGTCTTTTCTTTTAAATCCCTAATTCAAGTTGTTGATTCAGTTTTAGCACTTCAATTTTGCCATTTTTGCGTTGTGCTCATATAAGAAATCTTTTGTTTCTCTCCTTCCTTTCTTCATTTTTCTGTAATTTTGGTGAGTTTTTGTGTTGGATATGAGTTCTTACGAAGGTTAAGGTAAATGTAGGCAAACAGAGGGCTTGGTTTGACTGCACACATTATCGACCATTGCAATCTGACTCTTAAGTTCCCGGAAGGAACTAACAGCACCTGGGTCCGTATTCTACCCTTTACCTTCTCACCACAGTTTCATCTTGAATTCTTGTACTATTCTGGTCTCCGAGTGCTAACTACTTGAGACTCGAATTGCAGTATAACGAGCAGTTTAAAACTTTTGAAGCACTCGAGTACCACTACAATGTTTGCGAGGCACTTCTTTTATGGGAGCAGGTTTGTCTCTCTGCTACCATCTGTCTCTAAGTTTAATTACCCCCTTATGCCAATTCTTTGTACTGATGCTTTTTTAAGGATGGATGCAGTACCGGAACATGACGACTGTATTGACAAGGGAGTATCTAGATGTTCGGCCTAAAGGTTGGGAGGAGTATGCAGCACAAAGGATAGCACAATTGTACGTTCGTCTACACATTATCTCTTCCCAACCTGTGCTTGATTTCTGCCAATAGATTATAGCATACAAATGCCTACGAACCTACACTCCATCTGTTTTTTTCTTTCCTATGTTTTTTTGGTTGTAGGGGAACTAAGAAATGCTACAATAAGACACTTTGTGAGGAACATCTTAATGTGATACTACCAGCAAAGCCACCTTTTCATCCTCGGCAATTTCGCACATGTGCAGTTGTTGGAAATTCAGGAGATCTTTTGAAGACGGAGTTTGGAGAAGAGATTGATAGTCATGATGCTGTTATAAGGGATAATGAGGCTCCTGTTAATGAGGTAAAATAGCATGTCTGTTTCGTAGCATTGGTGAATATATGGATTTATTCTTTCATGACAGCCTTTGATTCTTCTGTGGTTCTAATTGGAACCACAGGTATACTGTTACGTTCACTGCTTTTATAGGCAATAGAAGGAATAATAGGCACTAGTTTGGTTGATAAAATTCTTATTTAGTCTTTCATATGTGTAGAAATATGCCAAGTATGTGGGTCTGAAGAGGGATTTTCGGCTTGTTGTAAGGGGTGCTGCTCGAAACATGGTTGCCATATTAAATGGGTCCGGTATGCTTCTAATATTTTGTGTGTATAAATTTTTATTTCTTACTTTTGTGTGGCCAAGTTAAGTTGTGCCTGCTGTATTAGATAAGTCCTAACCTTCGTGGCGCTTCACGAAAAGTTACTCAAGTGTGTTTTCATATTTGCAACTTTCCCTTCTTATGCAGCTGATGAGGTACTTATAATCAAAAGTGTTACACACAAAGACTTTAATGCAATGATCAAGGTGAAGTTCACATCTAAGGAGGCCAATATATTTCTTTCTTTCTTTCTTTAGAATATAGTTAACACACCCCATTTTCTGAGATTTCACAAACATTTTGGATCCTAACATATTGCAGGGTATTACAAATCCAGTCTACCTTTTCCAAGGTATTGTGCTCCGCCGAGGTGCCAAAGGAACTGGAATGAAATCAATAGAATTAGCACTATCTATGTGCGACGTTGTTGACATATATGGTTTCACTGTTGATCCTGGCTATACTGAATGGTTTGTTTCCTTTGGCTTTTACTTGATACATTGTTGTTATTTATTGGCTGGCATTATTATAGCAAGCAAGGAACCTGTTTATATTCATGCCTTTGCATGTGAATATAAGTTTCTTTTGCATTTCTGATCACGCAGTGTTATGGTTCAGTAGATGCCCTCTAGTTTATATATTATTTGTATCAACTCAGGTGTGACATTGTTTATATGTCTTCTTATGGCTTACCAATTTGCTGCTTTATTGTAGGACACGCTACTTCTCTACACCTAGGAAGGGGCATAATCCACTTCAAGGAAGGGCATACTACCAGCTCCTAGAGTGCCTTGGTGTAAGAACATACACATTTTTTCTTTATAGATATCGAAAATGCAGGCGCATGCCTGAATTCTCATCACCGAATGTTTCAACTTTTAGCTTTTTTTTTATATGTCAGGTTATTAGAATCCATTCTCCCATGAGATCTAAGAGGAAGCAAGATTGGTCAGATGTTCCAAGTCGAGAAATGATAGGCAGAGCTCATGCAGCTGCATTGCGATTAAAGAGGGGTGAGGCTGGTGACTTGGGACAGTTTGGTAGTTGCAAGGTGTCCGGCAATGTGGACCCTGACAAAGTTGGGCCTGTCTCAGGCTCTCCAGACATGAGTGATAAAAGAAAGTTTTCAAATTACAATAAATGGGAAGTTTTGCCTTTCAAGAGTCTGAGGAAGGAGGCACAGGACCACTATATTCAAATGGAAGGTGTTTCTCTCTACAAAATGGATGGCAATAAGTTGGATGACCTAGTATGCGTGAGGCATTCCTTATCAGATGTCTAGCCAAGAAATATCCTGTGTTTGAGTCTTTATGGATTTAACTTGGATGGTTAAGAGCAGACCCAGCCGTGTGTTACCGGTTTCTCCTTGACTTGTGGAATTTTCAGTGAGATGGTCTTCATCCCGGTGGATTATGGAGTGCGGCTTGTTTTACTTCTCTCGTTATACTTGGATCAGTGGTCGTGACATGGGAGGAATCTGAAGCTGCCTTAAGCAGTGGGAAAGATGTCGACAGAAATCGAATTCTTGTATTTTTTGGGTTACATTTGTAGAGATTTTTGGAAGTGGAAAGATGTCTGGAATACGCATATAAGGTGGCTTAATTAACGTTTGTAATAGATTCTTTTCAGTACATACTACATAGATATTCATTATCCAACGGAGGAATGTAAACTGATTTAAGTGACATTTTGTTTTATTTGAGGAAATTTCAGTGTCATTTTGTGTAGACAATTAAGCTTGTATTTTGGGTTGTATGGTTGTTTCGTTGATGTTTGAGCATCACCATACAACAATATATGACATACGTTGGCGCATCTTTCAACCATACAACAATATATGACATACGTTGTATATTCAACTGCAAGTATCATTTAATATTTTGGAAGAAAAGGTGATCCCGTCTCATCTAATGGTTAAGACATCTGCTGCATAACATACCATGGGACCCACTCACTAATCTATGTTAAGTACCTCTAGCATCCATGTCTTTTTACAAAAGGAACATGCAGGATGCAGCTGCGCGCTTCGCCTTCACTTCCTCAACCATCCATTGTTTTCCAAGTTCCATATGATACGAGTCATGTGACGGCACTTGGATCGTCAAAAGCGCTCCTCAAATTTAAAACTCCAACTCCAAGAGTGTATGAATCCCCAAAACCGTTCCTTAATCCCAACCTCAACGCCCAGAAATCCGTTGATTCCCGTACCGTTCGATCCCCACACATTCCGCTCCAATTTTCTGGTCAAGAACTTCCTAAATCGAGACAATTGTTCGACCAAATGCCTCACCAAAACACCATCTCCACAAACATGATGATTTCCAGCTACGTCGACTCCAGCAATCTTTCCAAAGCCGACATGCATAGGTGGGGAACTAAGCCGGATTATGTGGTCATCAGTTCTGAACTCGTGCAAAATTCTTAAGAACCAAGAATTGGCAGAGAGAGCAGCAGACCGACTTTTCAATATGGCAAAGCTTAGCGATGCAGGTGCTTATGTCAGCATGTCAAATATCTATGCAGCAACAGTTCAGTGGGAGAGTGTTGGCAAGGTGAAGAAGGCAATGAGGGAGAGAGGAATCAGAAAGGCTACAGCATATAGTTGGGTTGAAATCAATCACAAAACTTATGACCAGAGCCACCAGCAGAGTGTGAAGATAATGAAAAAGATTGACGTGTTGGCCTAGGAGATGGAAAAGGAAGGATACAAGCCAGATACAAGCTGTGCCCTGCACGACGAGGATGAGGAAATAAAAGTGAAGTCCCTGAAATATCACAGCGAACGCTTAGCAATTTGCTTTTGCATTGATCAGCGCACCAGAAGGATCACCGATGGTGGTGATGAAGAACTTGCGAGCTTGCATGGACTGCCATGCCGCAGTTTAAGGTGATCACGAAGATTGTTGGGCGGGAAGTAACAGTTAGAGACTCAAGCAGTTTCCATCATTTTAGAGACGGGCTGGCATCTTTTCATTAACACCATGGCATAATCCTTAAGCCACATTGAAAGTTTGAGAAAGTGATGGGGAAATGTTTCGCTCTTGCGATTGTAGGTTTTTCCCGCAAATCCTTCGTCCAGGTACCAGAACAACCATTTAATCAAAAACAATTTTCACAAGAATGACAATTCTTTATTTCACCAAAAATACAATTCATTCCTAGTTAACTCCTTGCAACACAAGCATTACATCATCCAACATGATACAATATTGGTGGCGATGCCACGTCTTCAATTCTAAGCTGACAGCCGAAGGGGCAGAGATTTTCCCCATAAATGGTCAAACTAATGACTAAAGCTGAAAATCATAAGCTGTTTAAACTAACAGATCATTTTCAAAGAATCGAAGAATTGAATCTCGTTCAATGTTGCTCTGACACTAAGACAGAACCATTCTTGGATCCACGTTCTACTTCAAAGAGATCATTTCCAAAGAAAGCCTGGTGGAGAGCCCTAACGCACTGCTCCGCTTCATTGTCATTTACAACCAAAGAGATATTAACCTGGCCGGTGGTAATAGGTAAACGGTGAGTTCATCTACCACAACGATCAAATGCATAAACATTTCATAGGAAGTCAACTGTAACCACACTATTCATTCATGAATCACGTCCAATGGAAAATTAACCAGGATTTAGGAGAGTGAGAAAAATCACAGATAGACACAAACAGTCAAATCAAAATTTGGCTTTCCGTTTTACTGTTAATAGGAAAAGGGACAGAACTATTGTTGCTAGGAGATACCTTGGATGCACCCTGAGAGATCATCTGAACATTGACTCCAATGGTTCGAAGAACCTGAAATGCCTGCCACATACGACCAAAAATGTCAATACCAAAATCAAATATACATGAACAAAGGGGTAGCTAATGTTGACTGAACAATTGCAGTCGACCAGAGAACAAAAGAAATTTAGGGGACTTTTTTAACTACTTAGCAAAACACAATACAGCACCTTCTCTAGTATCAGTGATGACCTCTGCACATTTCCAATGAGAGATATAATTGATCTGTGCTGAAGAAGATTGACAACAGCAATTTTCTCAAGTTCCTCCACAACATGGTCAAGTTCCTGCAAGGAAGATGCAGTATTCAATGAGATTTTATGTAACAATTCCATGCAAAAATTGACTGGTCAACCATCTTCACTTCAAATATGTTGTGCACGTGATTGGCTACAATTTTTCCATAACATGCACCAACAAGAAGGAACATACATAAAATGAAAAATCATAAAAAAACACACGCAGACAATTTAATAAAGCTTAGATGCATGGGTCAAGTAACTCCAGAAAATCATAACCAGTAAGAGCAAATGGAAGATGAGATCATACGCTTGCCTGCTGAATAAGCTCTCTGCTCCAAAGCTTTGAGGGATCCAGTGTCAAGGAAATACTAACTTCACTGGTAGCAACAACATCAACTGATATGCCCAAATCTTCGAAAGTTGTAAATACCTACATGGAAAATATTATAAATAAAAGCCACCAAGTTATCAAGAGGGACAACCAACAGAAACAAGGTAATTTGTTTTCTTCACCTTAGCAAGAAATCCATATTGACCCAGCATGCGAGTGCTAACAATATCCAACATAGTCACGTTCCTTTTCAAAACAATGCTTGTTAATACAGCCTGCAATAGAGACAGAAAAATTCAATGAAGTCTCGAGCATTTTATGACAGTGGTGCTCAATTTTCCAGCAGACTACTACAAACCTTGCTCATATCTCTTGCATGGGTAATGACAGTACCGGGAGCGTTGGGGTTGTATGAATTTTTAACCCTCACTGGAATATCAGCCTCTCTGGCTGGTCTCATGGACTGTGGATGCAAGACCTGCAAGAAGGAAAGAAAAATTATTAAATCATGTTTTTTTTCTTGTTGAAAGAACACAAGTGTAACTAAAATACAGGTGGTTTAAGAGCTTATTGACTACTCCAAAGCACAACAAATCATTAGAACAGGAAAACTAAGTATTTAAAGTCAGAAAAAAAAACCGGATTAAATAAGTTGGAGAACCTTGCACCTAATATTGGCACTTGTTAATAAGAGAAGTATTGCGGATATTATCAACATTTAGCATCACTGTTGATACCTGAGCACCAAAATATGCTAGTTCGGCAGCCTCTTCAAATGTCAAATAAGGTACAGGTTCAGCACGCGGATATATGTTAGGATCACATGTCAAAACGCCATCAACATCCTTCCACACCTGTAAGACATTGAAAAATAGGTCATATTTTGCTACTTTTAAAAGAACTAGGAACTTGAGCAAAATTATTTTTTATTCAAACACACCTGAATTTCTCGTAACCCCAATGCTTTACCAAGGGTTGTAGCTGTCAAATCACTGCCACCTCTACCCAATGTAGTCACAGCACATGATTTCCATCCCTGCAACCAGAAAAACAGTGTCAATGGTGTTAATAGTTGAACCTTTTCAAAAACAGAATACATGTTGAAGTTAGCCAGAAGAGACACCTTTCCAAGGAAACCAGTAACAATTGGAATAGCAGGATCACATATCCAATCACCCTGTACCCTCTTTGCGACAGCTGGATAAGTTGCCTCCAAGATGTCCGCATTTGTGAAGTCATCTGTGGTTATAAACCCAATTTCAAAAGCATCATACTGCCAAAACAACAAACACGATTATATTAACTTGCTATCCGCAAGAATGGTGCTAACAAACAATTAGGAATTCCTCAGAAATTACAGCTGGAAATTTGAAATCACTTCCACAATTACATTAAATTGGGAAAGAACATACCTGGCGGGCTTTAACACCAATCTTATTCAGATAGGCAGCAAAGAGCCTTGTGGACATGCATTCCCCAAATGAAACCAGATAGTCTTTTGTTCGTAAAGTCAACTCTTTCATCATAGCAATTCCCTTCAGAAGTTGTTCCAGTTCTTCCAGGTGTGCTGCAAATCAGAGATAACAGGAAAAGCCATATAAATCAGTAGGATTACAATGAACAATGTATACACAGCCATGCTAACAGAACAGCCAAGGCTTTAGGCTGCTTAAAACTTTGGACAAATTTGGACTTGCTAATATGCAAAACAAGGATCATATTTTGCATTAAAAAAACAATGGACTTTACGTGCAGATAAGAAAAGAAACTCACATGATATGATAGAGCTGTCCACTCCAAGTTCTTCCACGGTCCTATTCAAAATAGGATGGTGCACAGTGAGGAAATCAAAAATTGAATTATTTTTCCTAAAACATCGCACTAGAAAAATAAATATTCCGCTGCACTCACCTGAGATGTAATTCTTTTATGAAGCTCAACTCATCAATCATAGATACATTGGTGACACCGCAAGTGACAGCCTTTTCTCCTGCCTACTCATGAGCAACCAATTTGACCATCATTTGTTGTTATTCATAAGAAATGAAGGGATAAAAGGTTGGATGACAATATCTAAGTAATATTCATATAATGTGGTACCAGTAAGAGTTTGTTAGTTGTCTTTCCCATGGCAGAAAGAACAATGACAGGCCTCTCTTGTGGGAAGCTGAGTATAAGATCAGCAACCTCTCTCATTCTCTCTGCAGTGGCCACCGAGGAGCCACCAAACTTCATGACGCAAGTCAATTGTTTCTCATTGTCACCAAGGCTTTGATTGTCAGTCTGTTTCTTTTCAAGAACATCCGCAATTCCTCCCTCGCAACTGACTCTCAAAACCCTGCTCGTACAAGAAAAGCTTTTAGCACTTGCAAAGAATCCATTGCTGGAAGCGACACCAGTAGCGAAACGAAGACTTTGCGACCATAGTGGTTGCTTGAATCGCAAAGATCTTTCTGGGGATGCAGGGCACAGAGTTTTAACTCGGGAAAAATGCAAGGCAGTTTCCATTCTAAAAGAAGTTATTTCGACGAATGATGTGAATGGCGTACAGAGCTACGAACTCAAGATCCCAACACAACCGGTTTGACGAATTCGAACTTTTAGCTGCAGCTCAATCTGCAAAATTCCATAACTTCACTGAAAATTTTCTGAACTAAACAAACGGCTAAAACAACATAAAGATGTAATTTCACAATTTATTTTTGTTTGAAGTAAAAGTAAAAGACAGAGAAGGAATTAACTCATTTGCATTGATATTAAATGCATTCATATATTAGAGAGGTTGAAAAGTACCTTGAGATGATTGGCAGATCAATGAGATGAGAGCAAACCAGACGTAAAGCCTCCAAGCCTACAACAAGGGAACGAGAGTGGTGGCAGAGGAGGCGGCAGAGGCTCTGTGGTCCGTCGTAGATTCAGAGCATTGAGAGGGGGAGCTGGCGGCGAATCTCTCTCAATACTCGAGGAATGCGGAAGGAACACCGGAAAGACAACACACAACAAACAAACCAAACCAAACCAAACCAAACCAAACCCTGGCGGCGCCTCTTCTTTTTAACCGCGTTGTGTTATGTTGTTTGTTGAATGAACGAATGGAAATTGTGGAATGCCCAACGTGTTTCTTATTTTATTTTAATTTCTTTTTCTTTTTCATTAAATAAATTAGTTCTCTTATGTGTTTTCATATTTTTATGAAAATCGTCTCGTCGTTTTCAGTGGAACCGACGGTGGAGACTCAATCTTTATAGGTTCACAGGATACGAGCGTTATTGGCGGTTCGATGAGGATGGCGGGGGTAGATCTCACGGTGGAAAATGGTTATGTCTTGAATAATTTCGTTGGTGAGCGCACTTAGTGAGGAATCGAGACGCCGCTGACAGAAAATGTGAGGTTGGCGATTTAAAAATAGAAAAGTTCAATCTTTGACCAAAATAAACAAAAGAAATTCAAATTAAATTAAATTTACTTGAATTTAAGGTTTTTTCTTTCCAAAAGAAAATTGAAAAACTGAAAGAAGTTGTATCAAACGTGGACCATACTTGCCTTTGTCTCCCAAGGTGCGGTCCGCGTAGACACGGATGTCGGCTGCTGTGTGAACTTAATTTATTTGGAAGTTACTTTTAAAATAATTAAAAATATTTTTAGTGAGAGTGCTGTGCTTTTTATGGGAAGGTTCATTTTTAGAATTCACTTGTATTTTAACTAAAGGTAATTTCAAAAGCGTTTTCAATTATTTTAAAAACGTTTGCAAACAAATCACTAGTACTGTAATCTTCTTTGCCTTCTGGCACCAATTGCAAAAGAAGAAGTGGGCTGTTTATTCTTTCTCGGGTACTAAATTGCATCTCAAGTTTTAAGCTTGATCTGATCTAGCTTAGAGTAGTAACATTGCTTATAAATAAAAACAAACTCACCAACACACATTGTAGCCTACTGATCATATCACTCATGCATGCACAAGTAAACTACAGTTGAGACGAAGAAATTAACTTCAAGAGCTGAAGTTAGCTACTGAAGATAACAGAGCAGTTTTGCCTGATGATTCTACATAACATAATCCACTGCAACAAACCAGATGATAAAAACAACTAAACCTACGGACATCGTCGGCTTACATAGTTCGAGTTGAGCTCTATAGGCTCTACCGATGGAACGAAGAGAGGAGAAGAAAGCCGCTGCATTTACAAACTAGCTACTCCATTAGTTGAGTTGAGGGAGGTACAAACAAACCACACTACTAGTTAGTTAGTGTCAGCCTGCCAGCCTTCATGTCTCCCAATTGTAAGGCTCCAATTTGTATTGCTCGAGTAACAGTTACATCATCATATTATGAAATCCAGCTGAATCCAAAAGTAGTGCTTTTATTTGCTCTGGCAAGAACTGGTTTTCCATGCATTGCTGTTTAACATACAAGGGATTAGGTTTTGTGTGTCCCTAAGAATACCATATTTTTGTTTCATGGCATTCCCGGAACAATGCCTCAGACGCTACCAAAACAGTTTTAATGCCAATCAATTGTGACCAACCACAAAAAATCTTTTCGGGATTAAAATCTTTATTTGAGTTCATCTTCCGAACAAAATGGACTCAAAAATTGAAGTTCAGAAGCAGCAAACATGGAAAACTCAACATTCATATCTCCCACAGTAAAATAGAAGATTTTACACAAAGTCAGGGTAATACTATATTTTAAGTCTGGATGTCAAAGGGTAAAGCACCAAGAATGAAAAAGAACATAGATACATACACCAAGAATGAAAAAGATTTACTAGAACGAAAGATACAATAAGAATACCATATTTTTGTTTCATGGCATTTCCGGAACAATGCCTCAGACTCTACCAAAACAGTTTTAATGCCAATCAATTATGGCCAACACAAATAATCTCTTCGGGATTAAAATCTTTATTTGATGGTCTATCTTCCGAACAAAATGGACTCATAAATTGAAGTTCAGAAGCAGCAAACAAGGAAAACTCAACATTCATATCTCCTACAGTAAAATAGAAGATTTTTACACATAGTCAGGGTAATACTATATATTAAGTCTGGATGTCAAAAGGTAAGGCACCAAGAATGAAAACGAACATACATACATACACAAAGTCACATATATATATATATATATATATATATATATATATATATATATATTTATACACGTGTGCGTGTGCTATTTGTGTTAATACAAGTCACCCTTATACTTCATATGTAGAAACAGTCTCAGCAATTCGCTATCCGGAAAAGAAACATACCTCAGCACGGAACACGTCTAAAGCAAACCCATTGAAGCAGCTGATCACAGCCTGCTGGATGTCCAAATCAAGGTTATCCAAGGCCCTCATGGTCGAGAGAAAGAGACCTGGTCTCCGAGCACAGAACATGTGGATGTTAACAGTTCGCCCTTCCCTTACCCGAACCTCCACCTGCAAAATACATTGAAGATTACAAGTTAAGGAAATCTTCTTGATCATACTTTACATATTGCATGCTTCAAATTATACGGGTGAATAAAAGTTACCTTCGGTTGAGTTTTGGGGCTAGGCAAGGAGCTTGGGCAGAGCTCTTCTTTGACACGGCAGGGAAGGGTGGATGGAGGGGGTGTCAACGGATGAAAGCTTGTTGAAGGTGGCAGCAAAGAGCTAGGTGGAGCTGAATCCAGCTCGTTATGGAGGTCATTGATCCTTTGTAGAAGTTCTTTCAAATAATCAATTGCATCCCCTAGTATGGACGCCCTATCCATCTGTGTACAACATGACAGAATACTCATCATGTATTAGGACTGATAAGCAAGAAGCCACGAATCACACAGGAAGCTGAATCCCCCAAACAATGGCCCAACTTAAGGCAATATCAAGAGCCACTGGATCTGTCATGGATTTTCCGAACTATTAATTTCCTTCGAGTAAAAAGACCAATTCGATGTAAAACAACGTGAGTACTTCTCTTAATACATCAATACAATAGTATGTATACATTACCTTTTAGGTGGCTTAAATTCTTTGTAATTCTAAGGCGCACATCCGGCTGTTACATTCAGCTAATTTCCGTACTTATAGTACTAGTTAAAATGAAAAATGAAAAAAAAAAAAACACAAAAGTAGAGCAAGAAACTCACATAAACTAACATAAAAAGATAGGGAAAGCACACAAAGACTGCATCTTCAAAGGAACAAGGCAAAAAGAAATTAATGGAGAACTATGTCCACTGTCTAGTATAGATGGTACAGAAAATGACTACCTTGCTTATCTTGGGTACAACAGACCTAAGCATGTAGAGCCTGTCATTGAGCTTCTTCCTCCGCCTTCTCTCCGCCATCAGATTTTTGGCCGGCAAACCCTTCTTCTTGCCCTTGCGGTCACCTCCCTCTACTCCGGTGACAGTGCAGTTGGCATTCGAATTGTTTCCACCATTCTTCGCATTGTCCTCCACCTCCACTTGACTGTGCTCATTAAAATCGTTCGAGTCATAATTCAAACCAGACACATCCAGACTCTCTTCCTCCACCTCACCCTCCTCGTTCCTCCTCTTCTTCTCCAAATTCTCCACTAGTCCTCCGTATCTGGGGGCCGAAATCTCCAAATTCCCCAATTTATCAGCCCCATCACCGCCAGAGTTTTGGCGGCGCTTCTGGAAAAGAGTGGGCTGAGCACCCATGGGAGGGAACAGGAGCTTAGCCCCGTTCAGCAGCTGAGCACCGGCGGAGCCATCGAAGCCTTCGAAGCCAAAGTCGCCGTCGAGTATATTGGCGTTGTCGGTCACTGGCAGCAACCGACTCGCCGGAAACTCGGCGCTCGAACTGAACTCGGGAGTACCCATCTGAGAGTGAGAATTGAGAGCCGTGAAACCCATCAGAAGAGAGGACTTGGAAGGCTGATTTCCCTGAAAGGAGCCCAGAAACCCAGCGTCGCAGCCCAGGTCGAAGCTGCTATCAAGAGGGTTGGAGCAGACGACGTTGAGGAGAGAGGAGAAGCAGGATTTTGGAGGCAAAAACTGCTGTGACGGCTGTGAAGAGTCGATAGAGAATGCCTGCGACAGAGAACAGGAGGCGGAGGAGTCGTTTGGTTGCAGAGGAGCAAATGTAGTTTCAGAAGCTTGGGTGGAAGAGAAGGTATGGAGGTCTTGAGCTGGGTTGCTGAGAATGTTGTTCGTGTACCAGTCACCTTCCAGCATTAATTTGACGTTTGAAAAAGAAACTCCCAAGCTCGAATCTTGGTCGTTTCTTCTGGGTTCTGCCTCATTGTTATTATTGTTTCTGGTCCAAGACGCTGCTTCGTGTTCGTCTCCGCCCATACAAGCGGCGCCGCTGGACATGGGAAGCATGACTGTCTTTCTTCACTTGTCAAGACTTTTTTTTTTTTGGTCAAGACTTTGTTATACGATTATACCCTTTAGGAAAAGTTGTCTGAAAGAGACAAAACAAAAGGCGGGGTTCGGTTACAGAGGTTCGATAGAAAACGCAGAAAAGGACAGCAACTTTTTGCTCAGAGTCGGGTCATCATTTTGAGAAGAAACGGAGACATAGATTCCCGATGTTTTTTCTCTAATTTTTAGCTGGGAAATGGAAATGGAAATGGATTCTTTCAAGTTCGAACGTTCAGTTTCATCAGTTTTGTGGAAGGGAAATATCGTATTGGTCTCTAAACTAATTGTAATTATTGATTCATCTAATTGTCACAACGTGAAATAATGTTCTTCCATTTTAAATAACTTCATTAGAAAAATATCGCATTGATCTCTAATTTTTGAACAGATAAAAATTTAGTTTTTTAACCAAAAATTTGTACATATTAATTCATAAAATTGTCTCACGGTGTGGTTATGTTTCTTCTTTTTAGGTAACTTTTGCCATAGATTTTTGTACCTTATTATCCCTTAAAACCCTTCATTTTAAAAGTGTTACCAAAAGAATCGTTGAGTCACATTGTGACAAATTCATTAAAATCTAACTTTTCGTTTAAAACAGTCTTAAATTACAAAACCAACATCAACAACAACAGAGCAAAGCTAGCTAGGTGGACCAACTTTTTAACCAAATTTTCAAACTATAAATGTATCATCACTATGAAATTACATACATTAATATTTTGATAATAATCTAATCATCAATAACACTATGGATAGAATTTCAACTCGCACAATAAAACTAGATGATTCCTCTCTGTTCACGTGACCAGACTAACTAGTCCAGGGTAGACTGCTGTGGATAACTTGGCTGCATACGTGGCATGCATGCAACTCATTAACAAGTCGGGAGATGAGATATACCCGCCATTCACTGCCAAATCTTGAGGGTTTAATTGTTTTTAACGTACAAATTAATATAATCAAGTAAACAATAAATGTAGACAAATAACAAAAAGTAAAATAAAAATCTTCCGAGTTTTAACTTGGCTGTTTGGTGGACATCGAAATGCATGCATGTGAAGTCTGAAGATTGAAGAGTACTAACGATCGAAGACCCGTCCAAAGCGGTTGGGATTACGATGTGGCTGTGGTCGATCTCCAAACTTTCCTCCAATAAATAAGCTAAAATTTTGAAAATTTTATCTGATCTCTCATTATCTATCATTCATCCGCACAAAGAAAAAAGCCCAAGGTGGTTCATTTTCTAAACAGTAATAACAAAAGGAAAGGAAACTAACAAGCTGCAAGCGGGTCCATGACAGCTAAAAGATTACAGACAGAAGACCATGCAGGCATATTGTATACCATTTGTATATATTCATTATTCATTCAGGCTTTCAGCTGTGTGAACTGCGGGACCACTGTTACTAATAATACTTGTTCGTGATGTCGATGGCCTCGCTCTCTTCCTCTCTGAAAATATGACGTTGAGGAGTGAACTCAAAGAAGGTCCTGATCGAGCGAGCAGTATATTAACTTACTAATCAGTAATATCGGTAATATATACTTGATCATTCAGGCGTTCCCATACGTACACCACTTTATAGCTTCCCGGGCAGCCAATTCAACAACATTTAAATATAGTACGTAATATAATCAAGCTGCTTGAAATAAAAAAGACACATGCATGATAAGCATGTACGCAAACAACAATTAACTTGTGTACGTTTGTAACGAAAACAAGTCTAAACCTTATTGGAGTCTTGACTCTAGGCATATACTAGGATTACATTACACAGGTTGATCCCGAGAAGAAGGGAAGCTAAGACTTTTGAAGCTGGTGAACCCTCCATCCAGCACTAGATTATGACCCGTCACATATTTTGCTTCATCCGACGCCAGATACACCGCCGCTTGCGCCACATCTATCTCCTCACACTTCGCACCCTTGAGCTCTCCCAGCCCATTCACTATCTCTTTAACTTGCTCCTCCGTTGCCCCCGGATAAAACTGCTTTATTTCCCGCACCGCCATTGGCGTCGGTATTGGACCCGGCGATATGCAATTGACTCGGATCCCGTTTCGGCACAGCTCGCTCGCCAGTGATTTCACCAGGCCAGGTATCGTAAATTTCGATATCGAGTAGGAGTGAGGCCCAAGGCCACCCAACAGCCCAGCTATGCTGGACGTGCACAGTATGGAGCCTGAGCCCGCAGGTTTCATGACTCGGGCCGCATGCTTTATCCCAGCAACCGCGCCCCTCAAGTTGACCCGGATCACTCTGTCAAACTCTTCAAGGTTCAGGTCAGCGATGCTGGGCGGGAATGCTGGGCCTGTTATTCCCGCGTTGTTGTACATTATGTCAAGTTTTCCATGACGGGCCATGGCGGTTTCTACAGCCTCTGCTATCTGGGACTCAATGGTAACGTCGCACTGGACAAAGTAGGCTGCGGGGCCCAGCTCTTTGGCAACTTGTGGACCCAGCTCAGAATCTGAGTCTGCAATGATGACGTGTGCTCCATGTCGGATGAACTCGTGGGCCGTGGCCTTCCCAAGCCCGCTAGCTGATCCTGTTATTATGGCTACCTTGCCTTCCAACCTTCTTTTATCAAACAAAGTATGCACATGGATGATTAGATTCTTAATGCATCGAAACAGATGTTAATATTATCACTTTAATGTTAATGTACTCGGAAAAATAAAAGGCAAGAAAAGAAAGGAACAACACGCGTGTTGAATATGCAATGAAAAGACAAGATCAGTCATGTCGTTTGAAAATGAGGTCTGCGAAACGACGTCCGATCAAGAAAATGATTATAGGGCAGATTGATCATTCAATCATGAAGCGGTGGATCGTTTTCCACGCCGGAAATCACCCAAAAAGCAACACCGCCCACATTCAATATTTGACTCATGTTCATATAAAGTGGGATTTTTGTGCACGGAAATTTTTTTATTAGAGAGTAGTAGTCCATCCATTTGAATTCGATGCCCGACAATGATGAAAGTTTGAAATTTAACGTGAGTGTAAAACTGGAAGTAACTTATATACAAAAAAAATGTTATTATAACTGTATTTTAAATTAATTATATATTGTTATGACAAAATGTGATTAATTTGATAATTAGCACAACGGTATCCTCGTTTTAAGTAAGATATTTCCATAAAAATGAAGACATGCGCTATGAGTTGTTACTTTTGATCTGACCAGGGCTAGATTTTTTTTTTTTTTTTTTTTTTTTTTTTTGGAAAAACTGACCAGGACTAGTTTAAGCTTGAAAGCATTGCATGTGCTGCACGGTGTCTTAAACATCACTGTCAAACATAATTATTGATCAAATACTTAAGTTGACCTTACTAAACTAAACTATATAATATTGAAGATGGCAGAGGAACTGCCGAGATTAATTACTATGAAATGGAATTTTAATCATGGGATCACTCATAGCTCCACGGTATATGCATAATTTACTTAGAAACTGCTGTCAGAATAGCTAGGTACAATTTTACTACAAAATTGAGCATGTTAATTTCTCACAAATATATTTTTAATCAGACTTTGTTTGTTGCTAAAACTTTCGCTATGGATGATCTCAAGATGGTTATGTTTTTCTTTTAGTTTTAAACCCTCAACAATAAATATGAGACTTCCCTTGCATTACACTATATATAAAATGGTATCTTAAGATGTATAACAGTTTAAGTAACCTTATAATAATATAGTACTCCTACTGGGACTTAAATATATTATATATGCTGGGCCGGGTGACTACTACTATCTGATAAAAACGATAGAAGAAAACAGAAAATAATAATGCACAAAAACTGTGCGACAATAGTCACGGTGAATAAGGTACCGATCGAGGTAGAACTAGAAGAGATTTCCATTAATAAGAGAGAAGATGGACAAAAGAAGGGAAATATTAATAGGATCAACCATGTTTTTGGAATCGATCGATCTGCAGCTACCAGATCATGTATAATAAACTGTAAAATATACATACCTTCCATGGCCAGATGCACCAAACGTTGAAAAGGGCATCGCTCGCTTACAGAGAAAATCATTGCAGCTGATCAGCTTAAACTCTCTGAGAATAAAACAAATATTCCACATCTATCCCTCAGTTTCCGTGAATTTCCAGCGCATATAGCTACTATTAGGGTAGCATATATAATTATTTTGGTCATGTCAAATAGCATATATGGTATTATTGGTAAAATAAGGCGTGAACTGACCTGGTTAGTGATCTGAGCATATCTGTAGCAAAGATCTGATGAATTGATGCGAGAGAGAGAGAGAGAGAGAGAGAGAGAGAGAGATGCTTGACCCTAATTATCTAACTGATGATCAGTGGTAGAACTCAATAGCTGGAAAGAAACAAGGACCAGAATTTATTGGAGAGCAGGAAGAAAACGTTATAAATTGCAGTTGTAGATACGCGTTTTCATGCAGAGAGAGAGAGAGAGAGAGAGAGAGAGAGAGAGAGAGAGAGAGCGCAAATTTGATATTGAAGTTGAACATGGTTTACAAAATATGTGACCTGTCGTATTTAATGATCCTAAGTTAAAACAGCAGAAGGAAGCCGAGTGCTAAAGAATCAATGTGAAGGTTTTTGGATGTGAGTAAGATTTTCTCTCTTTCTATTCTCATATCTTTGCCTCCCGTACTCCCATACTTTGAAAAGATTTTTCAGCGTGATCGGTACTACTGTGTTACTGTATAAATGATAGGATAAATTTACTAAAAAATTAATAACTTAAAAAATAAAATTTCTCACAACTTTTATAAAAACACGTAGTATACCACTTGTGTTCCCGTCACAATGAAAAATTTCTCTACACTTTACTTTTTGTCTTCTTGTCTTTATAAAAAAAATCAATATAAAACGTTGATGTGACTTAATCCTAACCGTTCAAATAGAATGAGCAAGAATGAGAGAGAGATTAGGAAGGGAAATAATTCTCTTGCTTTGGATGTAGCAGGCTGCAGACTGCAGACTGCGGTAGCTGGAGGTGTACGTTAGCAAGCCAAACCGAGCTAACAAAAAAATAAGATTTCTAAGAAAAAAAAGAAATTAAAAGGAACAGCAACGATCGTAAATAATGGTGTAATTAATATTAGTTTAAAGATACATATAATTGGATATCAATATATACTGAAGGAACAACTAAGCTATAAAATTAAGCAGATTGTCATTGTATTGAGTTAGTGGAGACAAACAACGGACAAGTGAGTGAAGCTACAATCTCGTAGTGCGGGATTGCATATTTTTGGTCTCTTAAACAAAACTTAAGTAACTCCTTCGTGTTCTTTTTCTTGGCCTGACTTGCCTTATCATGTTCTGTACCCGCATACAAACAATTAATGAAATGTTAATTAATTAATTTGTCATTAACAAACCCCACTTATATATGATCATGAGTAATTAAAGTAGTTCAATACTAGCAACTGGAGCAACATATGTATAATGCATACATGCATGCATGCGTTGATGAAAGCTTTAATTTGGTGATTGTATAGTACGTATTTCACTATTTCGTGTGCGAATATAAGTACTATAAATATGTATTATGGAGGTTGTAATGATCGATGGGTGTTAATTAAAGTAGTTACTAGCTATTAACCATAGTCATTAGTGATGACATGGTTACTTAGTAATGAAGAATATAGTTAGTTGAAATGTGTTGGTAGGTTGTCATAAGGATAAGATTGGTTAGTATAGTTAGAAGGGTATTATTGTAATTAGGTTATATGACTATATAAGGGATTGTATAGCTATCATTTCCTTAAGTTCTTTTGTATACATTTTCTCCATTTTAATCAATACAATCTTTCTGATTTTTTCTCTATCATCTTCATCTTCCTTTGTACCAATTCTTCATCTTTTACAATGTAGTTAATATGGTATCAGAGCCACCAGGCTCACGCCATGGATTCTAGTGGTTCCGCTTCTCAGTTGTTTTCATTTTTTTTCCCTGTTTAGCTTTCCTTCAAATTTTCATTAGATATTTCGATAAGTTTTTCGGTGGGCATTCTCCTCGTTGTTGTGTTCTTGGACGGCGAAGCGAGCGAGGTCTTCAACTTGGGCGCTATTCTGGGTGCCGCGGGATTCTTGGATTCCACCGAGTATGGTCATTAGAAGTCGCCATTGAAGACAACAAAGCTGAAATCTTGAAGAATGGAAGTGGGTTGTTTGGATTTCTGGGAAACAGGGTTTCTGCAGGCTCTGTTCAATTTATACAACGAGCTTCTGAGATGGGTTTTGGTCTTAAACGCTGCGAGAGAGCTGCAAGCGGAGAACCAATCGAAGTGCAGACATTTTCTGGGAAATTTGGTGGTCTTCTCAGATCACTTTCTGAATTCTTTGGTGGTGTTTGATTGTTCAAGATTGCAAATCTTGGAAGTTCTTCAGTTTTTAATACCACCGACTCGGATTCCCATTCTAGATCCGTTTTGTGGGTCTTCATCCCCACCGCCCTCCGCCAACGGCACAGCCACATCTGGGTTTCCCGGAGCTTCCTGGTTTGAAGAAACGAGTTTTCGTACAAGCTGGGTTTTCAAGATTCAAGTTCTCAGGTTTTGTTTTCGGTTACTGGTTTGCTTTCTAGCATATCAACTGTTTGTGATAATGTCTCAGTGAGAATTTTCTGGGTTTCGTGTTCATTGGGATTTGCTGCTCATATATCCTCGATATCATATATCCTCAAAATTTCCTCAGAATTTGGTTTTTCTGCGATTGTTCTGGTTGTGTGTTCTTGTTGGGTTGATCGTTCTTGGGAAAGTCATGTAGCAGCCTTGTTGACGACAGCCTTGCCGTCGAGTCACTCGGTCTTGGCGGAAGACAACGATGCATGAGACTCTGTGTGACTGAGAGCAAAGTTTGCTTTCTTTGCACTGTTGATTATCTACTTCTTCATTCATCTTGGTGGTGTTTTCAGAGCAGTCTTCTGAATTCGATTTTCTGTGATTTTGATCCGTGCTCTGTTTTCTGGTATGGCAGAACGTTTAGACTATGTGCAGCCTAAGTGTTTGACGAATTGCCCATATTTTCTTCATCTGGATTCTTTTCTCGAATTTGATTTGGGATTTTGGTTATGTGTTCTTCTGAATTGGTAAATGAATTCTGGTATATGGGTTGTGAGATAGATCATCGAAGTGTTGATAGCAGTCATTTGGAATTGTTTGGTGATCTGCAACACTTATTTCTTGAAGCTGTGATTTTTGATGTACTTTCGAGTTTTAATTGAAGTGAAGCTGTGGTCTTGATGTGTTGATCTCTGCAAGTATTAGTTTTCTTGTCGATTTAAAGAAGAAAATGTCATTCTTTCTATGAATCTTGGAGTTTCATTCTCCTAAGTTGCAGTATGATTTGGAGTTTCAATCTCCTCAGTTGCAGTATGATTTGTGTTCATGGAGTGTCAGTCTCTTTATTTGGTATTTTTTAGTAGAAGTTTGAGATTTGTGTTGTGCTTTGGAGTGTCATTCTCCTTGGCTGATTAGGTTTCTTGGAGTGTCATTCTCCATGGTAGTTTAGTTTCTTGGGAGTGTCATTCTCCTTGGTAGATTTAGTTTCTTGGCAGTGTCAACTATGGCTTCTCAGTTCACAGTAAAAAATTTGTTGGGTATGTTCAGACCAAGACCACGAAGCACAGCTCTTTCTCCCGCAACCATCATGTACTTTGGAACATCCTGTGCCATCACAGAACCACCACCAATAAATGAGAAATAGCCAACATGGCAGAATTGATGAACGACAACAGCCCCTGCATACATCTTGGTCTTGCAGTTCCAGATCAGTTTCAGCGTTCTAGCTCGTTCAACCTTCACTTGGCTACACCAAGTTCAGTTTGAGGGGGGAGTATTAACCATAGTCATTAGTGATGACATGGTTACTTAGTAATGAAGAATATAGTTAGTTGAAATGTGTTGGTAGGTTGTCATAAGGATAAGATTGGTTAGTATAGTTAGAAGGGTATTATTGTAATTAGGTTATATGGCTATATAAGGGATTGTATAGCTATCATTTCCTTAAGTTCTTTTGTATACATTTTCTCCATTTTAATCAATACAATCTTTCTGGTTTTTTCTCTATCATCTTCATCTTCCTTTGTACCAATTCTTCATCTTTTACAATGTAGTTAATACTAGCTAATCCGGATATGTATATTCTCCATTCTCTATCCTAGCAGACTAGTCTAGCTAGTTGGGCCTATATGAAGTAATCACCAACACCACGCCTAGCTCTGTATTGCTGAGGATTACGAAAGATGAGAATTGGATGGCTTCAGCTTGACGATCACACGAGGGAGGGATATGTATATAAATTTTTGTTTGGGAATGAATTTCACATTAATGAGATGACGAATTTTGCATTAGCTTATAAGAGGTTGGACTATTCCTTATATTTCCAATTAGTTTTCTGGTGGAACCTCAATTTTTTTCATGGTATCAGAGTAGATTATTCACGTGTAAAGCCCAACGGTCACACTTGATCAACGTCACCTAATTGTGTTGTCTACGTATTAGGCTTGAAAGTTCACCACACGCAAGGGGTGTGTTGAAAATGAATCCCACACTGATGAGAATAAGAACTTTGCATGTGTTTATAAGTAGTTTAGCTACTTCACATATTGTCAATTAATATTATAGTGGAACCTCAACTTTCTTCATTTATATCAACTAAGATAAGGATTGCGTTATGCCCTTAAAGGTAGGCGTGAGTACGGTTTGGTTCAATCTAGTTCACTCCTTAAACCATAATAGAAATTAAATATTATTGCTGGTTTGGTCTAGTTGGATTTGATATAAAATTATAACTAAAACCATACGGTTTGGTTTACGTCATTTCCAGTTCAGTTTCGCGGTTTTTATGCCCACCCCTTGGGGAATGAGCTTATTGCACCGCTTTTAAATAATGTATATTTTCATATAAATTTCATAACCAAAATTGTTCAGTTTCATAAACATGATTGGAATTCTTATAAACATACATTAATCGGAGTTTGTTTAGTCATATAAATGTATCAAATAAATTAACGGTTCTTCATTAATATATTACTTGGTACCTACACTGTTGATGTATATGATAAATTTGAATGACTAAACGAACTATGATTTGCATGATTATTTTGTAAGAATAATCTTCTTATGAACATTAAGAAATTGACAACCAGCTTCCCTTTAATAACCATTACGTTTATAGTATATAATTTTTGTGTTAGAAATGGAGGGAAAGTATATGAAACAACTGAACAATGAAGAAAGATGAAGCGAAGTCGTGGGACGAATGAGACAAACTTACAAATGAAGAATATTATACGAAGGAGAAAAAAAAAATGTGAAAACAACATAAAATTGTTTTCAGTTAATGAAACACTCATGATATTATTCATTTTTAATATTAAAAACATTTTAAGCATGAAAAGTCACTCCTAATATTATTCACTTACAACAATATTTTGTCATTTTGATTAAAACTAAAGTTTTTGAGAAATTTTGGTTAGTTTTTCTCTTAGCTTTTATTTGTGCGGTGTTTCATATATTATTTTTCAACATTAGTACCATCATATCTCTACCTTTTGTTAATTTTTATTTCTTTTATACTTTTCCTCTATTATAATACAAAAAAAAAAAAAAAAAGTGGTGATTAATCAAAATCTCATGTTAGTTCATTTACATAGAAATGTTGTCAGATCAAGAGACAGTCCACAACGATACCAGAGTATTCCAGCAGAAAAATAAAAAAAACAACGAATACCAGTGTTACGCGTCCATTAGACCGAGAAATTTTTATTTGTGATGTGAATATGGATATTACATCACGTGTTTTATGTATGTGGTGGAAAATTTTAATTTTTAAGTTATTAATCTTTTAACACACATATTCCATAATTTATATAGAAACACGTAATATACCACCTTATGTGACGGTCACATTGAAAAATCTCCCAATTAGACTGGAACGTTTTCATTTGGAATCCAAAAGAAAATAAATAAACGGGCCAGTCGCTAACTGGGCTAATCACGTGGACTTAAGGTCCGGTATTCCGAGGGGATATGACATCGGCTCGTACGTGCCTTCCTTTGAACATAGTCGATTCTTCAACAGTAGAACTTGATAACTGTAATTTCTCTGTTTTGTCCGAGTGCTGTGTTGATTGTGCCAAGGAAGGAAACTGAAACTATGAAAAGTTGAAAGGGAACAAATGTAAAAGAAGCAGTTGCATTGATATAATGATTACGATATAACAGGTGGCGGTGGCGGTGGGGATGCGGGAATAGCTTTGTCTGTCCAATTTCCAAATCGACATCGAACCATCCCCACATTCATATATACAACAAGTCAAACGAAGCAGAAGCAGATCTAATTTCACAAGTCAGTGCGCGGGCGCAGATCTCATTCCCTCTGGTAGATTAATGGGTGCAGCTCAGTCCGTACAAGAGCCCGAAGAGAGCGAAGAGGAAGACGAAGAAGGAGAAGGAGGAGAAGAGGGCGGCATCAATGGCGAGCCCAACATTCGAAGTGGATTGGAATTGGACAAGGATTTGATCAAAAAGGTTTTAGAACAAGAGCCCGAGATGCTCTGCCACGCATCCGCTTCCCCTCTCTCCCCTCAGCTCTCCTCCTTCGGCACCCCGCGCCTGGGACCCTCCATCAAGGTGTGGGACCCCTACAACGTCCTCGGCCCGCCTTCGCCTCTGCCCCCGCCTCCCGGATTCTCCCGCAGCTTCTCGTCCAATGCTATGGAGGACGACCAATTCGTCACGGAGGTGTTTTTGATTAGTCACGGCGAGTGCGAGTTGAATTTGAGGCCCGATTTGGTGGGCGGGCGGTGCCCCCAGGCGGCTCTGACCCCCAACGGCAAGCGCCAGGCCAGGGCCCTGGCGGTTTTCTTGAACTCCCAGAGGGTTAGCTTCAGTGCCGTTTACTCGTCCCCGCTGGATCGTGGGCGCTCCATGGCGGTTTCTGTCTGTCAGGTAATTTTTGAATCGAACTTATTCGAGTTTAGAATTCTGATTGTTCTTTGGAAATTGTAGACAACTGACGATGCTGAGTATATTTTATTTTGCTTACTTGTTTTAGAATGTGATTAAGCATCGAATTCTGCCTACTTATGCTGATACGATTCACTTATGAGTGAGAGAGAGGGATATGTGAATTTGTTTGTTAACTACTTGCTGAACATGAACCCTTTTTTTTTTTTTTCGTTTTAAGCCTAGTGCTATTTAACAAACCTAGGTGAATTTTCTTGGAATCATCAAGCAACCAAGCTTTTAAAACCTACGTACAATTTCAAGCAGGATAAGAACACCTTGAAACTGGCAGGGGGAAATGGTAGCCTATAATTTGGTAGGTTTTGCAATTTATATTTCATGGTACATAAAAGGATTTGTATAGCCGACAACACACATTTGGGATGAAAAGCATCTTCAAGTCGAGTTAATTGGCTTGTGGCTTGGAATGAAAGCTTTAAGTGCTAATTGTGTCACTACTGTTGCGGTCCCTCATTGGCTCAGTTACATGATTGATTGGTGTTGAAGCTGTCACAGTTATGGCTCTTAGATTTGAAGACATGGCTTCTATAACTTCTTGGTACATGGATCCTTAGTCCAAGTAATGTGTTCAGAACGATGAATATCCAAGAAGGCGTAGGGGGATAATTGGAATCAGTATCCTTTTGGCTGAGTATATGTTGTCCTTGACTGTTTTGACCAAAAGAATTCTCAGGATTTGAAAGTTGGGTCATATTTGATAGTATTTGATTAACTTCTCGTTCACTCCTCCTTCTCCTTCATTAAATGTTAGATCCCCAGCCCTTCTATTCTTCTTATTCTTCATTATGAATCATATTGGTAGGTTCCCCTTTTAGCTGACGATATGAAATAAACCGCTTTGTAGTTATTGGTTCCTAATATGAGCAGCTAAAGAGATAATGCAAGGTATAGTGTATCTGATATGTGATATTCCTTACCCTAGAATTTTGGTATTTAAGATGTTCTACATGTGTCTAAATAGTTTTGTCGGTTATAAAATCATGCAGGAAATGAACTTTCCAGTTGGACAGATACAAACTTCAGATGCGCTTGCAGAGATGAGTCAGGGGGATTGGGAGGGGTGCCCCCGATCCGAAATATACACAGCTGAAGTTTTGAGCTTCATGGAAAGAGTTCAGCCTGATTTCTCTGCACCATCGGGAGAGTCACTTCGGCAAGTGGAATTTCAAATGGTTAGTTTTTTAAACGGGACAGTCCTTGGGCTTCCAGAAAAGTTGAGAGCATACTACTCATTCTCATCACACAATCAGAATGAGAGTCAAGGCTTTGCACACCATAGTTCTCATGTATTAACCAACTCAGTTCATGACCGAGATGGGCCTTCCCTCCCTTCACCTAACTGGGATCTGCTTCACAGGCAGCGGCAGGGGCTCTTAAGGAAAAAGTCTGGCAAGAGCAGGTTACAAGTTGTGACTACAACTGGAGTTCAGGAGGTTGAGGATGAAATTTCCCCTCGGGATGTCACTCACCAAAGTTCCCCTCATGATTTAAGTGGGAGAAGCTCCTCTTCTGCGTCTTGTATTGGTATATTCAGTCATGCAGTGCCAATCCAATGTCTCCTCACAGGAATCCTTGGATGCAGCCCATTAATGTCGCATAAGATTTGCATAGAAGACTCTTCTGTGACAGTTTTGCAGCATTCATGGAGAACCGGTTGGCAGATAAAGAGGTTGAATGATACTGCACACCTCAGGCTTATGTAGTAGTTAGAGACTTGGGAGTATCATAACTTGTTACATTATATCGACAATGCGAAAGTAAAGTTTCATTTCCCGGGATCAGTGGGTTACAAAACACGATAGTTTTGCTTGAATATGCAATGCCCTGCCATTTGTTGTAACATTTGCTATATTTATTTCCGAATTGTTCAACTCCGCAAAAGAAGAATGACATGTTGTTGGAGTTGGATCCTTGTATCGGGTGATTCTTTTGATTTGTGGCAATTACAGGAGATGGTGTGAAGAATCATGTATTTCCTGTATATTTTAAAGAAAATTCATAATTCAGAAACTTTGATCATGCATTCATCAGCTATGTAGATCTCAGTAGGAACAATCTCACTTTGTTTTTTTTTTTTTTTTTAGTAGATCGATATTTTTACACTAAGGGGAAGGGAGTTTGGTTAAGCTACACAATGGGCAGCTTAATTTGGTATCGAATTTGCCATCCACGAGATTCGAACCTAAAACCTTACTTTCAAGTGGAGAGGAATACTACCAGACCGTAGTACTAAGTGGTTAAGCCACACGATGCTCTTTTCCTTTTTATGTTTATATCTTTTTATTTTAGTACTTAATGGTTTGAAGTTGAATGCTAGGTTAGATAGTTCAGGGCTGAAATCTTCATTTCAATTCAATACAAGTTTCTGTGTGTTTTTTATTTTTTAAATTTATATTTTTTGGCCTTTTTGATGCAAAACCATGTTAGAGAAAGGAAGAAAAAGAAAGGGCATGTGGTTATTTTGGACTGCTAGAGTGAGTTGTCCTGTTTCTTTTCTTTAACAAGTTGCATCAGACAGGACACACAGTTGCGGTGCGTGGGTCACCAGACACTCACAACTCTCACATGGGATGGATGGATGGATGGATGGATGGATGGGGCTGGCAGCCGCAGCCGATGGTTGCAATTTCAGACCTAAAAAAATAAGGCAATGAATTATGCAGCATGTTGTGGCTACATCCTCGCTTATTACGAGACTAGCTACAAGCAGAACCAGTTGCCGAACTCATCACAAATCTCTCTCTCGCGTTCATAACTTAATCATGAGACATCCTCTTACCAAGCAGAGAACTAGCATTACACCACGAGCTAGTCAGCGATGAAGCAAAGCAAGTGCTGTTAGGAGTTGGGACTTAGCATATTAGAGACGATGATTGGTATACAAATACAATGAGGGACATGGCATATTTGAGACGATGATTGGTATATAAATACAATGACCTAAATTTCTCAGATATAATAGTATATACTAGTAATAAGCCCGCGCGATGCCGCGGGACTTGAATTCACCAGCCTTAACTACATGAATAAGACACATTTAACCTGAAAAACATTCAACATAATCATGAACGAACAAAAATGATAGATCTAGGAAATTATAAAAGCATTGTAACCGTAGATCCAAGAAATTATAAAAATTCATCCAATCAAGAGACTAATAGTTGTCGGAAGGTGGGTATGCAACCAAGAATCTTAAGATATACTTGACTTGCAATTCCATTATAATTTCACACAAAAAAAAAAGGATCAAATTTTGATTGAAACATTAAACAAAACAATCTCATCTGTTACAAATTGGACCAACTAAATAAAGAATATATCGATAAGATTTTCAACCTAACTATAAAAAAGAGCTTTATAACAATGCAATCAACATTATTTGAACTCAACTAAACATAAACTAATTGCATGTTATAAATTCCATAGGTAATTGAATGGTAGTGCAGCCCCTACAGAATGTTTTTTTAATCGATTTAGTAGTTAACACTGGACAATTGCACAATACAAATCTTAGAAACTATTCCAACTTAGAGCAAAAATTACCTCCCTAGTGCTGCGCAACTATAGAAAGAAAGATAGCACTCATAAAGAGAGAAAGACAGAGAGAGAGAGAGAGAGAGAGAGAGAGAGAGAGAGAGAGAGAGAGAGAGAGAGAGAAGAGAAAGATGATATCTCCATATGGTATTCTGGAGCCAAAAGAAAAGCTGCAGACGGAAATAAGCTAGAAAGAATCAATTTAAGATAAACATTCAACAACAGAAATCAAGAAATCAATTTAAGATTACTGACCCAGGTAGGTAAGCTGCTGTGAAGGTAAAAGAGGCCCAAGAAGCTGATATGAATGAAAGGATTTTGCTTGCTGCACACCAATGTATTAAAAGTGTGAGGCGTGGGTGAGGCGTTCGAGGGATAGCCCAACCTAAGAGTGAGGCGTGAGGCGAAGCCTTACAGGACCTTAAATAAGAACCAAAGTGGAGTAACACTTACAGGTCGCGAAAGGAGATTAGGACGTTGTCGGATTTCAGGCGAACCAGATTATGGAAATTGCATCTCGGATCGGGCTTTCAAACTTCATGGTGGACCCAAGCAACTCTCCTTCTGTCCCCCTAATCGTGCATCTGCCCTCACCCTCTCTGCACCCAACCCCCTCCCCTATCTCCCCCAAATCACACCCTCACAACATCCCATCAGTGAAGAATCAAATCCAAAAGTAAATTGTAGTTACCTATTATGGTAGGATTTAAATAAGAGTTTCCGCTTATTACGCATGGCCTTTTCAATTATAATTTCTTGCTTCTCCTGCAGAAAAAACACAACAGAACAGATTTCAATAACCACTCATACCTATTCCATCTCTAGAACTAAAACTTTTAGTTATTTATCTATATATAAATATTGATTATGATCACATTTTGATCATAGACATAAAATACAAATCATTATATATTTGCACAATCAAATATTTATGGAACTCACAACCGAGAGCCAGAGCTTCAATTCCGGTGAAACCACCCTTCTCTCAAACCCTTGGCGACCAATTCTTACATCATCTATACGGTAAAATTGATCAATCAATCAAAGATTTAAAAAGATATGTCGATGTAGTGGTTTGAGAACACAGCTTGGGAAACCTTGGGTAGGAAATATGCTCGCAAGGAAAACCAACAATGGGTGAGTATGACTCTCAAAGCTGGTTTATGTTTAAATTACCGAATCACCATAATCGTTGTTGGTTGGTTTTCACTCATGGTCTACTTTTTATTAAAGTTCTTGTAAAGAAAATTGGTCTTTTAACATTCTTTTCTAAATTTTAAAAAGGATCGTAATTTTGTAAATAAATTCAATTCCCAAATTGAAATTGCAGTGTAAGCAAGCCATAGTTGATCGCACGGTTTTTTATTGTAGCCATAATTAGACTAATGTGATTTATACTTAGAGACTAATGTGTTTTTTCACATGGTTTTTTCTGTCAAAATTTATAGAAATATGAAAACGATCATCACAAATTTGAAAACCTGCATTAACCAAAATTCAAAGGAAATGAACACCATGAGTGCTTGCAAGATGAGAGAAGGGAAACAAAAAGGAAATGGTGCATTTGAACAGAACGATGATAATTTAAAACTTTAGGTATGAAAATGCTTAATTTTTATGTGTTAAAGGAATGAGGATATCTTAAAACTTTAATTAAATGGAATGACCAGGATATTTTAAAACCTGTTTAAAAAACAGAATCACAAAGACATAATTGAAAGAAAAAAAAAAAACCATCCAACATCTGGATAATCAGAGGATCACAGAGAGAAGAAAAAAAAAAGAAACAAAGCAGAAACCAAATGAATAATATAAGGCGATCAAACTGAGCAATAAATAAAAAACTCATAAAGTCGCATTGTTTGAAATGGAAAACACCGGAAAAGAAAATTACATTTGTTAAAACAGTGGACTTATAAAGGTGGTTTATTTTTGCTTCAGGTTAATAGAGTGTTAACTGCAGAACTCGAGGTTAACATGCACTGTGAGGCTTGTGCAAAGCAACTCAAGAAAGAGATATTCAAACTAAACCCCATTACCAATGCAGAATGTGAGACACTTCTGCAGATTTGTTTTGGTTTCAGTGTAGTACAGCACTGCAGGTTCAAGTTTGTTTTAAAAAACTGCTAACAATTTTTCCTATGATATTTTATATTTCCCCTTAGATGTTTGTAGTAGTGCTTTATTTTGTCATAACTCCACCCTGAACCTAAAATGCACTGTGCTTCCATGAGACAAAGTATGTAATAGTATTAGAAACTTACCAGTTAACCATATAATAATCTAAGATGATCCTAAAATGATGTAGTCGTGGACAAAAGTAAAATTTCATCATAGAACACATAAACATAGGATGCGATCTTGTAAGTCCTACTATCTTAATATTATTTTAAAAAATGAAGAATTACTATCTGCCTTCTATAATTAGATAAAATAAAAACCAGTTGCTTCTAAGTTTTGGTCTCCCATTGTATATGGATATAAATTTGGCTCATTTCTTTCCTAAACATGGTCTTTTATAAGCATCATTTGATTGAGGGAGGTGCAAATGATTTTATTTCAATCTAGTCAATGGAGATGCTTCCTATAAATTTGCTTTCTACATGGATTTAATTACCTGAAACCGATAAAAATGTTTAACAGAGACAAAGGCATGTATTTATTGTGCTATAAATAGATTGTGGTTAGTCATTTGAGAGAGTTTTTTTGAAAGTTTTTTTTTTTCCACAACTCTAAGCTCATTTGCTACAGTATCTCTGCTCCCCCAGCCGTAAAAATAACCTCACAAACAATATTAAGCAGCACTATTTAAGAATCTAAAAACCGCCCAAACTAACTACACAAATGTAATATATTTCAACTGAATGCTATATTTTACTGTAACTCACAGATGTAATATATTCACAACACATTCAATACCTTTTGTGCTTTTGCCTTAAGCAAGCCTTGTTTATCAAGCGCATGAAACCTGCAACAGTGTCAGTCCACATCTCAGATTACAGGAACCCGTTGCACTTAAGTCACACATAAATTTGCATTCAAATCATAGAAGTAAACAACATTGTAAAGCACTATCATTCATCACAAAAATCTTATCTTTGTTATCCTAATTAATCGAAATCCGAAACCCAATTTACAAATGTTGCTTCTTTTTCCTCCTCCTCCAAATTTTCTCAGCAAAATAGTAAATACAACAATTCCACATCCAAAACAAATTCAACTTTTTTCTCTTAATTCACAACTAAAATAACAATTCAACAAAAGTATAAAAATTTCCAAATGTAGAGAAATTTGTGGTGACTTGGAATAAATTAAGCAGTGGAATAACAATCATGTACATTATTTTTTTTCAATTCATGCTTCAGTGCAGTTGGCTATGTATGCATGGGTTTCTCTTAACATCAAGGAAAATCATGATGCTGAATGTAAATCAATCATTTTTCATGTAGACAACAAAAAGGAACCCCTAAAACCCGACCTAGCAGCACAACAAATTCTGGAAATAATTCACAGCAAAAGGGAAGAAATGATGACAATCTACGCTAACAGTAGAGAATTGAATTAAAAATTGAACTTAGCTAAAAAACACTTACCCTTCAAGGTTTGGAGCCTCAGAAAAATTTATGAAGTTCACGCACATATTTTAGGTCTCAATGCACCTATCCTGCAAACCAACAAAAATGCAAATGCATTAATACAAATGCCAATACCGATTTCTAAGATTTTAGTATTCTCTTTACCCTTGCAACTGAAAACCAAAAATCCCAAAAAAAATGAGCAAGAAGCTTAAGTAGAAAAATACCCATTTAACCTGAGATTTCAGTGTTCTCTTTACCCTTACAACTGAAAACAAAAAATTCCAGGAAAATAAGCAATATTTTGAACCACCAATACCCATTTAATCATACACGAATGAAAAATCTAAATACAGAGTCATAGAGCAACGAACTGAAACCCCCCCCCCCCCAAAAAAAAAAAAAAACTGACTTTGAAACAAAGAACAATACACAGAACAGAGAGATGCATCCCCAAAACCTGACCTAACAGTGCAACAAAATCCGAAAATAATTCACAGCAAAAAGGCTGAAATGATAACAATCTATGCTAATAGTAAAGAATGGAATAAAAAATGGAACTTAGCTTTCCAAATCCAGCCATTCATCCGACATGCATAAGGGAACGGACGATCCAGAGTGATTCATGCATAATAGCCACATGGACATCGCGCATATAAATTGTTGTAGAGATAATTTGCAATAGAAAACGTAGTTATAAATAAGATATATGAAATACCAACATTGCAATGGTTTTTTTTTTTCCATTTGATTGTACTGAAGCATGCATCTTAAATTAAGTACTACGTGAGGTCTCTATAATGAAATGGGAGATTGAATACACTTGAGGAAACTGAAAATTTAAATATGCACACACTTCATAGTGTATCTTCAGAACCCAAAAGAAACGTTTATATATACGACATGTTTTGACATTCTTTTTCCCCACTCAAATCGTCTTGAAAAATTTGACTACATTGAGAATAAGCAAAAGAGTACTTAAAACCAAGGGTGAATTCAGCACTCTAAATAAGTGGAAGCATTTGTACCGCAAATGAATTTACAGCTTAATTTTCTTGCTGAAAAACCTTGACCTACAAAAGCAAATTACATTTATCAACAAAAAGGAATCCATTCAAGTCAGCTCTATTTAGATTATAATAACTCTCAGTTTAAGAAACTAAATACAATACAGAAAAAGCAAATATAATCCAAATTACCTTGATTTCCAGTCTGACAGGCTGTTAAAACATCACAAAAACGAAGAAAACCAATCAGTACAAAATTAGAACACCAAATCTCAAATAATATTACAAACTCCAATATCTACCGAACTATGGGACAGTTAAGAACAACGATAAAATGGAGATATTACAGATTTTGATAATATAATTTTCTATAAGAAATTGTGTTAACAAAGATATTAGATGCTAATCCCAAAAGGGTCTGTTCCACCACTTAAAATTTGCAATACTAATTTTGAGCACTCAAATCATATTACGGTATATCACAAACTATGCCATTTGATAATCGATAAATTTTAAGAAAATTTAAAATGAATACCATAATCTGAAATGTCCTAATTTTCTCAAACACTTTCTCAAAAGCCAAAAAAAACAAAAAAACAAAAAAAACAAAACAAAAGGAGATAAAGGAGAAATGAGAAATCGAGTAATCGAGTAATTACCATGTCTGGATTTGGATGAGGCAGGAAGAGAAGCGCATGATTGGCGCTCAGTCTTCCTGTTCTTCTTGTAATTTATTTCCCCTTTCAAATTTCAAAAACACAAAAACCACCCATACTTAATTCCCATAAAATAAAACTGGTATAAAAATTTCATTAACACCTATAAAAATCGACCGTGCATAGCTCTTTTAATTCTAACACAGAACCTTCATTTTAAATTAACATTCACACAATCCTAATCATTTGTGAATAACCATATTCTTATCATTATTTGAATATGTTTTCTTATATATAGGGTGAGCTCAGACCAGGCACTAAACTCGCTAATGTATTTAGTGATTAGGCTTGATTTACAATCTTCTTCAGTATCATCTCCATTCGGAATTGTTGGCGCAGATCATAGCCACACCTCAGAAGCTATCCAATCTCTTCCCTGGATTGGATTTGATTGCCTCAGATTCTAACTTTTCAGCCGCACCCTTCGAAGTTTGGAGTTTATTTGGAAAACATTGTGGAGTCCAGTTTTTCGGGGAGATTCACGCAGATGCTACAGCGCGAGCCGTCAGATTTGGACAAAGTGGTGGTGGTGGCGGCTGTCTAGAGGCAGAACAAAGCAAAAATTTAAACCACAATCCATCCGAAACATGCTCTCAGAATCAGAACAAAAAAAGACATGAGGCAGGGATGAAACTCATCTTACAGACGAAGAGCTGAGCAGCTCTGCAATTCATGGGCGCACCCCACCCCCTACCGCCCCTGAAACCCCTACACCCTACGCACACGTCCTGCACCCTCACTTTAGAATTCAACCCCAATATAATCAAACCTAAACAAAACCAAATTAGCCAAATTGGAATAGTTAGATCAAACAAAGATTTGAGCCAACCAATTACAAATTAATCCATACAAAGGAATATGAAAATTTTGAGCCAACCAATTACACATAGCAATCCATATAAAGATTTGAACCAAACAATTACACAAATTTCAGAATGAAGATTAAAATTTACAAAAAATCTATACAATTGACACCTAAAAAACTTGCAATTTTCTCCTCAACCTAACAGTGAAGATTTAGGAAATACCAAATTAACAAACCAGAAAACCCTAACAATCAGTGTTGTTAAAAGCAGGTATATACATGGTCCAGCTCTTCATCAACACATTTGCAGTTGGACTACAGAATAATCTAGCAGAACTTAATTCTTGCAACATGAATGTCAATCTTCAAACGCAAAAGCATATTTAACTAATGATTATTCACAGAAAAGCACTTTTACCAAATAATCAGGCAAGCAATTGAGTTGTACTCATTCTAAAAACAACTAAAACAAAAGTTAAAATAAATAAACAGATAGATAAGCTTAAGCACTTCTAGCATCATTTCCCTGAAGCTTATAAAATTATGTGGCCAAGAATTTGGGGAGAGAAAGAGATGCAGGAACCTTTAGGTGGAGTTGATGACGCGTTAAATTGGATTTGGAACTTCGAAACCCAGGCATGGTAGAACAACATTGTGTAGATGCTGAGAGAAAAATGTACAACAACCAAACCCAATTCACCAAATGAAAAAATAAATTCTGGGTTATGTCTACAGCAATTAAAAGAAAGTTTTAAATCGCTTTTTTAGATTCAGAAGCAAAAAAAATGGAGAACTACATAGCTAGGAAAATTTGAAAACAAAACTATTGGATCTGAAACTATTGCTCATAGATCCGTGAATGTTCGAACTCAAACAATAAAACCCAAATTAAATATTCAAAAATTGATTGAAAAGTCCTTACCTTGAGGAGGAAGATGAATGCCAACAACCAGAGACGCAAATTGGGAAATGAAGGATATAGAAAGAGAAAATGACTGCACCCACCCTCTCTCTCTCTCTCCCCCTGTAATTGCACACCCAAACTCTATGGAAAATACAACGGTCAAATAAGGAATTGAATGGCAAATCCAACAGTGAGATAAGGAATTGTAACCTATATTTATATTAGAGATAAGCATAAATATAGGAAAAGATATATAAGATCTTCGAAAAGTGTAGAGAAATGAGTACCTATGCATGTATAGCACAATTTCTTGAAATGGTTGAAGAACCATTTCAATCAAAACAGAAAGGTATATGCAATTTTTAACACCCCAACCACCATTATCACTTTTATACCCTGTTGTGATTTCATAAACTTCTCATTTTCTTAGTAGCAAGCTCTCTTTGTGGGCAAAAATTATAATAATAATAACAATACTAATTTAAAAAGTAATGGAGATTACCAAGGAAATAAGTTTTAGGTTCTGAATGGTTTACTGATCCTCATCCATTTGGTGTGAAGACTTTCTTTGTTTCATGTTAGGTGACGCACAAACTCTCACAAATGATGTTTCGACGACCGACCTTGCTCCTAACAAACTAAAAGAACAGAAATTACATCATATGAAAATAGTTAAAATTATTCTTTAATCGTAAGTCATAAAGCAATGCAGGCTCAGGCTAAGGATGTCTGCATCTGCTAGACAAAAAAGTCAATGCCTACAAACAGTTAGTAGGCAAACTCAGACTGTCAAACAGAACCATTAAAGATGCTTACTTCGAACTTAAGCTGATTCTTCACATATAAGATGGAAAAATACCTTTTCCTAGAACACAGACACATTGAAAAAAAAATCTCTCCAAAATTAGAGTTCGTTGTTTTTAGCATGTAAAATACAAAAAAATTTCAGTATGATTGTCGCACCACCATGTGATATTATGTTTATATTTCATATAAATAATACATATCTAATTAATGTATATCAACTGTCATTCACTCATAATTTAGCTAATGAATATGCGTACCCATTTGACTGTGACATTCTACCACTAATTAAAATGGTAAAAGTGGGAGATAATATAAACCCAGCAAAGCTGACAGAAGAACATCTAGGGAAGGGAGAATGGGACCAGCCAAAGCAGACAACTTTGAAAACCCAGCCTCATGTAAATCCCATTTCTCCCTTGCGGCAAGAAGTAAAGAAAAACGGAAATCAGTCCCATTTCCCCTATGTTAGAATTACTGTTACAGTGAATGCAGCACCTCGGCCTTCCAGTGTTAGAATTAAAATCATGTGCAATCGAATCAAGCGTTGAAAAAGCAAAGAAGGAGATATGGGATAAAGAAGCCAAATTTACTTCAAGATACAGGTCTAGTTGAGAAACTGCCTCACGAATATGGTCAAAGTGACGCTAATCATATGCATAGGTTGTCAACACTCCAAATGTTTAAAACAACCTTTACATAGAATATTTTCCATTTTAAAATAGCATATATTGGTACAATTAAGACAATTTTTACATATAATTCATCATAGTATTTGGTAGAGGAAAATAAAATAATTTTTCTGTTTACACCACAACATTGAAACCATAAATATTAGCAATATTCAAAGGCAGTCAGTCCCTTTCATTATGCAACCTATGGTAGGAAAAAACAGAAAGCTCAAATATGTCAGCTTGCTTTGCAATAGTAGATATTGTACTAATAATTTAGGAGGCTCTTGTCTCCAAATTTTCTCAATAACTTTCGTTTTTGTATAGCTGGTAAGAATGCAACTCTAATCCAAATTTTCTCAATAACTTCCCTTTTGTATAGCCAGTAAGAATGCAACTCGAAGAATTGTTCTGAAGAGAAATATACAATCAAAACCAACTAAAAGTAAGCTATTGGAAGAAATTTAGAAACACATAAACACCACCACAACTCAGACGTAAACTCAACATAAACCAAATAGTAGAAATTGAAAAAAAAATATATATGCTCTTGAATCGAGAACTCCATCAAAGAAGACTGAAATATCGTTCAACATTGTTTTGGCCAATCAAAGTTAAAACATAACAAACCAATAAAAAAAAACATAGACTGAAATGGAATCCCATGGTCAATGAGGTATCAGATTCTAAAAAAAAACCCTAAATCCCTAAACCAGAAATTCACATAAAAATAATAATAAAAAAAAACCCTAAATCCCTAAACCATAAATTCACATAAAAAAAAAAAAACCCTAATTCAGAAATTACCAAATCTTTTGCAGAATGATGGTATGGTAGTGTTTTCGACGGCGGTGATGGGGTGACAATGGTGAATCGTGATGGTCTGAGCTGCACAACGGCGATCGCATCCGCCTCATCTTCCGAATGCTTCGATTTCTGAGCTTCTTCTTCTTCTCTGGCTTTTAGGGTTCCTCCGACTTGGCGTATCAGACTTCTGAGCTTCTTCTTCTTCCATCATCGAGATTCTGCAAGCCGCAGGCTCTCTCTCCCTCTCTGCAAGTCGAAGCTCTCTGTCGTAAAACCAAAATTACAATCTGAACGGAAATGAATTTTGTGAATAACGTGAAACCCACTCTCTCCCATACCTCCCTCAGCCATTCTCTCCTTACCAATCCCGTTTTCTCAAAAAGTGGACAAAATCCCTAAATCTCTCTCCCACTCAGTCGAAACCATGCTTTCTGCCCTCTCTCTCTCTATCGAAGGCATGGCTCCCATCCCTGAAACCCTCACTGAATGACAGCAAACCTAAACCCACCCCAATCCATCTCAAACGCAAAGGACAAAATTGCCCTTCCAACCCAGCCCCAATATCATCACAAACCTGACGGCTTTGTTGTAAATAGCATGAAATCGAGTGGCTTCCTGATAAGCCATATGGACAAAATTACCCTCTGAAATTTTGAGAATTACCCTCCCATTCGGCTGGTATTGTTGCATGGCTTTGTTGTAAATAAAGCAAAATCAAAAGAAACATGAACAGTGCCTGCCCTCCCCCCTACTTTAGAATAAGTAATTATTGAATCCCCAGTTCAGCTAAGATTCTCAGACATCTACGGAAATTACTGGCTCTGTCTATCAGTAAATTATATGCACAGCCATCTTGTTTGCTAATTTACATGCTCTGTGCAACTCAACTAGTGCGGTGCTAACGATTTCAGCTTCTCCGATGGTTTTACCATATGGAAATCCACCCAATAACAATATGTAATCCTTCTTCCCTTCTCCAGGTGATGAATCTACTCCTAATTCGGCAGATGCATTTACAGCAGTCCCAAGCGCAGGCCAGTTTGTTGGCAAACATTGAAGAACTGACGTGCAAGTCCATTTTTATTCGGTATTCTTGAGAATGTTCATCTTGTATCAATACTTCTTTTGGATAACACGTTGATACGTTTTATTAATAAACATAGATAACATTAAACCGATGTCATACGAGACCAGAGTTTCTTCACAACAACAGGGGGTAGTGCCGACTTGTATAATTGTAATTCTCACAACATTTGCAAACTCGTTGACCAATGTTTGACTTTGGAAGGGCGGGCAGAAGAGCTTTCTTTCTTGCAAACAGCTCCAAAAAGATCCCACATTTGCAACCAGTTTGTTCGCTCAGCGGGAATCCAAAGCCACGAAAATCCCCCGGGAACGAAAGAATGATGAATGAATGAAGATTTCAAAATCGAGTTTTTGTCGCATCCGCAGGCACCAATATTCGGTCGCAGTTAACAACCTCAACCTTGCAACCTGGTTCAACAAATACGTCGACAAAGACGATGTCGCTTCCTGGAACTCCGTCATTGCCGACTTGGCCCGGAGCGGCGACTCCCTCGAAGCCCTCCGGGCATTTTCGTCCATGCGAAAGCTTTCCCTCAGACCAAACCGCTCCTCCTTCCCCTGCGCCATCAAATCCTGCTCGGCTTTGCTGGACCTTCACTCCGGCAAGCAAGCTCACCAGCAGGCGTTGGTCTTCGGCTTTGAGTCCGATCTCTTTGTCTCCTCTGCACTCATCGATATGTACTCCAGATGTGGTCGATTGACGGATGCATGGAAACTGTTCGATACAATTCCTCACAGGAACGTGGTTACTTGGACGTCAATGATCACCGGGTGCGTCCAGAACGACGATGCCTGCCAAGCCTTGGCTCTCTTTAAAGAGTTGTTGATTGAGGAAATTGACAATGAGGATGTTTCTTTAGATCCTGTTGTACTGGTTTCTGTTCTGTCGGCTTGTTCTCGCGTGTCAAGTAAGGGACTTGCTCAAAGTGTTCATGGGTTGGTGGTGAAGAGAGGCTTTGATGGGGATTTATGGGTTGGGAATACTTTGATGGATGCATATGCCAAATGTGGCGAGCTCGGTCTTGTTAGAAAGGTGTTTGATGGAATGTCTCAAAAGGATTTGGTTTCTTGGAACTCCATGATTGCAACTTATGCACAGAGTGGATTATCTTCTGAGGCATGGCAAGTCTTCTACGGGATGGCAAGGGATGGTGACGTCCACTACAATGCGGTGACGTTGTCCACTTTGTTATTAGCTTGTGCACATGCTGGGCCTCTGCTAGTTGGGAAGTCTATACATGATCAGGTATTCAAGTTTCTCGCAAGCCCTTAATTTCGCATCATGTGGAATAGGTTATTACTGCAGGCTGTCTCTACTAATGCAATCTTTGGTCTTTTTATTTATAGGTTCTGAAAAAGGGCTTGGAAGAGAATGTGATAGTGTCTACCTCTATTATCGACATGTACTGCAAACGTGGGAGAGTTGACTTGGCAAGGAAGGCATTTGATTGCATGAAGGAGAAGAATGTCAGGACATGGACTGCCATGGTTGCAGGTTATGGAATGCATGGCCGTGCCAAAGAAGCGTTGGAGGTCTTCTATAAGATGATAAGAGATGGTGTGACACCAAATTACATAACATTTGTGTCACTTCTAAATGCTTGCAGCCATGCTGGTCTATTAGAACAGGGTTGGTATTGGTTTAATGCCATGAGCCGCAAATTCGGTGTAGAACCTGGAATTGAGCACTACGGGTGCATGGTTGATCTTCTTGGACGTTCTGGTGATCTTAACAAGGCTTATGATTTAATAAAGGGAATGAGGATCATGCCAGATTGTGTTGTCTGGGGTTCGTTTCTTGGGGCTTGCAGGGTACACAAAAATGTGACATTTGCAGAGATTTCTGCAAGAAAACTATTTGAGCTTGACCCTCATAATTGTGGGTACTACATCTTGCTTTCAAATATATATGCCGATGCTGGGAGATGGGAAGATGTTGAGAGGATGAGAGTACTCATGAAGAATCGTGGGTTGGTAAAACCTCCTGGATTCAGTTTGGTTGAACTGAGAGGTATTGTGCATTTATTTTTAGTTGGAGACAGAGAGCATCCTCAGCATGAGAAGATTTACGAGTATTTGGAAAAACTGACAATCAAGCTGCAAGAGGTTGGCTATGCACCCAATATCAGTTCAGTTCTTCATGACGTTGATGAGGAAGAGAAGGAAATGGTCCTAAGAGTACATAGTGAGAAGCTGGCCGTTGCCTTTGGAATCATGAATTCTGTATCTGGTGCGACGATTCAGATAATCAAGAATCTTCGAGTTTGTGCCAATTGTCATACTGTTATTAAGTTGATTACGAAGGTTGTTGATCGGGAAATTGTGGTCAGAGATTCAAAGCGGTTTCATCACTTCAGGAATGGGTTGTGTTCTTGTGGAGATTATTGGTGATGGCTCTGTAAGAAGATGGCGGTTGCTAGGCAAATTTGGCTCGATAAATAGCCTCATTGATAAGGTGTAGAATAGATAGCACGTAATGGCTCTGTAGGAATGTTGTGACTACTATTCATATAATCAGTTTTGGTGAAACTGAATGCCACTTCTGATAAGATTGTTTCTGATTAACAGAAGACTGAGTAAATTATAGATCAGCCTTGATAAGGATTCTTATCAACCTTAACTCATAATCTAATTATCAAAAACACATCATATAATTTATAAAATGTGGTTTAAAAAGTCAGTTTACCGTGCATTCTTCTATGAATAATGGAAGGTATTGAAATTTACCGGGAGAAAGTAAGGGTTTTCTTTCCTAAATCAAAAGGGTATGATCCCTTAACTAGTCTAATGTAGGATCAAAAGGGTATGATCCCTTGACTAGTCTAATGTAGGCGCAAACGAAGTACCGTTTGCAAATTGCCAATTTGTCAAATTGGAAATACCGTAACAATTGAATTTCCCGAGATATGCCTACGAATATGCCAACGAATATGCCAATCCAGCTCCCATTGAGTTGGTAACTTGGTAGCATTCATGCCTTTCTATGAGGGAACAAATGCCAGCTTCAAAATAAAATTAGTAGCCACAATGTTTACTTAATTTCGATGTTACACTTATTCTGATTTTTAACGTTTTTATTTTTGTTTACATGTATATGTAAAATTAAAAAGTATTTTGTTTATAAATTATGATTTGCGATCAAATACGCACAAAATAGAATTATATTGATTATTAGAATAGTTAATTTCGCTCCTCGTCCTCTAGTCGACTGATCTAGACTTTTCCGATTCATAATATCATAAGGGGCAGCTCCTCCTCCATTGAATCGATTCAAATCCTTCCCTTGAAATTTGACCAAACAAACCTAATTTGGTACTGATCAAATAAAAAGGAAGAGAAAATAAAAACCTAGTTTGATGGGCCGCCGGCCCCAATGCGCTTTTTTGGGAGTGAGCAAGCGAAAGGTCAGCCAGGCTAAGTGGAAGAATAGTAAATAAATGCGATCAACAGGGTCATGTCGTAGAAATGACGCGAGGGTTTAGCTAACTTTGGACCAAGAGGCGCATATAGCAAAAACCGGAATCAACAAGGGCAAGAGGAGAGGAGAGGAGAGCCCCATTTCTAACAAAGCATCTGGCAGCGAGAGTTTGGGAGAGAATACCTCTCTTCTTCCATTTCCCTCACTCTCTCTCCTTCTTCATCTCCCAAATCTCAGAGCAATCACTCTCTCTACCATGGCTCTCTCAGATAAGCAGTCGCGTCAGGCTCTGATCCCGAGCTTCCTCTACAGATCCTCATCCTCCATCGCGCTGGAGAAGATGCTCTACGCCAGGCCTAACGGCGGCTTCACGCCGAATGCCACCGTCGAAGGAGTCTCCGCCAGGAAGGGCCTCGTCATTCCGTCGCCCAGCGAGCCCTTGGGGAAGATCGAGATGTACTCGCCTTCCTTCTACGCTGCCTGTACTTTTGGAGGAATTCTTAGCTGTGGTCTCACTCACATGGCCGTCACTCCCCTTGACCTCGTCAAGTGCAATATGCAGGTCAGATCCCGAGATTTTTCTTCTCCCAGCTCTTATCTCTGATTTTATTTCAGTTATGTATGCTTATCATACAATGCTTCTTTTATCTGATTAGATCTGTGCTATTTTTCCTTGGATTTTGCTCGTAACATTTCATTTTTGTATGTACCTGTGTATGTTCATCCAGAAATGTTGTCCAGGTTTTTGGACTGCTTAGGTATCGATTTATTATCCATGGCTCACATATTGGCTGTTAATATTGTATATTTTGTTTCTTAATTCCACTGCATCATGATCTAAACTGGATCTGTATCGATTGATCGCTTTCAATCTGACATTTGTATTAATTCGTTCATTTAGTTATTTAGCTTGTAAGGTCTTTAATGTAAGATGTTTGTTTGGTTTGTATCGGAGACATTTGTGACTTGCACATAGTTCTTACTTCACTTAACGGCATAGGTAGATAATTTGATTGACAATGTGGCTATTATTCGTTGATTTTTCAGATTGATCCTGCAAAGTACAAAAGCATCACATCTGGTTTTGGAATTCTGCTCAAGGAGCAGGGAGTTAAGGGCTTTTTCAGGGGATGGGTGCCTACCCTCCTTGGTTACAGTGCTCAGGGTGCCTGCAAGTTTGGATTCTATGAGTTTTTCAAGAAGTACTACTCTGACCTTGCTGGACCAGAGTTTGCTGCCAAGTACAAGACCTTGATCTACCTTGCTGGTTCTGCATCTGCTGAGGTCATTGCCGATGTTGCTCTTTGCCCCTTTGAGGCAGTCAAGGTCCGTGTGCAAACTCAGCCTGGATTTGCTAGAGGTTTGTCAGATGGACTTCCTAAGTTTGTCAGATCTGAAGGTGCTCTTGGGTAAGTTGTACTGCTTCATCGTTGTATGTGTATTATCACACACAGATGCATGTTTTGTTGCTTTAGGTTTCAAACAAAATTCTGTCGTTAAGATTAACATGTTTCAATTACAGGTTGTACAAGGGTCTTGTTCCACTATGGGGACGTCAAATTCCTTGTAAGTTGGAAAGATCTGAATACATGACCGTTTTTATCTTGATACTCATGTGAACTGCAGCTTTGACATTTCTGTATATGATTTGAAAGGATTATTCTGTTGTACTGTGATGCACCATGCATGGAACCCCTTTTAAACATGAAAGTGATTGTTTCAGAGATGCAATTGATAACCACAAACTTGAAAACTTTAGCTTTGAACTTTTGAGTACCACTTCTATGTCATGTTTAGTCTGAAGTTTGTATGTTGTTCCATCTCTTCTTCTTCCGTGCTTCCGCGAGTTACTTGGATTGTTTGCACAATAAGCAATTGAGGTCATGCTACTGTTGCATTTTTCTAGATTTAGACAGATAGCAAGAATTTTTTGTTGCTGCGTTTTCATTAAGCTGTTTCTGAAACTTGCCAAATAGGTGCTGAAATTATATACTTGGAGTTATGATCTGTAAGCGGTATTTCTCGTTATGGAATGCTTTACTTGAGAACTTGAGAACAAAATTGCATTTACTTATCTACTTGTTCTTTCTTGTAGACACCATGATGAAGTTTGCCTCATTTGAAACAATTGTGGAGATGATCTATAAATATGCCATCCCTAGGCCTAAGAGCGAGTGCTCCAAATCTTTGCAGCTTGGTGTGAGTTTTGCTGGTGGATACGTGGCCGGTGTATTCTGTGCTATTGTATCTCATCCTGCTGACAATCTTGTCTCTTTCCTCAACAATGCCAAAGGAGCAACAGTTGGTGATGTGAGTGCTATGGTTTCTGGACAATGTTTGTTGTACATCTTCATCCCTGCTCTGTTTTGACTGTTTTGATTTCTGGCTGTGCAGGCTGTGAAGAAGATTGGAGTGGTTGGTCTCTTTACCCGTGGGCTTCCTCTTCGGATTGTCATGATTGGAACTCTTACTGGAGCTCAGTGGGGTATCTATGATGCATTCAAAGTTTTTGTCGGGCTGTAAGTCAATCCTTCATGCTACTATTTGTTTTATTATTAGTTCATTTAAATGGATGGTTAGGTGATTTTTGTGAAATTGGTATATTTCAGGCCAACAACTGGTGGTGCTCCCCCTCCAGTTGCTGCTGCTTCTGAGCTTTCTAAGGTGTAAACTGCTGGGTGATTAACCGCATCAACTTCGTTGTTTTTGGAACTGAAAATTTGTCATACGAAATAAGCGTAGGATTGCTGAAGTTGTTTAAATGGCTTCAAAGAGGAGTATTGTTTCTTTTACATTTGGAAACCGGATCCATTTTCCCCCATATTTGACTAGTCTGGTTTTGTGGGGATGGTTTTGCTCTCATCCTCTTTTAAAAGACGTATTTGTAGTTAGATGAGATATGAATTTGAAATTTGATTGTTAAAGAGTAGGCAATAAAAAATCATGTTAGATGGGGTATTTTCGTTGCCATCCCGAAAGGCGTGGGAATTATGACGGACTATTTATATTTCTTCTCGAGGAGAAATTTTCAGGTACCGGTCACATTTGGTGAGCTGGAATTCTTCACTAATAACTGTTTGACATCTGTCATACCACTCAATTAACTGTGATTAATGAATTTCATTGAAATACCTATTTTATCCTTGTATATTCATTTTAGTCGGTTTGCAAATTCGAACATAAGTCATCGATCAATCTATATCTTTTCACCTTTGCCTCATTGTGAAGTTTTGAAAAATTAAGGTAAGACCTTTCTTTGCTATTCTTGGGGGTGGAATCTCATTTTAAGTTTTTAACATTTTTTTAGGCCTCACTATATTTTTTCACTTACTTTCAGCTTAAATATTATCCTAAACATACATTTATTGCTCAATAAACTGTAAAATCGTTTCCAAATGCCTTATAAAGTTGTCTTTAATGCTCAAGGAAAATATTAAAGTTGTCTTTAATACTCACGGTTTTTAGTTGTTAAGCAAATTTGTACATAAATCATCATTCAATTTATTTCTTTTCTCCTTCGTCTCACCATGAAGTTTTGAAAATTAAGGTAAAACTTTCCGTTGATATTCTTGTGGGTGATACCCCATTTAAGTTTTTAACAATGTTTTGGGCCTCACTATTTTATTTTTTTCCCTTATTTTCTTAGTTTTCAGCTTAAATATTATACTTTACATGTATTTATTGCTCAATAAACTGTAAAATCATTTCTAAATGCCTTATAAAGTTTTCTTTAATGCTCAAGGAAAATATTTCGCAAAAACAAAAAATTTGAATTTTTAACAAGAAACGTGGGTTATGCAAATTCGTACATAAATCATCATTTAATCTATTTCTTTTCATCTTCACCTCACCATGAAGTTTTGAAAATTAAGGTAAGACTTTCCGTTGATATTCTTGAGGGTAGAGCCCCATATGACAATGTTTTGGGCCTCATTACTATATTTTTTTTACTTATTTTATTAGTTTTCGTCTTAAATATTATTATATTATACTAAACATACAATTATTGCTCAATAAACCGTTAAACCACTTCCAAATGCCTTATAAAGTTGTCCTTAATCCTCAAGAAACATATTTTGTGAAAAAAAAAATTGAATTTTTTTACAAAAAAAACATGGGTTAACACTTATGGTTTTCAGTCAATTTTGCAAATCCATACATAAATCTTCGTTCAATCTATTTCTTTTCACCTTCGCCTCACCGTGAAGTTTTGAAAATTAAGGTAAGACTTTCCATTGATATTCTTGAGGGTAGAATCCCATATGACAATGTTTTTTGCCTCACCAATATATTTTTCATTTATTTTTTAATTTTTCGGATTAATTATTATATTAAATATACATTTGTTGCTCAATAAATCGTAAATCCGCTTCCAAATGCCTTAAAAAGTTTTACTTAATAGTCATGGACAACATTTCCCTAAAAAAAATAATTTGCATTTTTGACAAAAAAAGTGGTTTAACACTTGCGGTTTTTAGTCGGTTTTGCATATCCATATATAAATCATCGTTCAATCTATTTCTTTTCACCTTCGCCTCACCTGGAAGTCCTAATAATTAAGGTTAGACTTTTTGTTGATATTGTGGAGGGCGGAACCCCATTTTAACAAGGTTTTGGGACTCACTACTACATTTTTTTTAGTTTTCGGCTTAATTATTCTACTAAATATACATTTGTTGCTCAATAAATTGTAAACCCGCTTCCAAATGCTTTAAAAAGTTTTACTTAATAGTCATGGACAACGTTTCACAAAAATAAATAATTTGCATTTTTCGCAAAAAAAAAAACCGTGGTTTAACACTTACGGTTTTTAATCGATTTTGCAAATTCATACATAAATGATCGTTCAATCTATTCCTTGTCAACTTCGCCTCACCATGAAGTTTTGAAAATTAAGGTAAGACTTTTCATTGAAATTCTTGAGGGTGGACCCCACTTTAAGTTTTTAACAATGTTTTGGTCCCCACTACTATATTTTTCACTTATTTTCTTAGTTTCCGGCTTAAATATTATTCTAAATATACATTTATTGATCAATAAACCATAAAACCACTTCTAAATGCCTTATAAAGTTTTCCTTAGAGCTTAAGAAAAATATTTTGTGAAATAAAAAAATTTGAATTTTTAACAAAAAACGTGGGTTAACACTCACGATTTTTAGTCGGCTTAACAAATTCGTACATAAATCATCGATCAATCTATTTCTATTCACCTTCACCTCACTGTGAAGTTTTGAAAATTAGGGTAAGACTTTCCGTTGATATTCTTGAGGATAGAATGTAAGATCCTACATCGACTAACGGAGAGAGGGTGATGTGCCTTATATGTACATGCCCACCTCCCTATAGCAGGAGGCCTTTTGGGAACTCACTAGCTTTAGGTTTCATCAAAACTCCGAAGTTAAGCGAGTTTAGGCGAGAGCATTCCTAGGATGGGTGACCCACTGAGAAGTTCTTGTGTCAGTTTCCAGAAACAAAACCATGAGGCAATGGTAAGCCCAAAACGAACAATAACGTGTTATGGCAGAGCCGAGACTGGGATGTGACAATGAATCCCATTTGACAATGTTTTTGCTCGCTACTATATTTTTTTCACTTATTTCTTTAGTTTTCAGCATACTAAACAAACATTTATTACTCAATAAACCGTAAAACCACTTCTAAATGCCTTATAAAGTTATCCTTAAAGGTCAAGGAAAATATTTTACGAAAATAAAAAATTTGAATTTTTAACAAGAAAAGTGGGTTAGCACTAACGATTTCTAGTTGTTTTGCAAATTCGTACTTGAATCATCGTTCAATATATTTCTTTTCACCTTCATCTCATTGTGAAATTTAAAAAAAAAAATCAAGGTATGACTTTTCATTGATATTCTTGAGGGTGGACCCCATTTTAAGTTTTTAACAATGTTTTGGTTCTCACTACTATATTTTCCACTTATTTTCTTTGTTTCGGCTTAAATATTATACTAAATATGCATTTATTGCTCAATAAATCGTAAAATCGCTTCTAAATGACTTATAAAGTTTTTCTTAATGCTGAAGAAAAATATTTCGTGAAAATAAAAAAGAATTGAATTTTTAACAAAAAACGTGGGTTAACACTCATGATTTTTAGTTGGCTTTGCAAATTTGTACACAAATCATCTTTAAATCTATTTCCTTTCACCTTCACCTCACTGTGAACTTTTGAAAATTAAGGTAAGACTTTCCGTTGATATTCTTGACGGTAGAACCTCATATGACAATGTTTTGGGCCTTACTACTATATTTTTTCACTTATTTTCTTAGTTTTCAGCTTTGTTTGTACCATACTTGACCAATCCCGAAACTACCGAGCACCGGCCAACGCTATACTGTCAAGGACCCAGAAGAGTTCCCCTCCGACCAGGAGGCCAATCACTACTCGACACGTGTCAAGATTAGAAGCCAATCAGAGCGCAGCACGTGTCAACATCAAGAACCAATCATAACATGACACATGTCAATGTGACAAAGCTACAAGTTTTTCTATAAATAGGGGTCATTCCCCCACAATATTGCCTAATGCCATTTTGTGTTAAATCATTCACAAGAACTCACTAAATTGAGAGCATGATCCTTTGTACTTGTGTAAGCCCTTCACTACTAATAAGAACTCCTCTACTCCGTGGACGTAGCCAATCTGGGTGAACCACGTACATCCTGTGTTTGCTTCTCTGTCTCTATTCATTTACGTACTTATCCTCACTAGTGACTGAAGCAACCAAGCAACCAAGCGAAGGTCACAAAACCTGACACTTTCTGTTGTACCAAAGTCTTCGCTGATTTTGTGCATCAACATTTGGCGCCGTCTGTGGGAAACGACACTTATTCCTACTCTCTTCAGCTGTGTCAAGCTGGTTTCTATCATTCGTACACTTTCTTTTGATCAGGCATCCCTCTCCAACATGGGAAGCGAAGGAAGCCACAGCACACAGAATGACACCCCCCTTGCACATAGTGCGAAACAACGAAAGAAGGAAGGAAAACGAGTTCTTCTTCAAGCTAAAGTCGATGAGTTGGAAGCTCAGAACAACAAGATAGCAATGAGGAATGAGGTCCTCCAGGAGCAATATGAGAAGCTCTTCGAGACACTCCACAAAGCTAGGCAAGCTCAGACACGCGAGCTTGTTGCCCCCGTGGGAGAGCTTGTTGCCCCCGTGGAAGTCAACCATCAACTGGGTGCCCTCCAACATGGAGGGTCACATGCATTCGACATAGATATCCCTGATAGGGAACAGATTACCCCTCGACTTGATAATCAACATGAGGCTTCTCTTAACCCAGTTGCTTCGACCCGAACCATGAGAAGTGGAGGGAGACACCTCTTTGCTGAAGGGGCAGAAGGATCGAAAGCCGTATTTCGCGATTGTCGGGATTTCCTGAAGCAACGTCGAGAGAATTCCATCCATATAAGCTCAAAGATCAATGACCCAAGGATTTCTGAGAGACTCGGTCCCCTGCCACGGCCCAAGCCGGCCACCAATTTGGGGAAGGGGCAACAAGTCCTAGAGAGACATGAGGGTACAGGGGACTCAGAGGTGTTCCGACAGACATACCCTGGAAGCCAGTACAGCGAGTCCAGGGAAAAATCACATGCCCTTGATCAAACCTTCCTAATTCCAATAGGAGATGGAGATTTACGAAAGAAAGCTCCAGTGACACATAACTCCGCTCAGGACCCCCTTGTCCTACAACTTCTTGAGGAAGTAAACAAGTTGAAGGCTGAACGTCAGGCTGAAATACCTGACTGGAACCAACCCAGGCCTGGCCCTCTTACAAGGAGGATCCTCAACACCCCCCTTCAAGCAAAGACAAAGCAAAAGCTTGGCTTGCAACTTTATACTGGAAAAGAGGACCCGATTGAGCACCTTAACCTCTTTGAGTCCACCATGGCATACCGGATGCACACCGACGAAGAGCGATGTCTTCTCTTCCCCTCCACCCTCTCTGGCAGAGCTCTAAATTGGTATTGTCGTCTTACACCTGAGACGGTAGACTCATTTGAGGAATTGAGGAAACTATTTGTTTCCCAACACATTTTCCAAACCGATCGCTTGCACTCTGCAGATGACCTGTACACTATCCGCCAGAAGCCAGACGAGTCATTACGTATGTATGCTGGCCGCTTCAGCCATGAATACTCCCGGTGTGCCGAGGCAGACGACAAGACTGCCCTCAAAGCCTTCACGGCAGGCCTACGTGATTGTTTCTTTAAATACATGATCAATGCCAATACTTGGAAGACTTACTCTGAGGTGATGGCGCAGGCTTATAACCATGCCTCCGCCGAGGCAAAGACATATCAGGAGAAACCCCCTACAACCATCCTTTATCAACAAGTGGGAGGTGGAAGCCAGACTCACCTAAATGAGAAGACCTCGACTTTCCAAACAGCAGTGGCACCTCCCCATGCCTTGCATAATGCTTCACCGAATCAACAGACATATCAATTTCAAGGCAAGAGGAAGGATTTCCATCCTCACCACTCTCCTTTCAGTAAAAAGAGTAAGGGACACTATCCCGATAACCAAGGGTATCGCCACAATAGCGCTCGCCCCCAGGCAGTCAATGCAGTGGGTCAAACCCGCGTCAAGGGTATCGCCACAATAGCGAGGTTTTAGCCTGCCATACTTAAGGTGTCTTAAGCCTGCCGAGGCGGAAATCGTCCTTCGGGAAATACATGAGGGAGTCTGTAGAGATCATGCTGGATCTCGGTCCCTAGCACACAAGACTTTTTCGCCAAGGATATTACTGGCCAACACTCCACCAGGATGCCATCAAAGTATCCCGCTCATGTGACAAATGTCAACGATATGCAACTATTCCTCATTCCCCTCCAGAGCCTCTTACTCCTATGATCAGCCCTTGGCCCTTCGCCCAGTGGGGACTTGATTTGATCGGCCCAATGCCGGCAGGGAAGGGCAAAGTCTGTTACGCAGTCGTTGCAGTGGACTACTTCACAAAGTGGGCCGAAGTAGAACCCTTGGCAACCATTACTGAGGCAAAGATAGAAGACTTCGTGTGGAAGAACATCCTTTGTAGATTCGGCATTCCCAATGCGATAGTCACTGACAATGGGCGACAGTTCGACAACAAGAAGTTCAGGTTGTTCTGCTCTAAGTTCAACATCAACTTATGCTTTGCCTCTCCAGCTCATCCCCAGTCTAATGGACAAGTTGAGGCCATCAACAAAATAATCAAGCGCACTTTGAAAACCAGCTTGGACAAAGCTAAAGGTTGTTGGCCAGAATTTGTACCCCAAGTTCTTTGGTCATATCGCACTTCATATCGGACTTCAACAGGAGAAACTCCATTCTCACTTGCCTTTGGCACAGAGGCGGTTGTCCCTGTTGAGCTCGAGCAAGCAACATTCCGAGTCCAGAACTACATTCAAAGTGAAAATGACAAACAACTCACCCTCAACTTGGATTTAGTCGAGGAACACAGAAACCAAGCTCACTTGAGGAATGTCGCCTACAAGCAGCGCATCTCCAACTATTATGACTCTAGGGTCAAGCCTCGTTCTTTCAAAATAGGAGACTGGGTCTTAAAGAAAAGATTACTCTGCGACAGAGTCCCGAGTGAAGGCACACTTAGTCCAAACTGGGATGGACCGTATGAAGTCATTGGCATCAGTCGCCCTGGCTCTTACACACTTAGAAGCTCTGATGGCAAGACCCTTGGCCATCCATGGAACGCTGATCACTTGAAGTACTACTACAAATAGACTCACGATGTACAAGTGTTAAGCTATAGCCGTTCGGCATCCTATGTAATGAAGGCCATTTGGCAATGAATTCAATAAAGAGGTAATTTAGCCAACTCAGCCTTCACTCTTTTACATTCATAGCAAGCGATGCCAGAACCCTTCTCAATCAGAAAGCAATCCGTCTTCCACAGTCACTACAAAACAAGCAAATGAAGACCGTGTCAAGCGCCAAAAAAAAAAAAAAAAAAAAAAAAACAACTTCATCCAAAAAGCTTCACCCGAAAAGCTTCACCTCCAAAGCTTCACCCACAAAGCTTCACCTAAAAAGCTTCACCCAAAAAGCTTCACCCAAAAAGCTTCACCTAAAAAGCTTCACCCAAAAAGCTTCACCATCAAAGCTTCACCTAAAAAAGCTTCACCCAAAAAGCTTCACCCGAAAAGCTTCACCTAAAAAGCTTCACCCGAAAAGCTTCACCTCCAAAGCTTCACCCACAAAGCTTCACCTAAAAAGCTTCACCCAAAAAGCTTCACCATCAAAGCTTCACCTAAAAAGCTTCACCCAAAAAGCTTCACCTAAAAAGCTTCACCCAAAAAGCTTCACCATCAAAGCTTCACCTAAAAAAGCTTCACCCAAAAAGCTTCACCTAAAAAGCTTCACCCAAAAAGCTTCACCATCAAAGCTTCACCTAAAAAGCTTCACCCAAAAAGCTTCACCTAAAAAGCTTCACCCAAAAAGCTTCACCATCAAAGCTTCACCTAAAAAAGCTTCACCCAAAAAGCTTCACCCGAAAAGCTTCACCTAAAAAGCTTCACCCAAAAAGCTTCACCCGAAAAGCTTCACCTAAAAAGCTTCACCCACAAAGCTTCACCTAAAAAGCTTCACCCAACAAGCTTCACCCGAAAAGCTTCACCTCCAAAGCTTCACCCACAAAGCTTCAACACCAAAGCTTCACCTACAAAGCTTCAACACAAAACCTTGCTCCAAATAAACAAATTTTGTTCACAAAACCCAAGATGCCCTTGAACTTGTACAAAAACACTTGGGTAAACATAAACATTTTTTGTTTTACACCCACAAGGGCCCAAAATTTTCCTTCTTATTTATTCACTTATATATGTTCCCAAACATATTATAATAGATCCAACAACAAGCCAAAGTCCCAAATTTCATAATGGACAAAAGTACAAGCAATTCATCAATAATGAAGGTGCTACAAAAATTGGAATCTGCCCCAAAATAGAAATCCAACCCAAGAGACTTTTTCTCTCTCTCCCTCTTCCGCCTCCTTTCATCTATCAAATTTCTGCAACCTCTGCTCTTCTCCAATGGAGCTGAATTTTGGACACCCTATAGTTCTTGAGCATATGAACAACTTTCAAGAAGGAACCATTTCTGTTTGAGCGACGGAAATTAAAGTGTTGAAGCTCCAAACATGATAGTCGGCTTCTTGCAGATTTCGAAGCTGTTGTGATGTTTCGCAGATCTGGAAATATTTAACCGTTAGTTCATCCTGAATTTTTGATATGTTATGAAAGAGTCGATGAGGAACAACTTCAATGAAGAAAGCATACCGATCTGAACAAGAGAAAATGGAGTTTCGAAGCTCACAACAAATCTGACGGGTTGACAGACAAATAATAACCAGTCATTCATCATACCGAATTTCTTGAGTTATACAGCTCCGAGGGATCTCAAATTTGGATATGTTGTAGTTCACAAGCTGAGGAACAACTTCAATGAAGAAAGCATACCGATCTGAACAAGAGAAAATGGAGTTTCGAAGCTCACAACAAATCTGACGGGTTGACAGAAAAATAATAACCAGTCATTCATCATACCTGAGTTTCTTGAGTTATACAGCTCCGAGGGATCTCAAATTTGGATATGTTGTAGTTCACAAGCTGAGGAACAACTTCAATGAAGAAAGCATACCGATCTGAACAAGAGAAAATGGAGTTTCGAAGCTCACAACAAATCTGACGGGTTGACAGAAAAATAATAACCAGTCATTCATCATACCTGAGTTTCTTGAGTTATACAGCTCCGAGGGATCTCAAATTTGGATATGTTGTAGTTCACAAGCTGAGGAACAACTTCAATGAAGAAAGCATGCTGATCTGAGCAAGAGAAAATAGAGTTTCAAAGCTCACAACAAATCTGACGGGTTGACAGACAAATGATAAACAGTCACTCATCATACCTGGATTTCTGGAGTTGTACTGCTCCGATGGCTCTCCAATTTGGATATGTTGTAGTTAAGGAATTAACGAACAACTTTCATGAAGACAACTTTGTGATTCGACCTACAGATGATGGTGTTATGTTGAAAAACAATTCCGGTTGTTAGGGGAAATGAAAAACAATTCCACCAAAGAAACATCATTATGATGTTTCATCATTATGGTGTTTTCATCATTATGATGCTTTCATCATTGTGATGCTTCCATCATTGTGATGCTTCCATTATGATGTTAATGCACCAACGGTTACACCTTCTGCAATTCCACTTATTCGGGCCTAGCAACCTTCATCAACAAAATCTATGAAGAAAAAGTCCGGGGCTACCACTTAGAAAACAAAAGAATGAAGTTTTGGTACTTACGACATGGACTATTAGCAAGACACCTCATTCGTCAACTCCCTCGACTAGAGACTTGGGGGACTCCCACCATATGCTACTACGCCTTGGTACTCAAAAGTTCGTGACTACTCAGTGACTTGGATTTTTCAAGTCTCCAACCGAGAAGTTTTCCTCACTCGGGAAATTAAGGGAACACTACCTCAAACTACATGCTTCACTCACAAAGCTTCAACAATACAGGTTTCAACAAAAGCAAAAATTCAAAGAACTTTATGAAGAAGGCTTTGGTGTATTTAACACAATATGTTGAAATGAAGCAAAGCTTATTTATTAATATTTTCGATAAGCCACAAATATGTACATATACATGAGTCAAAATAAACAAACAAAAGGGAGCCTTCACAAAGGTTGCTTAGGGGAAGTCTCAGCAGTCGGTAGAGCCCCAGAAAGAGAAAGCACCGGAGGGTGGTTATCCGGAGCCTCAGTACTTGACAAAACCCCAGAAGGAGGAGGCATTGGAGGTTCATCATTTGAAGCTTCATTACCAGGTACAGCCCCAGAGGACGAAGGCAATAAATGCCTTTGGAACAAACCCACAAACCGCTGATGATCAAGTAAAACCTTACCATCAGATTCCTTCATCTGGTCAAGCTTCCTCTTCATGTTTGTAGCATAGTCATGGGCGAGCCGGTGCAACTGCTTATTCTCATGCTTGAGCCCTCTAATCTCCTGTTTGAGACTCATCACTTCAGCAGCCAATGATTCAACTTGGCGGGTTCTAGCAAATAGGCGTTGGGCCATATTAGACACAGAACCTGCACACTGAACACTAAGAGCCAGAGAGTCCTTAACAGCCAACTCATCAGACCGTTTGGAAAGTAGTCTGTTATCTTTGGGAGTGAGAAGGTTCCTGGCCACCACTGCAGCGGTCATATCATTCTTCATCACAGAATCCCCAACGGTAAGAGGACCAGTAGGGGATATGAAGGATGGGCGCCATATGTTGTCTGGAGAAGGCATGGCTGTCTCTTCTCCAAGGTTCAAGTCAAAACGACGGTCGGAGGGTCCAGACATTTTCAAATGTGTTGAAGAAGGAAGAGGTCAGACAAATCAAGATCTTAGAAGTGCAAGAAATGAGCTTCTACTGGTAGAGATTCAAGTGTGCTGTGGAACTTAATGCCAGCCTCTATAAAAATCTGCACTCGACGGAGCTTCAGAAATCGAAGAGGCGTTTGCTTTCTCAAAAGCTGGGCTGCTCAGAGACCACGAGGGCCGATCTCAGAAATCGAAGAAGCACCTGCTTTTGCAGCCTCATCAGCACCTGTCACATGCACAATCAGCTTTGCGGAAATTACGGGCAATCTGTCGAAGATTTCTGGTGAAGTAGAAAGCACGTGAATCTTACTGATCAATCACCGCTCTCCATATGCACCATCAACTCCTCGGGTACCACATATAACTTTGTCAAAGATCTCTGACAAAGTTTAGGCACGAGAATTTCGAAGTGCCAGCTACCCTACTATTACCCATAAGGGTAAAGGAACAGCACCACTGCTTGACAACTGGAAAGTCCCTATGTGTGTCGACCTCCGTGTTTTGTGGCAAGACAGGTTGGCAAGAACGACCAACCTTTACTCACATTCGAGAAAAGACTCCCAACATAATTACTTTCTCAAAAACCGGAGTAGCACCGCTTTCCGAATCTCGAGAGTCAGATCCTCGACGGGATTGCTTGTTCGAAAACCGAAGAGGCACAACTCTCAGAACTTCGAGAGCCAGATTTCCTTAGATAAAGCTTGTCTGTAATCTCCACACGTAATATCAGCTTTCCAGATACCACATACCACTTTTTCAAAGTGCTCTGACAAAATTAAAACACGTGAAGCTGGCAGCTCCCACTACATTGCTGTGACCAAGAAGGGTAAAGGAATAGCATTACTACTTGTTATTGGGAAATCCCTATATACATTGACCTCCCTCCTCAACGGACAGGCAAACCTGCAAAAATGCTCAACCCTTTCTCGCATTCGAAAAGGCACCCTCAACATAACCTCTCGAAATACTCAGCTTTATTTCCCCCCGATAATACCTCAGCAAATAAGCCACACCAAGAACAAGAGTATCTCATATCATCAGGGTCGAAAGCAAGAGTATCCCATATCATGCTTTCTCTTTGTCTTTGTCCTTGTCCACACCTGCAGGACAAGGAGAAAGAGAGCAGTCAGTCGGAACCTGAAATCAAACCTCCAATTTGGAACTGACTGCCTGGAGCCTTTGCCTGGTTGCTTACTTAGCATTGCTCTCGAGTACTCATCCTCAACTGCTGTCAAGGTCACGAATTCCACCGGCAAATACCTCATGACAGTTGATCAGATATTGGCTCTTTACACTGAAGCTGCCAAGCGTGGATGAGTCACTATGAAGGAATGTTCTGAAGGACCATTTAAATGCAAAGGTTGCACACCACTTCTGCCATGCAAAAGATTGAAGCAGAAGGTTCAACGGTGAGCTGAAACAGATCACTACAGCACGACACCTTTCCATACCACATTCATTATTCCGTCAACAGCAAAAGTATCCCATATCATCAAGGTCGAACGTACTCTAGATTTGATGGACTTGTTTTGACCCTCAAATTTTTGAGTCGGCCTTATACTCTGAAGGGCACCAGAACACCCTCCAGCACAGTTCAAGAATAAGCCTGTGGAAAGTTACTTCTTCAAAAGCAAAAGTATCTCATATCATCTCTTATCCATTTGCTTCTCATTATCCTGGCAGTTGAATGAGAGACAAGGAGAATGAGAACAATCAACCGGAAGCCGACGTCAAACCTCTGATCCTGGGTTGCTTACTTGGAAGTTTGACTGCTTACCTTGTCTGTCACCTCTTTCGGCAGATCTCCTAGCTCGGCGACTTGGGGGACTCCTACTATAGGGTTTGTATCACACTTGACTAAGCCCGAAACTACAACTAAGCTTCAAGTGAAATTGATACATTACCTTGTGCGTCAACATCAGCTAAATACACCATTCCCGGATGGAGGAAAGGTACTTCCAGAGAAGGGCAGATGAAGATCAGACCACACTTCGGTACTTAGAAGTTTCGTGATTACTCAAGGGATTGGATCTTGCAAGTCCCCAACCGAGGAGTTTCCCTCACTCGGGAACTTAGGGGAGCACTGTTTGTACCATACTTGACCAATCCCGAAACTACCGAGCACCGGCCAACGCTATACTGTCAAGGACCCAGAAGAGTTCCCCTCCGACCAGGAGGCCAATCACTACTCGACACGTGTCAAGATTAGAAGCCAATCAGAGCGCAGCACGTGTCAACATCAAGAACCAATCATAACATGACACATGTCAATGTGACAAAGCTACAAGTTTTTCTATAAATAGGGGTCATTCCCCCACAATATTGCCTAATGCCATTTTGTGTTAAATCATTCACAAGAACTCACTAAATTGAGAGCTTGATCCTTTGTACTTGTGTAAGCCCTTCACTACTAATAAGAACTCCTCTACTCCGTGGACGTAGCCAATCTGGGTGAACCACGTACATCCTGTGTTTGCTTCTCTGTCTCTATTCATTTACGTACTTATCCTCACTAGTGACTGAAGCAACCAAGCAACCAAGCGAAGGTCACAAAACCTGACACTTTCTGTTGTACCAAAGTCTTCGCTGATTTTGTGCATCAACAAGCTTAAATATTATACTAAACAAACATTTATTGCTCAATAAACCTTAAAACTGCTTCTAAATGCCTTATAAAGTTGTCCTTATTGCTCAAGGAACATATTTCACGAAAATAAAAAATTTGAATTTTTAACAAAAAAATGTGGGTTAACATCACGGTTTTTAGTCAGTTTTGCAAATCATACATAAATCATCGATCAATCTATTTATTTTCACTTTCGCCTCACCATGAAGTTTTGAAAATTAAGGTAAGTCTTTCTGTTGATATTCTTGAAGGTAGGATCTCATTTGACAATGTTTTGGGCCTCGCTACTATATTTTTTTCACTTTTTTTCTTAGTTATCGGCTTAAATATTATACAAAGCACACATTTATTGCTCATTAAATCGTAAAATTGCTTCTAAATGCCTTATAAAGTTGTCCTTAATGCTCAAGAAAAATATTTCGCGAAAAATTGTACTAAACATATATTTATTGCTTAATAAACTGTAAAACCGCTTCTAAATGCCTTATAAAGTTGTCCTTAAAGCTCAAGGAAAATATTTCATGAAAATAAAAAATTTGAATTTTTCACAAGAAAAGTGGGTTAACACCAAGGAACAAAATATCGATATTATCTGCGAAATATCGCCGATATTGTCGTTTTTTTAAGATACCGATATTTTCACACTTATCCCTTAATTATCGTCCATATATTGCGATAATATCGATAATATCGCGATATTATGGATAATATCGCTAAGGGTAATGATTTTCTGGTATGCTTTTAAGTTTGGGCTGATGGTCCATTTTATAATCCCTCCACCAGCTTCTCCTTTATGACTTGGGCGATGTGGGACAACAGGTCCATTTTATAGTCCCTCCACCAGCTTCTCTTTATGCCTTGGGCGATGTGGGACAACAGCAACAACTCTAATTTTGTTCTAGTGGTGGTTCCTCGTCTGGCTCGCGTTCTTCCGGTTCTACTTCTAGAGCCTATAATTTTGTTCTAGGTTTCTCGGTGCTGCACATGTTGGACTGCCTCATTTCTCTCCTTTTGATAGCTTTACTGGAGGGAAGATTCAATGCCAAATCTCCCCGTACTGCTACTCCTCTGCCACCTACAACTTGGCTCTTAAACTCTGGAGCCAACACCACATAACTAATGATGCTGCTTAGATCACAAATCATCCTTAAATATCTGATCATGTAAATGGTTTCAATGGGTGCAGGTTTGAACATCTCTCATATTGCAATTAGTTTATTCTGATATATGAAGTTATTCAAATTTATCTGTTTCTAGATTCCGTTATTATGACATATATTCATTGACGATTTTTTGCGGTACACTTGTGGCGTCTTTGATTACCAAAACATAATCATGTACTATGTCTATATGATTTTGTATTAACACGTTGGATAAAAATATCACTCAAAATTTTGATATGGCTTTCAAAGTTGACCAAACAGTTTTCTTTTTTCTCGAAACTAGATGATGTAAAATGTGATTAACCAAATTATTATTATTTTAAAAAAATAAAGAAAAATTAGTATCCAATCCCTAGTTTCTAATGTTCATTGACTAAGATCTTATCAGTTTTTATATTTTGATCAAAGTCCCTAGCATTAATGAATTACATGTAAGTTACATAACTTTCATAACAAAAATTAGTAATTGATTTAGAGTTTTAATACTCACATTCTTATTAAACTTCTAATTAATTTTCAATTCAAACATTTCAAATATATAAAAAATAAAATAAGAATAAGTTTGTACCCATTAATTTTTATAAAAAAATTGATATGTACCCGTTATAAGAATAAGTCACTCATGTATCTTACCATGCAATGTATAAAGTGTAAAATATTGTACTAATTCATTATATATAAATGATTATGGTGTGTTTAAACTTCTTTCATTAATTACTACATATTTTCTACACTCACAATGTTTGCCAGCTCGCTATATAATCAACTTGATAATGTTAAATCCATCATGCAATGCATTTCCTTCCAATTTTTTGTGATAAACTAATAGATAATTGACTAAATAAACATCCTGCAAATTTCAATAAAAATTTCCAAGTTTTTCTTACAATTTCCGTGGTTTCCATATTATTTTTATCGATATCGATAATATCCCGATATTTCCATCGATATTTCCGTGTTTCTGGACTACCGATATTTCCGATATTACCGATATTTAATACCTTGGTTAACACTCACAGTTTCTAGCTGTTTTGCAAGTTCGTCCATGTAACATCCCACATCGCCCAGGGGAGTGGATCCTGTAAGCCTTATATGTATATTCCCATCTCTACCTAGCACGAGGCTTTTTGGGAGCTCACTGGCTTCCGATTCCATTGGAACTCCGAAGTTAAGCGAGTAGCGCGCGAGAGCAATCCCATGATGGGTGACCCACTGGGAAGTTCTCGTGTGACTTCCTAGAAACAAAACTGTGAGGGCGTAGTCGGGGCCTAAAACGGACAATATCGTGCTATGGTGGTGGAGCGGGCCATGGATGTGGTGGACCCTGGGCCGGGATGTGACAATTTGGTGTCAGAGCCTAACCCCTACCGTGGTGTGCCGATGAGGACGTCGGGCCCCTCAGGGGGGTGGATTGTGAGATCCCACATCACCTAGGGGAGTAATCCTTATATGTATATTCTATTCTCTACCTAGCACGATGCCTTTCACTGGTTTCGAGTTCCATCGGAACTTCGAAGTTAAGCGAGTTCGCGCGAGAGCAATCCCATGATGGGTGACCCACTAGGAAGTTCTCGTGTGAGTTCCCAGAAACAAAACCGTGAGGGCGTGGTTGGGGCCCAAAGCGGACAATATCGTGCTACGGCGGAGTTGAGCCCGGGAAGTAGTCCCGCCCGGGCCTGGATGTGACAGTACATGGATCTTTGTTCAATTTATTTCTTTTCACCTTCACCTCATATGAAAATTTTAAAATCAAGGTATGACTTTTCGTTGATATTCTTGAGGGTGGACCCCATTTTTAGTTTTTAACAATGTTTTGGGCCTCACTACTATATTTTTCACTTATTTTCTTCGTTTTCGGCTTAAATATTATACTAAATATACATTTATTGCTCAATAAACTGTAAAGTTGCTTCTAAATGACTTAAAAAGTTTTTCTTAATGTTGAAGAAAAATATTTTGCAAAAATAAAAAATTTGAATTTTGAACAAAAAACGTGGGTTAACACTCACTGTTTTAAGTCAATTTTGCAAATAGTACATAAATCATTGATCAATCTATTTATTTCCACCTTTGCCTCACCGTGAAGTTTTGAAACTTAAGGTAAGACTTTTTGTTGATATTCTTAAGGGTAGAATCTCATTTGACAATGTTTTGGGTCTCGCTACTATATTTTTTCACTTATTTTCTTAGTTTTCGGCTTAAATTTTATAAAAAAATATACATTTATTGCTCAATAAATTGTAAAACCACTTCTAAATGCTTTATAAAGTTGTCCTTAATTCTCAAGGAAGATATTTCATGAAAATAAAAAATTTAAATTGGTAAAAAAAAAAAAAAAGTGGATTAACGCTCATGGTTTTTAGTTGATTTTGCAAATCCGTACATAAATCATCATTCAATCTATTTCTTTTCACCTTCGACTCACTGTGAACTTTTGAAAATTAAGGTAAGACTTTCGTAGATATTTTTTAGGGTAGAATCTCATTTGACAATGTTTTGGGCATCACTAATACATTTGTAAACTTATTTTCTTAGTGTTCAACTTAAATATTATACTAAACATATATTTATTGCTCAATAAACCTTAAAACCGCTTCTAAATGCCCTATAAGGTTGTCCTGATTGCTTAAGGAACATATTTCGCGAAAATAAAAAATTTGAATTTTTAACAAAAAAAAAACGTGGGTTAACACTCAAAGTTTTTAGTCGAATTTGCAAATTCATACATATTTTATCGTTCAATCTATTTATTTTCACCTTTGCCTCACTGTGAAATTTTGAAAATTAAGGTAATACTTTCTGTTGATATTCTTAAGGGTGGAACCCCATATGACAATGTTTTGGGCCTCACTACTATAGTTTTCACTTAGTTTTTTAGTGTTCGGCTCAAATATTTTTCTGAATATACATTTGTTGCTTAATAAATCTTAAATCCACTTCCAAATGCCTTTAAAAGTTTTACATAATAGTCCCGGACAACATTTTGTGAAAGTAAAAGAATTGCATTTTTGAAAAAAAAACATGTGTGCTCACGATTTTTAGCCAATTTTGCAAATTCGTACATAAATCATCGTTCAATCTATTTCTTTTGACCTTCGCCTCACCGTGATTTTCTAGAGGGTGGAACCCCATTTTTACAATGTTTTGGTCTCACTACTATATCTTTCACTTATTTTCTTTATTTACGGCTTAAATATTGTACTAAACATTCATTTATTGCTCAATAAACTGTAAAACAGCTTCTAAATGCCTTATAAAGTTGTCCATAATGCTCAAGAAAAATATTTGGTGAAAATAATTTTTTTTGAATTTTTAATAAGAATCGTGGGTTAATACTCACGGTTTTTAGGTCGTTTTGAAAATTCATACATAAATCTTGCCCAATCTATTTCTTTTCACATTTGCCTCACCATGAAGTTTTGAAAATTAAAGTAAGACCTTCCGTTGATATTCTTGAGGGTGGAATCCATTTTAACAATGTTTTGGGCCTCACTACTGTATTTCCATTTGTTTTCTTAGTTTTTAGCTTAAATATTATACTAAACCTATATTTATTGCTTAATAAACCATAAAATTACTTCTAAATGCCTTATAAAGCTGTCCTTCAAGCTCAAGGAAAATATTTTGCGAAAATAAAAAATTTGAATTTTTAACAAAAAAACATGGATCAACACTCACAGTTTTTAGTCGGTTTTGTAAATTCGTACATAAATCATCGTTCAATCCGTTTCTTTTCACCATCGCCTCACCGTTGATATTCTTGAGGGTGGACCCATTTTATGTTTTTAACAATGTTTTGGTCCTCACTACTAAAATTTTCACTTATTTTCTTAGTTTCCGGCTTAAATATTATTCTAAATATACATTTATTGCTCAATAAACCGTAAAACCACTTCTAAATGCCTTATAAAGTTTTCCTTAAAGCTCAAGAAAAATATTTCGAGAAAATAAAAAATTTAAATTTTTAACAAAAAACGTGGGTTAACACTCACAGTTTTTAGTCGGTTTAACAAATTCGTACATAAATCATCGATCAATCTATTTATTTCCACCTTCACCACACCGTGATGTTTTGAAAATTAAGGTAAGACTTTCTGTTGATATTATTGAGGGTAGAATCTCATTTGACAATGTTTTGGGCCTTGCTACCATACATTTTCACTCATTTTCTTTGTTTTCGGCTTATATATTATACAAAACATACATTTATTTCTCAATAAACTGTAAAACCACTTCTAAATGCCTTATAAAGTTGTCCTTAATGCTCAAGGAAAATATTTCGCAAAAATAAAAAATTTGAATTTTTAACAAAAAAAGTGGGTTAATACTCATGGTATTTAGTTGGTTTTGCAAATCCGTACATAAATCATCGTTCAATCTATTTCTTTTCACCTTCACGTCACCGTGAAGTTTTGAAAATTAAGGTAAGACTTTCAATATATATTCTTGAGGGTAGAATCCCATTTCACCGCATCCCGGGCCCGCTCCACCACCATAGCACGATTGTGAGAACCTGTATTTCTTTTTAAGTAAGTCTTAAGTTATTTATTTAGCTCGTGGGAATTTTACTAAAAATTTAGATTGTCACTTTAAATCCATTAAATATATATTTTTTGAATTGTTTTATTTGGTCACCATCGATCATATGTTTTCTACTCTAGGATAAGGACAATATATTCACATCTCCACCTTCTGTATGGTTGGTTTTGTAACTAAGCTACACAGCCACCTATTTGACTAGGTGTCCAATTTATAATTATGCAAACCAATTAGCCCCCATGCAAGTCACTTGAGTTGGCCACGTAGTTGATAGGTGTCACTTTACATAGTGACTAAGGTTAAGCTGGTGGCAAATATGCCGCCTTTATGCCCCTATAAATAGGAGCTAAGCTCCATTTGTTTTCCTGCCCGAGCTCGCATGCAACGCATGCTCTGGAGCTCACGTAGTGTGTACATATTTTATATATATATATATATATATATATATGTAGAGAGAGAGAGAGAGAGTAAAGTAGAAGTAGCAAGAAGTTTATATATGTATAAGAGAAAGGAATAAGAAGCTACACACTGACAGAAGGCTTGTGGTGTTAACCAATCGCATGTTATGTATGGAGGTAATGATCTCTATATTTTATATCCTTCTTATTCTTAGATTACTCACTGTTATTCAAATTAGTTTTTGAGCAGATTCTTATTTTGATCACATATAAAGAGATTTAGCTTTAAGTATATAGGGTTTATGGCTGTTATGGTATACTGTACCGTAGGTGGGTTCAAATACCAGTGGCGAAGCCAGGATTTCTCGAGGGGAGGAGCGAATTTAAAACAGTGCAAGGTTAAAAAAAAATAGCAACAACTAAATCTTTGTATATAATAATGTCTTCCATAATTAATCAATAAAAACAAATTACAATTGTTGTCGACGAGGTTTCATGTCATGAAAACGTCGCATAATAGGCTCATTATCAATAAAAGCAAATACATCTCTCTCAATGTAAACAACCATGCTATCACTCAACCATTGATCTCCCATTTTATTACGCAATGGTGTTTTCACAATCTTCATAGCAGAAAAAGCTCTCTCCACCGAAGCGGTTGCAACCGGTAACACCAAAGCCAATGTAAGAAGCTTATACACTAACATATAACTTTCACACCTCCCAGTCTTCACTAACTCTTTTGCAAGATCACTGATTCCTCTCAATGATGAAAACTCACTATGCATCTTCATATCTTGAATGTAATTGTCAAGTTGAATTGGAAGATTCATGAGGTCCATACGATCAAAATCTTGAGGATAAAGTTGGGCTAAACAAACAATTTTTTCTTTGTCAAAAGATGCAAAATTATTCACTGGACTCAAACATGCCATACAAAGAAGCAACTCGGTGTTTACCTCATTGAAGCGATCATTCAATTCCTTTAGTTGCATATCAAGGACTTGAAAATAGAGGTCTACACGATAGTAATGGAAGTTTGTGATTTTTGGAGCTTTACGCCTTGATTTTCCAGGTACGAAATGCAAATCCTCCATGTTAGGAATGACAATATCATGCTCCTCACAAAACTTTTCTACATCATGCAACAAGTCCCCAAAGTCATCATCTCTTAAGGATTGTAGTCTTTGCTTGCATACTTCCACTAACGCCATCGCATTCACAATATCTTGATCTTTCTTTTGCAATGCTTGTGATAACTCATTTGTAATTCCCAATATAAGTCTCATCAAGAAAAGGTGAAACACAAAATCAAAAGTTTGTATGTCTTTGAATAACCCAGTAGCTTCACCGAGATTATCTTGGTTGCGATCACTTTTAATCCATTCAACCACCTCCACCACGGCTTCAAACATAACAATAATACTAACTATAGTACCATCATGCAAGTTCCACCGTGTATCACATGGACGCATGAGGCTACTTTCTTGATTTAACCCTTTACCCGTTTCAAGATTACCAAGATGAAGAGCTTTTTGAATTTGTTCTTGTTGTTTCTCTCTCAATGCATCACGACGCTTGCACGAAGATCCAATAAGATTCACCAATCTATTAGCATTGATGAAGAAATTGGCAACATCCTCATTTTCCTTTGCCACAAATACAAGAGCTAGTTGGAGTTGGTGTGCAAAACAATGAATATAAAATGCTTGAGGATATTTGTTCAAAATCTTTGCTTTAAGACCATTTAACTCACCTCTCATATTACTAGCTCCATCATAGCCTTGTCCTCGTAACTTGGACATACTCAAATTTGTTGTAGCAAACAATCTCTCAATAGCCTCTTCAAGTGAGCTACTAGTTGTAGAGGAGACATGTTGAACACCCAAAAACTTTTCAATTGCTTCTCCTTTTTTGTTCACATAACGCAATACCACCGCCATTTGCTCTTTATTGGAAGCATCACGTGATCCATCAACCAAAAGAGAAAAAAATGTACCTTCCATATCTTTAGTGATTGCATTAATAGTTTCAATAGCACAAGCACGAACAAGATCCTTTTGAATATCGGAAGAAGTATACTTGAGAATCTTGGGAGCATTCTCAAACACAACATTTCTAACTTTCTCATTATGATCGGCAAGAAATTGCATAAGCTCTATGTAATTACCCCTATTGCTCGATTTCAAAGATTCATCGTGCCCACGAAAAGCCAAACCTTGTCGCAACAACCATCTTGTGCAATCAAGTGCTCCACTCAGTAAAGTGTGATAATTAACGCGAGCTTCATCAGTTTGCTTGATCACAAATGTTTCAATGTGTTGTTTTTGTGTCATCAAGTCTTTAGCTTGTTGCATAGCTTTATTATGAAGACTTCCAACACCTCCCTCGTGGACTCGAAAATTTTCGGGTCCTTTCCTCCAATTTGTAAACCCTTTTGTAGTGAAGACATCACTTTCACTACCACCCGCTTTATCAAAATCACATTTAAAAAGATAGCAATAACGGCAAAATGCAGCATCTTTTACTATACTATACTCCAACCACTTAAAATTATCAAACCAACCTGTAATAAAACATCGATTGTCGCTAGCTTTCCTTGGCATGATGTGAGACTTCGGTTGACAAGGTTCATTTTGAAGGTAGTATCTACGAATTGCTTCACGACAATTGAGTGGATAATCAAGCATTCGACGTCTCAGTCCAGGGTCTGCCGGAAGATTAGCTAATATTTCATCCAACTCAGTAATCTCACTTTGTTGTGCACTACTCGGAATACTAGAAGGAGGAGGAGGACTACCTGGAATATTTGAAGGAAGAGGAGGACTATCCGGAATATTTGGAGAAGGATTTAAGCACTGTTTCTTATAATATCGTTCCATTACGTAACTGTATAACGAAAGAAAAACAAATATATCTTAGACTCTTAGTCCTAGAGTAGACTACGAATTTAATTAATCAGTACCAACAATCATATCATATGAATAATCAATTTTTATTCTACAGTAGAGTATGTAGACTACGAATGTAATTAATAAGTACCAACAATGCATTTGAATGAGGGTTTTAGTTAGTTGAATTGGGGTTCATTATGTTAATGTATATATAATATATCAATCCTCTTTTATGTACTTCAAAAAAAATCAATAATCATAGTATTCATATGAATAATCTATAATCAATAACCATATAATATATAACCCTATAATCCTACATCAATTAAACAAAATTTTATATTCAATAATCAATTAGGGTTTGAAATAAATTAAAATTTTTACCTTAATTGGAATTTGGAGTGGCTGTGCACAGTGCACAGTGCTTGCAGTTAGACTGATATGTCTGGTCTTGGAGGAGGCCAACAACCAATGGAATGGAAAGTGAAGGTTTTGTCGTGTGGGGGAGGGAAAAGGGGGGAAAAGGTGGGGTGGGGGGGCGGGAATGACGTCTGACGGGATGGGATATGGGGAAAAGGGTGAAGGTTTTTAATTTGAAATAGGGATTCAGATGATGGGGATGGGGACCAGTGGTCCCCTGTTTATATATATTTTTTTTTTCATTCAACCAAAACGACGTCGTACTCGTTTACCAAATTTTTTATTTTTTTTTTACCAGGCCCAAAACGACGTCGTTTTGGCCTGGATTTTAAAATTAAAAAAAAATCCCTCCCATCATCTTCCCCGAGAGCTACTCTGTTTCTGGTTTCAGAATTCAGAACCCGGTGCTCCCCAGTTTCCGGCCGAACGAGAGGGGTTCAAGCGTCGCTCCTGCCTTTGTTTTCCGGCGAGCGAAGGGGCGAACACCCCCCTTCGCTCCTACGTAGCTTCGCCTCTGTCAAATACCAATAATGTTGGGTTCTGTATATTTTAGGGTTGTGCGATAAGGAAGGAAGAGAATGGAAAGTTTTCCTACATATTTGTATTATAAAACAAGATGGAACAGAATGTTTTGGATATGTAGATAAATGGAATGGGTATTAGGAAGAAAGACAAGGAAAATAGAGAGATCAGGGACACTAATATGAGAAATACAGTTATTGAGATTTGTTTGGCTAAAGTGCTCTCACTATTGTTAATTCAGGATTCTGGTTTTGTTCTTTGGTTATTGAATGCAGAAATGAATGTGGAAAATAAGAAGAGAACATCGAATTCCACAAGGTATGACCGGTGTGGTTGGTTGGCACATGGAGCTAAGTTCTAGTATGACTAGCTTAGGACTCCAGGTAGGGGAAATACGGCAAATCTTTACAGAGATTGGTTTTATTAAATTTCATGAAGCATTATATTATTCTTATCGATCTTCTTGGTCAATTAATGTGATATGGCTTGCTAATTGGATAAATATTGCCCTTGTGTGTTTACTTGTTTTTTTGTTATGGAATTATTGATGAAATTTTGTTGGTTGAGAATATATTGTGGTATATGTGAATGATAAATGAAAGTATTTGTGAATCATTCATAATTGGTCATGTGGTTGGAGTTTCGGTGTTGAGGAAGGAATTCTGAAAATGAGGGTAGTTGGAAAGGATCTTTTGTGTAGTTGAGCCAAACTCTTAGCAGATACCAAGTCTCAGGCAAGCCCACAGTGCACATATTCTTTAAGGGTAATTCGGGACTGGCGACAAAGAGTTTAGGCAAGATGACTAACAAAAAGGGAAATTGGGATGATTGAGTTATAGGGGGTTAATTTGTATATTAGAACATTCGAACCACTATTGCAGAGGTAAAATGCACGGTATGGGATGTGCAGGTCCGCGTGTTTTATTATATGAATTAACGGGTAGAGATGAAGAGTATTGCATTGCACTCATGCATTGTTATCGATGATGATTTGATACTGATTATAAGATGTCATGATACTTAATTTAATATTGTCAATCTACTGTGGTAAGGTTATGTCCCTACTGAGCTGTTGAAGCTCACCCCTCTATTGTTATGCAAGTTTAGTAACTAAACTATCAAAAGGGTAGACGGGATGAGACGAAATAGAAGTGAGGTTAGAATTTGTATTTATTTATTTAGCCTTGTAAAGAATTCTCGATTTCTTTTTATATGAAATTCACACTCATTTATTCCAGTTTTATTTTATTTACTTAGTTTTTAGTTCGCGTTTCAGATTTGGAGTTATTTTTCCACTTACCCTGGGTCCGGGGCGTGACAACGATATTGTCCGCTTTGGGCCCCGACCACGCCCTCACTGTTTTATTTCTGGGAACTCACATGAGAACTTCCTAGTGGGTCACCCATCATGGGATTTCTCTCACGCGCTACTCGCTTAACTTCGAAGTTCCGATAGAACCCAAAGCCAGTGAGCTCCCAAAATGCCTTATGCTAGGTAGGGATGAGAATATACATATAATGATCACTCCCCTGGGCGATGTGGGATCTTACATATTTATTGCTCAATAAATTGTAAAACCGCTTCTAAATGCCTTATAAAGTTGTCCTTAAAGCTCAAGGAAAATATTTTGCAAAAATAAAAAAATTGAATTTTTAACAAGAAAAGTGGGTTAACACTCATAGTTTCTAATCATTTTGCAAGTTCGTGCATGGATCTTCGTTCAATCTTTTTCTTTTCACCTTCGCCTCATTGTGAAATTTAAAAAATCAAGGTATGACTTTCCATTGATTTTTTAGAGGGTGGAACCCTATTTTAACAATGTTTTAGGCCTCATTACTATATTTTTCACATATTTTCTTTATTTTCGGTTTAAATATTCTGCTAAATATACATTTATTACTCAATAAATCATAAAACCGATTTCTAATGTCTTATAATGTTTTCTTAATGCTGATGGAAAATATTTTAGAAAATTTTAAAATTTGAATTTTTAACAAAAAACGTGGGTTAACACTCACTGTTTTTAGTCAATTTTGCAAACAGTACATAAATCATTGATCAATCTATTTATTTCCACCTTCGCCTCACTGTGATGTTTTCAAAATTAAGGTAAGACTTTCTGTTGATATTCTTGAGGGCAGAATCTCATTTGACAATGTTTTGGACCTTGCTACTATATTTTTCACATATTTTCTTAATTTTTGGCTTAAATATTATAAAAAAATATAAATTTATTGCTCAATAAATTTTAAAACCGCAATGCCTTATTGTCACAGCCCGTTCCAAAATATTACATTCGTGGCTGTGAATGGACGAAATTGCCCTTAAGAAATACTAAGTATGTGAAGCTCAAGTTGATAATTATCTAGGTTCCTAAGTTTTGAAAATAAAATGGAATTTAATAAGGATGGAACTTAGATTTTTAGGTTAAACTTTTGTGGTTTAGAGTTGGGGATTGGAAAAGGACCACGTGGGATCCCCATTCCTTATTTCCCTCCCCATTTCCCGTATACTGTCCTTCATACTCTCTTTCTCTTCCTCAGACCTCACTCTCTCTCTCTCACCCTCTCGAACACACGGGCAACCATCAAAAACACCTAAAACTATTACCAACGCCGGATTTAAAACCACCATTGCACTCCTGAGGACTCCACGATCACGTAGGTACCAGTTTAAGGTAAGTTTCACTTCGAAAACCCTAGTTTCTAAAGTTGCCGTGAATGTGTACTGTTCATGAGCTTTGAATTGGTTGATTTTTAGGACAATCCAAGCTCATAGTGAGCTTAGTGAGGTCCCAAGGAAGCTCGGAGTGCTTCGTTGGAAGGATTTGGACGTCGGGATCACGAGGGTTAAGTTTGGCCGGTTTTTCTTGGATTTTTCCGGTGAGATTTAGTTGTTTTTGAAGCTTAAAAGTAGTATATTGTGATTCTACATGTTGAGGGCTTTAAATTGATATATTATACGAAGAAAATGGTTGAGAAACGAAGGAGAACGAAGCATTTGAAAATTCCCCAGTTTTCCGGCCACCGGAAAAACCAGTCTGGCGAACCCGCGAGGAAGAAGGTGCGCGTGGACCCGTGCCTTCCTTGGCGCGTGGAGGCGCGTTCTACAGTAAAAAAATTATTTTAAAAATATGTCGACGTCCGTGACGTCGAGTAGATCACTGTGGTATATTCATATACCCAAATTGAGCACCGTATGAGAAAGTTATTAAGGATTGTTGGTTAGGTGTTCGAATAACGTTTTATAGTTTTCGCATTAGGTGAAAATGTGAATTGATGATCCGACCGTTGGATCGTTACCAAACTTTAATACGTTGCAATACGTAATGTTTGAGGATTATTGGAACTTACGGATTGGGAATCCGAGTTACGGATCTTCCGGAATTGGAGTTGTAAGTTCATAAAATAAAATGTTAACCGTCACTTAGTTTTGGAAATTGACGGAGATCCGACCGTTGGATGGTAATGAAATTTTAGGATGTTATCCTAGAGATATATTGTGGACCTCTGGAAGTTATGGATTTAAAATCTGAGTGGTGGATCTTCCGGATTGAACTACGTAGTGACGTATTTTATATAAGTTATATATTCTATCGATATGAATTCTGAGGTTGGAATTAATTATTGTTTTAGGCGCCGATCGTCATGACGCCTTGGCGTATTGTGCTAGGGAGTTGTAGGGCGAACTCCAGGTGAGTGGGCAGTTTTGTTTTCCGTATATATATATACTTGACGTTTTCCCAGAAATTGAAATTGAATGAAAGTATGCTTTAAATGCAATGTATAAAATTATATGAAAAGTATATAGAAATGTGAATCGAATTGCCATGCATGAAATGATATGAAAAGTATGAAATTGAGATATGATGCATATGAATGAATGGTGCGGCGGACGCACAGGTGAGTATCAGGTGAGTATTTAAATACTGATATGATGATGTTAATGTATATTGAGCTCAAATCCTGCACCATGGTTTAGTGCTTATAGTATTCACCGCATCGCACGCTCGCCTTGGATCCAAGTAGATGCTGGTCGCACAGTCCACGCGGAGTGGGTGCGACGGGCCAGTCGAAGAGTGTTAGTGAGATTTCGACTGGTGGGTGACCTTAGATTATGTGCACAGATGATTGATGAGAAAGCACTAGAGCGTAACTTGTGTGCAGAAGGCCGGACAGGTCACAGAGGTGACTCCGGCAGAGTGAGAGTGATAGATTTTGAGCTCTAGGTTCAACCGTACATGGCTATTAGAGGGCCTCCGGTTGATTACTTTCTTGCACCTGATATGATTATTGTTGATGCATCCATACTTAACTGTTGAATTAGACATGGCATGGCATGATTGATAAAGAAAAATGTTGAGATAGTAAAAATGAAGTTTGAGAATATATATGTATATTTATATTTTACATTTCTGGGAAAGTATACAGGTTTTACGGAGAGGGGTTACAACGTTTTGAGAAATGTTTGGATTTGGAAAAGAATTGTTTTACTGACCCACTCAATTTTGATTTTGCGCCCCTCCAGGTTCAGGAATCACAAAGGTGTGGTGACTACGAGGAATTCGACGGTGTTCTGACAGATTGAACAAAATTAGGACTCACCTTCGGGTGTATCAACTTATAAATTGTATAATTAAAGCTTCCGTACTGTGCAAATGGTTACGTCACTCTCACGTGACGGCCAGCATGCCCTCCTTCGGGACGGGGTGTGTCACTTATAATGTTGTCCTTAATGCTTGAGAAAAATATTTTGCGAAAATAAAAAATTTAAATTTTTAACAAAAAAAGTGGATTAACACTCATGGTTTTTAGTTGGTTTTGCAAATCCGTACATAAATCACCGTTCAATCTATTTCTTTTCATCTTTGCCTCACCATGAACTTTTGAAAATTAAGGTAAGACTTTTCGTAGATATTATTGAGGGTAGAATCCCATTTGACAATGTTTTGGGCCTCGCTAATATATTTTTCCCCTTATTTTCTTAGTGTTCGGCTTAAATATTATACTAAACATATATTTATTGCTCAATAAACCGTAAAACCGCTTCTAAATGCCTTATAAAGTTGTCCTGATTGCTTAAGGAACATATTTCATGAAAACAAAATTTGAATTTTTAACAACAAAAACGTGGCTTAACACTCTTCGTGTTTAGTCGGTTTTGCAAATTTGTACATAAATTATCGCTCAATCTATTTGTTTTCACCTTTGCCGCACCGTGAAGTTTTGAAAACTAAGGTAAGACTTTCTGCTGATATTCTTGAGGGTTGAACCCCATATGACAATGTTTTTGGGCTCTCTACTATATTTTTCACTTATTTTTTTGGTTTTCGGCTTAAATATTCTACAAAATATACATTTGTTGCTTAATAAATCTTAAATCCGCTTCGAAATGCCTTTAAAAGTTTTACTTAATAGTCACGGACAACATTTTGAGAAAGTAAAAAATTTGCATTTTTGATAAAAAAAAACATGGGTTAACACTCATGATTTTTAGTCAGTTTTACAAATTCATACATAAATCATCGTTTTTGTCTCAGTACTATATCTTTCACTTATTTTCTTTGTTTTCGACTTAAATATTGTACTAAACATACATTTATTGCTCAATAAACTTAAAACTGCTTCTAATTGCCTTATAAAGCTATCCTTAATGCCCTAGAAAAATATTTCGTGAAAATAAAAAATTTGAATTTTTAACAAGAAACGTGGGTTAATCCTCACAGTTTTTGGTCATTTTGAAAATTTGTATATAAATCATCATCCAATCTATTTCTTTTCACCTTCGCCTCACCGTGAAGTTTTGAAAATTAAGGTAAGACATTCCGTTGATATTCTTGAGGCTTGAATCCATTTTAACAATGTTTTGGCCTTCACTACTGTATTTCCATGTATTTTCTTAGTTTTCAGCATAAATATTATACTAAACATATATTTATTGCTTAGTCAACCGTAGAACCACTTTTAAATGTCTTATAAAGCTATCCTTAATGCTCAAGGAAAATATTTTGAGAAAATAAAAAATTTGAATTTTTAACAAAAAAACGTGGATTTAACACTCATGGGTTTTAGTCAGTTTGTAAATTCGTACGTAAATCATCGTTAAATATATTTCTCTTCACCTTCGCCTCACCGTGACGTTTTGAAAATTAAGGTAAGACTTTTCATTGAAATTCTTGAGGGTGGACCGATTTTAAGGTTTTAACAATGTTTTGGTCCTCACTACTATATTTTTCACTTGTTTTCTTAGTTTCCAGCTTAAATATTATTCTAAATATACATTCATTGCTCAATAAACCGTAAAACCACTTCTAAATGCCTTATAAAGTTTTCCTTAAACCTCAAGAAAAATATTTCGAGAAAATATAAATTTTTAATTTTTAACAAAAAACGTGGGTTAACACTCACGATTTTTAGTCGGTTTAATAAATTCATACATAAATCTTCAATCAATCTATTTATTTCCACCTTCCCCTTACTATGAGGTTTTGAAAATCAAGGTAAGACTTTATGTTGATATTCTTGAGGGTAGAATCTCATTTGACAATGTTTTGGGCCTCGCTACTATATTTTTTCACTTATTTTCTTAGTTTTCGGCTTAAATATTATACAAAACATACATTTATTTCTCAATAAATCATAAAACCACTTCTAAATGCCATATAAAGTTGTCCTTAATGCTCAAGGAAAATATTTCGCGAAAATAAAATAAAAATTGATTTTTTAACAAAAAAAAAGTGGGTTAATACTCATAGTATTTAGTTGGTTTGGCAATCCGTACATAAATCATCGTTCAATCTATTCTTTTTCACCTTCACAACACCATGATGTTTTGAAAATTAAGGTAAGACTTTCCGTAGATATTCTTGAGGGTAGAATCCCATTTGACAATGTTTTGGGCCTCACTAATATATTTTTCCACGTATTTTCTTAGTTTTCGGCTGAAATATTGTACTAAACATATATTTATTGCTTAATAAACCGTAAAACTACTTCTAAATGCCTTACAAAGTTGTCCTTAAAGCTCAAGGAAAATATTTTGCAAAAATAAAAAATTTGAATTTTTAAAAAGAAAAGTGGGTTAACACTCACGGTTTCTAACTGTTTTGCAAGTTCATACATGGATATTCGTTTAATCTATTTCTTTTCACCTTCGCCACACTGTGAAAATTTAAAAATCAAGGTATGACTTTCATTGATATTCTTGATGGTGGACCCCATTTTTTGTTTTTAACAATGTTTTGGGCATCACTACTATATTTTTCACTTTTTTTCTTAGATTTCAGCTCAAATAGGCTAAATAGTCACAATGGCCCCTAGCATTTCAAATCGATAGAAGTGGTCCCTGAGATTGTCCACCATCCATCATTTTGGTTCTTTCGTTAAAAACTCCGTTAAGTGTCCTGGAGCTCTTGGTTGGAAGTTTGGGCAATTTTCAAATCTTCGTAACTCAATCGTTTCTTAACCAAATTCGACCCATAATATATCAAAATGAAGATAGGAAAGTGTAGAATAAGATTATACCTATTTGGAAGCCCAATGGATGCTGGAGATGGCTGGAAAATAGCCTCAAAGTTGACTGGTCTGAGGAAAACTGGAAAACTCGCCGGAAACTGGATAACATTTAAACGTTCATAACTTCTTCAATACTCAACGAAATCAAGTGATTCAAAAACAAAAATCCTACTTCTCGATGAGACAAAGAGAATGGTAGCTTTTTAGATGGCTAAATCGCCGTGGTTTGGCAGGAAAATGGCTCGAAAGTGGCTAACTCGAGACCAAGACAGCTACTTTCGAGCCATTTTTTGGCCAAAACACTGATAATTCGCCATCTAAAAAAGTACCATTCCCTTCGTCTCATCGAGAAGTATGATTTTTGTTTTTGAATTACTTGATTTCGTTGAGTATTGAAGAAGTTATGAACGTTTAAAGTTTACCCAGTTTCCAGCGAGTTTTCCAGTTTTCTTTCGGACCAGTCAACTTTGAGGCTATTTTCCGGCTATCTCCGGCAGCCATTGCACTTCCAAATAGGTATAATCTTATTCTGCACTTTCCTTTCTTCATTTTGATATATTATGGGTCAAATTTGGTTAAGAAACGATTGAGTTACGAAGTTTTGAAAATTGTCCAAACTTCTGGTTAAGAGCTCTGGGACACTTAACGGAGTTTTTAACGGAATGACCAAAATGATGGATGGTGGACAATCTCAGGGACCACTTTTATCAATTTGAAATGTTAGGGACCAAAGTGATGAGTTATGCAAATCTCAGGGACTATTTTGGCTATTTAGCCGCTTAAATATTACACTAAATATACATTTAATGCTCAATAAACCGTAAAACCACTTCTAAATGACTAAAGTTTTTCTTAATGCTAAAAAAAAATATTTCACGAAAATAATTTTTTTTAATTTTTAACAAAAAACTTGTGTTAACACTCATGGTTTTTAGTCAGTTTTGCAAATTCATATATAAATTATCGTTCAATCTATTTATTTTCACTTTCGCCTCACCGTGAAGTTTTGAAAACTAAGGTAAGACTTTCTGTTGATATTCTTGAGGGTAGAACCCCCATATCACAATGTTTTGGGGCTTATTACTATATTTTTCACTTATTTTTTTAGTTTTCGGTTTAAATATTCTACTAAATATAATTTTGTTGCTTAATAAATCTTAAATCCACTTCCAAATGCCTTTAAAAGTTTTACTTAATAGTCACATACAACATTTTGCGAAAGTAAAAAAATTGCATTTTTGATAAAAAAAAAAACATGGGTTAACACTCATAATTTTTAGCCGGTTTTGCAAATTCATATATAAATTATCATCCAATCTATTTCTTTTCACCTTCGCCTCACTGTGAAGTTTTAAAAATTAAGGTAAGACTTTTCGTTGATATACTCAACGGTAGAACCTCATATGACATGGTTTTGGGCCTTACTACTATATTTTCACTTATATACTTTGTTTTTGGCTTAAATATTGTACTAAACATACATTTATTGCTCAATAAACTGTAAAACCACTCTAAATGCCTTATTAATCTTTCCTTAATGCTCAAGGAAAATATTTCGTAAAAACAAAAAATTTGAATTTTTAACAAAAAAGTGGGTTAATACTCATGGTATTTAGTTGATTTTGCAAATCCCTACATAAATCATTGTGCAATCTATTTCTTTTCACCTTCACGTCACCGTGAAGTTTTGAAAATTAAGGTAAGACTTTCCGTAGATAGTCTTGAGGGTAGAATCCCATTTGACAATGTTTTGGGCCTCGCTAATATATTTTTCCACTTATTTTCTTAGTTTTCGGCTTAAATATTATACTAAACATACATGCGTTAATAAAAAACCGTACAACTACTTCTAAATGCCTTATAAAGTTGTCCTTAAAGCTTAAGAAAAATATTTCGTAAAAATAAAAAATTTGAATTTTTAACAAGAAAAGTGGGTTAACACTCACGGTTTCTAGCCGTTTTGTAAGTTCGTACATGGATCTTCGTTCAATCTATTTCTTTTCACCTTTGCCTCACTGTGAAATTTTAAAAATCAAGGTATGAATTTTCGTTGATATTCTTGAGGGTGGACCCCATTTTTACTCTTTAACAATGTTTTGGGCTTCACTATTATATTTTTTAACTTATTTTCTTAGTTTCCAGCTTAAATATTGTACTAAATATACATTTATTGCTCAATAAACCGTAAAACTGCTTCTAAATGACTTATAATGTTTTTCTTAATGCCGAAGAAAAATATTTCGCCATAATAAAAATTTTGAATTTTTAACAAAAAACGTAAGTTAACACTCACGGTTTTTAGTTAATTTTGCAAATCGTACATAAATCATTGATCAATCTATTTATTTCTACCGTCGCCTCATCATGAAGTTTTGAAAATTAAGGTAAGACGTTCTGTTGATATTCTTGGGGGTAGAATCTCATTTGACAATGTTTTGGGCCTCGCTACTATATTTTTTTCACTTATTTTCTTAGTTTTCGGCTTAGATATTATACAAAACATACATTTATTTCTCAATAAACCATAACACTGCTTCTAAATGCCTTATAAAGTTATCCTTAATGCTCAAGGAAAATATTTTGCGAAAATAAAAATTTTGAATTTTTAACAAAAGAAATGGGTTAACACTTTTGGTTTTTAGTTCGTTTGGCAAATCCGTACATAAATCATCGTTCCATTTATTTCTCTGCACTTCACCTCGCGGTGAAGTTTTGAAAATTAAGGTAAGACTTTTCGTTGATATACTTTGTTTATACCATATTTAGGGCCTCGTATTTAGACTTCATATAAATACTCGGGGAACTTAAATGTAATTATGTAATAAAGGAAGGGGTAAATATGTAATTAGGGGATGAGCCCTTATTCTATAAAAGGGTCTCCTCACCCTCACAAACCCTAAGCCTCTCACCCCCTCTCAAAGCTCTCACATTACAGAGCTCATTCTCTTTCTCTCTCCCTCAGATAAATACATATTCAGTGTGGAAGTAGCCCAAACCTTGGGGTGAACCACGATACATCTTGTGTTATTTACATTACATGCAGATTCACGGTCGGATTTACGTTGTACCAAGACCATCCGGTTTTGTGCATCAACATTTGGCGCCGTCTGTGGGAATCGACCTAAAAAGTTATGTCGGTTCTCTCTCAATTTTTCACCTCCATCGTGAATCTGCAGAAACTCAAGAACCATGCAATCAGAGAACCAAATCATGAAGCCACCACTAAGATTGAAACTGTTGCTGGTGTTCTCATCAATGGTTTTGATAATGTACAAGTGTCCGGCAGCCGGGTACACATATAAATCTCCGTCGTTCGATCAAATGGTACAAGCATCGACCTGGAGCTCCGAACCCCGACTCGGATAAATGGAACTCACCGATTCAGCTGTCGAGGAACTCAGAGCAGCAGCAGCCTCCGCCGCCAAACGTCAGGCCAACTCGCTCCATACTTACCGATTCAGACAAAAAAACCTCCCTCCATGTTACTTCATCAGTACCAAAATAAAGATTGGCGATCAAACTTTTTCTTCCCCTCCCTTCCCACATCAGACACACTCCTAAAGCCAACTTTCTCACCATGAGATCTACGAGGGCTAAAGTTAACCAACTTCGAGAACATTCCATTTATTAAATTACCATCCGGTGCCTTCTCATAAAACTCATCTTCTGTGTCATCTTCTACATCACTGTCATCCCCAGATTCGAGCGTGAACCCTTTTCTTCAATTGAAAGACAATACCAAAGAACTTGTGGTTGAAAAAGAGCCAGATGATGTTCTTGAGGCTTCGGATGCCGATGAAGAGAAAAATGTTACGGATGAAGGAGAAGCCGTTGCACTTCCAAATCGTTTGCACTCCTCGTACCTGTTCACTTCTCGTACCTGTTCGACATGGAGTTGGTCGTCGGCTGCTCCGAGATCTGACTCGCCGGACTGTCCAGAGACTCTGCCCGCCTCATTACCGACAGCGCCGACCAGACCGCCAAGCTGTGGAACGTTCAATTTTGACTCGCTGGCGAGGGTTGTCGACTTCTCCGTCGGTGATAAGCTTGTCATCATCACCACCGACCCTTTCATGGACGTTACGTCGGTAAGTCACGTCAAGCGTATCGTCGGAGATCCCGAAGATCAGGTTGGTGAATCGGCTCTGATACTCAAAGGACCCCAGGGAAGAATTAACAGAGATGTTTGGGGTCCTCTGAACAGAACCATCATTGTTCTCATCTCTTGGTTCACCTGGGATGGAACATGGCCGCAGCTTTTCAGTCATTGTCCTGGCAAGATGTTCAGGAACTAATAACTATGAAGAAGATGAAGCTGCAACCGCCATGGCTGCTGCTTTTCACTACCCTCGCAGTACTCCTGCGTATATCTCTCACTTCTATCTCAACCGTGCCTTTCGCAGGGAGAGCTGATCCACGACCAACATAACTTCTCCGAGCCCACCAGTCCGGTACCGAATTCGAACTCACCCGAGTAGGGTAACTCGGATTCACAGATTCTCGTGGTGGTCTCCTTCTACAAGTTTGCTGATTTTCCTGACCACAACCATTGAAGCAGCTCTACGAAGAATTGACGGTATCATACGTGCACCAGTATGAGAATAATCGCCTCGGGGAACGGAGCTGGTCACGTGGCCTCACCGAAACAGTATGAGTTTCCAGGGATGAGATTAATGGAAAGGAGAGAAAGAAAAAAGCAATGGCTACCCACTGAGGAAGTAATGATGGTGCCAGTCAGGTGCACCGAAATCACTAACAGCTGTGAATGTCAATACCAAGAATGACAGCTAGGTCCGGTCAGTGATGAAAGTACAAATACATCCTCCTAGTGCCAGCCAGGTGCTACTCCCGGATGGGAGACGATTAGCCTATCAAGAACAAGGAGTCCCAACAAAGAGCACTCGATTTTTACTGATTGCGGTAGTGATGGCATTATGGGCATGACCCATTGAGCAGAGGGTCCGATTTATTTTTTGAAATGATGTAAATTATTTATTTTATCTTTCGGAGACATTTGTATAAATCCTATCAGAGGGTAATATGTATAAACCCATAATAAATGGGCTGGAGTGTTGTGTGGAGGGCAAAGGCCCATAAGCCCAAAATAGCACCAAACAAATGACCAAACGTACATCTAGTACTACAAAAAAATTATTCGGCACCCCGCCTCTATTATCACCAACCAGGTGATCAAAAGTACGCCCATCACTCCAAAATTATTCGGCAACCTGCCGCTATTATCACCAACCAGGTGATCAAAAGTACGCCCAGTACTCCAAAATTATTCGGCAACCCGCCGCTATTACCACCAACCAGGTGATGAAATGTACAACCGGTACTTTCCTTCATGCCACCAACCAAGTAATGAATTGTATAACCCATACTCTAATATCATTTGGCAACTTGCCACTCATACCACCAACCAGGTGAAGAAGGAACTCATCTTCATGAGCATGAGCACTACTCATATCAATCATACATAAACATTCATGAGCATCAATCATACATAAACATTCATGAGCATCACTCATGTCAACATCCATGAGCATCACTCATGATAATCAACATACACATTCATGAGCATCACTCATGTCAATCAGCTTCAAAAGCTTCATTTACAGAGCTCTAGCTTCAAAAGCTTCATTTACAAAAGCTCTAGCTTCAAAAGCTTCATTTACAAAGCTCCAGCTTCAAAGCTTCACTTGCAAAGCTTCACTTACAAAGCTTCAGTGCAGGGTATACAAATACCGCCTCCGAACAACCGCCACTTCGGCCTATACATGGATTCAATTTGAAGTCTCCAGCTAACAGACCTTATTGACCAAAGACTTGGGGGACTACATTATATACCACATATTGGGCCTCAACTGGGCCTCATGAAAAATACTTGGGGGACTCTAGCCCATCATTTATGTATTGAGGAGTGAGCCCTTATTCTATAAAAGGGACTCCCTCACCACCATTAAAGAGCATCAACTCTAGCCCATTATTCATGTATTGAGGAGCGAGCCCTTATTTTATAAAAGGGACCCCCTCACCTTCATTAGAGAGTAATGCCGCCAGCTGAGCAACCGTATCGCTGCGAGCATCACTCCTAGCCCATCACTTATGTATTGAGGAGCGAGCCCTTATTCTAAAAAGGGACTCCCTCACCACCATTAGAGAGCATCGCCGCCTACTGAGCAACCGCCTCGCTGCAAACATCAACTCTAGCTCATCATTTATGTATTGAGGAACAAGCCCTTATTCTATAAAAGGGACCCCCTCACCTTCAAGCGCCACAAGCCAAGCCAACCAAGGCAACATAAGCCACAAGCCGAGCAGCCTCGCAACATGTGCTACTTCTAGTTAAGCATCATTTCAGATTGGGCACCGCCTTATGTCGAGTGTCAGCACCAGACGCCATCTAGTTACTTCGGCCCACACATGGACTGAATTTCAAGTCTCCAGCCAAAAGACTCTCTTGACTGAAGACTTAGGGGACTACTGTTTATACCATATTTAGGGCCTCGTATTTAGACCTCGTATAAATACTCGGGGGACTTAAATGTAATTATGTAATACAGGAAGGGGCAAATATGTAATTAGGGAAGAAGCCCTTATTCTATAAAAGGGCCTCCTCACCCTCATAAACCCTAAGCCTCTCACCCCCTCTCAAAGCTCTCACATTACAGAGCTCATTCTCTCTCTCTCTCTCTCTCTCTCTCTCTCCCTCAGATAAATACATATTCAATGTGGACGTAGCCCAAACCTTGGGGTGAACCACGATACATCTTGTGTTATATACATTACATGTAGATTCACGGTCGGATTTACGTTGTACCAAGACCATCCGGTTTTGTGCATCAACATACTTGATGGTAGAACCTCATATGACAATGTTTTGGGCCTTATTACTATATTTTTTTTCACTTATTTTCTTAGTTTTCGGCTTTAATATTATACTAAACATACATTTATTGCTCAATAAATCGTAAAACCACGTCTAAATGCCTTATAAAGTTATCCTTGTTGCTCAAGGAACATAATTCGCGAAAATAAAAAATTTGAATTTTTAACAAAAAAAAATATGGGTTAACACTCATGGTCTTTAGTCGGTTTTACAAATTCGTACATAAATTCTCGTTCTATCTTTATTTTCAACTCTGCCCTCACCATGAAGTTTTGAAACCTAAGGTAAGACTTTTCGTTGATATTCTTCACTTATTTTTCACTTATTACTACTATATTTTTCACTTATTTTTTTAGTTTTTGGCTTAAATATTATACTAAATATACATTTGTTGCTTAATAAATCTTAAATCCACTTCTAAATGCCTTTAAAACTTTTACTTAATAGTCACAGACAACATTTTGTGAAAGTAAAAAATTTGCATTTTTGATTAAAAAAAAACATGGGTTAACACTCATGATTTTTAGTTGGTTTTGAAAATTCGTACATAAATCATCGTTCAATCTATTTTTATTCACCTTCGCCTCACCTTGAAGTTTTAATAATTAAGGTTAGACTTTCCATTGATTTTCTAGAGGGTGGAGCCCTATTTTTACAATGTTTTGGTCTCACTGCTATATCTTTCACTTATATTCTTTGTTTTCGACTTAAATATTGTACAAAACATACATTTATTGCTTAATAAATTGTAAAACCGCTTCTAAATGCCTTATTAAGCTTTACTTAATGCCCAAGGAAAATATTTCGCAAAAAAAAAATCGAATTTTTAACAAAAAAAGTGGGTTAATACTCATGGTATTTAGTTGGTTTTGCAAATTCGTACATAAATCATCGTTCAATCTATTTCGTTTCACCTTCATGTCACCGTGAAGTTTTGAAAATTAAGGTAAGACTTTCCGTATATATTCTTGAGGTAGAATCCTATTTGACAATGTTTTGGACCTCGCTAATATATTTTTCCACTTATTTTCTTAGTTTTCGGCATAAATATTATACTGAACATACATTAGTTACTTAATAAACCATAAAACCGCTTCTAAATGCCTTATAAAGTTGTCCTTAAAGCTCAAGGAAATTTTTTCACGAAAATTTTTTATGTACGAACATACATTAACACTCACGATTTTTAGTCGGTTTTGCAAATTCGTACATAAACATCGTTCAATCTATTTCTTTGCACCTTCACCTCACTGTGAAGTTTTAATAATTAAGGTTAGACTTTCCATTGATTTTCTAGAAGGTGGAACCCCATTTTTACAATTTTTTTGGTCTCACTAATATATCTTTCATTTATATCCTTTGTTTTTGGCTTAAATATTGTACTAAAAATACATTTATTACTCAATAAATTGTAAAACCGCTTCTAATTGCCTTATAAAGCTGTCCTTAATGCTTAAGAAAAATATTTCGTGAAAATTAAAATTTTGAATTTTTAACAAGAAACGTGGATATCACGGTTTTTAGTCGTTTTTAAAATCCGTACATAAATCATCATTCAATCTTTTTCTTTTCATCTTTGCCTGATCGTGAAGTTTTGAAAATTAAGGTAACACCTTCCGTTGATTTTCTTGAGGGTGGAATCCATTTTAACAATGTTTTGGGCCTCACTACTGTATTTCCATTTATTTTCTTAGTTGTCAGCTTAAATATTATACTAAACATATATTTATTGCTTAATAAACTGTAAAACCACTTTTAAATGCCTTATAAAGTTGTCCTTAATACTCAAGGAAAATATTTTGCGAAAATAAAAAGTTTGAATTTTTAACAAAAAACGTGGATTAGCACTCATGGTTTTTAGTTGGTTTTGTAAATTCGTACATAAATCATCGTTCAATCTATTTCTTTTCACCTTCAGCTCCCCATGACATATTGAAAATTAAGGTAAGGCTTTTTGTTCAAATTCTTAAGGGTGGACCCATTTTAAGTTTTTAACAATGTTTTGGTCCTTACTACTATATTTTTCACTTATTTTCTTAGTTTTCGGCTTAAATATTAGTCTAAATACACATTTATTGCTCAATAAACCGTAAAACCGATTCTAAATGCCTTATAAAGTTTTCCTTAACGCTCAAGAAAAATATTTCGAGAAAATAACAAATTTGAATTTTTAATAAAAAACGTAGGTTAACACTCATGGTTTTTAGTCGGTTTAACAAATTCGTACAAAAATATAGTAGGTAAGACATTATGTTGATATTCTTGGGGGTAGAATCTCATTTGACAATGTTTTGGGCCTTGCTACTATATTTTTTTCACTTATTTTCTTAGTTTTTCAGCTTAAATATTATACAAAACATACATTTATTTCTCAATGAACTGTAAAACCGCTTTCAAATGCCTTATAAAGTTGTCCTCGGTGCTCAGGGAAAATATTTCACGAAAATAAAAATTTTAAATTTTTAACAAAAAAAGTGGGTTAAGACTCACGGTATTTGGTTGGTTTTGCAAATCTGTACATAAATAATCGTTCAATCTATTTCTTTTCACCTTCACGTCACTGTGAAGTTTTGAAAATTAAGGTAAGACTTTCCGTAGATATTCTTGAGGATAGAATCTCATTTGACATGTTTTGGGCCTTGCTAATATATTTTTCCACTTATATTCTTAGTTTTCAGCTTAAATATTATACTAAACATATTTTTATTGCTCAATAAACTATAAAATCGCTTCTAAAGGCCTTATAAAGTTCTCCTCCAAGCTCAAGGAAAATATTTCATGAAAATAAAAATTTTGAATTTTTAACAAGAAAAGTGGGTTAACACTCACGGTTTCTAGCCGTTTTGCAAGTTCGTACATGAATCTTCGTTCAAACTATTTCTTTTCACCTTCACCTTATTGTGAAATTTTAAAAATCAAGGTATGACTTTTCGTTGATATTCTTGAGGGTGGACCCCATTTAAAGTTTTTAACAATGTTTTGGGCCTCACTACTATATTTTTCACTTATTTTCTTAGTTTTCAGCTTAAATATTATACTAAATATACATTTATTACTCAATAAACCGTAAAACCGCTTCTAAATGACTTATAAAGTTTTTCTTAATGTTGAAGAAAAATATTTTGTGAAAATAAAAAATTTGAATTTTTAACAAAAAATGTGGGTTAACACTCACGATTTTTAGTCAATTTTGCAAATCGTACATAAATCATCAATCAATCTATTTATTTCCGCCTTCGCCTCATTGTGAAGTTTTTAAAATTAAGGTAAGACTTTCTGTTGATATTCTTGAGGGTAGAATCTTCTTTGACAATGTTTTGGGTCTCGTTACTATATTTTTTTCACTTATTTTCTTAGTTTTCGGCTTAGATATTATACAAAACATACATTTATTTCTCAATAAACCGTAAAACCACTTCTAAATGCCTTATAAAGTTGTCCTTAATGCTCAAGGAAAATATTTCACGAAAATAAATAATTTGAATTTTTAACAAAAAAAAATGGGTTAACACTTAGGGTTTTTAGTTGGTTTTGCAATTCCATACATAAATCATCGTTCAATCTATTTCTTTTCACCTTCGCCTCATGGTGAAGTTTTGAAAATTAAGATAAGACTTTTCTTTGATATACTTGATGGTAGGACCTCCGATGACAATGTTTTGGGCCTTATTACTATATTTTTTTTCACTTATTTTCTTAGTTTTCTGCTTTAATATTATACTAAACATACATTTATTCGTCAATAAATTGTAAAACCACTTCTAATTGCCTTATAAAGTTGTCCTTATTGCTCAAGGAACATATTTCGTGAAAATAAAAAATTTGAATTTTTAATAAAAAAAAACGTGGGTTAACACATGGTTTTTAGTCGGTTTTACAAATTTGTACATAAATTATCGTTCAATCTATTTATTTTCACCTTCGCCTCACAGTGAAATTTTGAAAACTAAGGTAAGATTTTCAGTTAATATTTTTTAGGGTAGAAACCCATGTGACAATGTTTTAGGGCTCACTACTATATTTTTCACTTATTTTTTTAGTTTTCGGCTTAAATATTCTACTAAATATACATTTGTTGCTTAATAAATCTTAAAACCGCTTCCAAATGGCTTTAAAAGTTTTACTTAATAGTCACGGACAACATTTTGCGAAAGTAAAAAATTTGCATTTTTCATAAAAAAAAAAAACGTGGGTTAACACTCATGATTTTTAGTCGATTTTGCAAATTTGTACATAAATGATCGTTCAATCTATTTCTTTTCACCTTCGCCTCACCTTGAAGTTTTAATAATTAAGGTTAGACTTTCCATTGATTTTCTAGAGGGTGGAACCCTTTTTTTACAATGTTTTGGGTCTCACTACTATATCTTTCACTTATTTTCTTTGTTTTTGGCTTAAATATTGTACTAAACATACATTTATTGCTCAATAAACTGTAAAACTGCTTCTTAATGCCTTATTATGCTGTCCTTTATGCTCAAGCAAAATATTTCACAAAAATAAAAAATTTGAATTTTTAACAAGAAACATGGGTTAATACTCACAATTTTTAGTTGTTTTGAAAATTCATACATAAATCATCGTCCATTCTATTTCATTTCAACTTCGCCTCACCGTGAAGTTTTGAAAATTAAGGTAAGACCTTCTGTTGATATTCTTGAGGGTGGTATCCATTTTAACAATGTTTTCGGCCTCACTACTAGACTTTCCATTTTCTTAGTTTTCAACTTAAATATTATACTATACATTTATTGCTTAATAAATCATAAAATCTCTTCTAAATGCCTTCTAAAACTGTTCTTAATGCTCAAGAAAAATATTTCGCGAAAATAAAAAATTTGCATTTTTAACAAAAAAACATATATTAACACTTGTGGATTTTATTCAGTTTTGCAAATTCGTACATAAATCATTATTCAATCTATTTCTCTTTACATTTGCCTCACCGTGAAGTTTTGAAAATCAAGGTTAGACTTTCAATTGAGATTCTTGAGGGTAGAACCCCATTTGACAATGTTTTGGTCCTAGCTACTATATTGTTAACTTAGTTTTTTAGTTTTCGGCTTAAATATTAAACTAAATATACATTTGTGCTCAATAAACTGTAAAACCGATCTAAATTTCTTATAAAGTTGTCCTTAATGCTTAAGGAAAATATTTCGCAAAAATAAAAATTTACAATTTTGACAAAAAACGTGTGTTACACATGAATTTTAGTCGGTTTTACAAATTCGTCTATAAATCATCGTTCAGACTATTTATTTTCATGTTTGTCGCCTTGTGAAGTCTTGAAAATTTAGATTAGACTTTCCGTTGATATTCTTGATGGTAGATCCCCATTTAAACAATGTTTTGGGCCTCTCTAGTATATTTTTCACTTTTTTTTTTTGTTTTCGGCTTAAATATTGTACTAAATATACATTTGTCGCTCAATAAATCATAAAATCGCTTCCAACTGCCTTTGAAAGTTTTCCTAAATGTTCACGGAAAATATTTCTCAATAATAAAAAAATCGCACTTTTCACAAAAAACGTGGTGCTCACAGTTTGTAGTTGGTCTTGCAAATTCGTACATGAATCATCGTTCAATCTATTTATTTTCACATTCACCTCACTGTAAGTTTGCATAATTAAGGTAAGACTTTCCATTGATATTCTTGACAGTGGAACCATATTTAAACAATGTTTTGGGTCTCACTAGTATATTTTTCACTTATTTTGTTTTAATTTTTTACTTAAATATTCTACTAAATATATATTTTTTTGCTCCATAAATTGTAAAACCACTTCCAATATCTTATAATGTTTACCCTAATGCTCACGGAAAATATTTCACAAAGATAAAAAAAATTTGCATTTTTGACCAAAAAACGTGGGTTAACATTCACGGTTTTTAGTCGATTTTGCAAATTCGCACATAAATCATCATTTAATCTATTTATTTTCCACTTCGCCTCACCATGAAGTTTTGAAAATTAAGGTAATACTTTCCGGTTATATTCTTCAGGGTATAACCTCATTCAAACAATGTTTTTGGCAACTCCAATATAGTTTTCACTTATTTTTTTGGTTTTCAGCTTAAATATTTTATTAAATATATATTTGTTGCTCAATAAATCATAAAACTGCTTCCAAATGCCTTATAAAGTTTTTCTTAATGCTCAAAGAAAATAAAAAAATTTCATTTTTCACTAAAAACGTGTGTTAACACACTCACGATTTCTAGCCATTTTCGCAAATTCATACATAAATCATCGTATTTATTTATTTTTACCTTCGCCTTACCGTGAAGTTTTGAAAATTAAGGTAAGATCTTCCGTAGGTATCCTTGAGGTTGAAACCCCATTTAAACATGTTTTGGGTCTCACTAGCATATTTTCACTTATTTTTTTAATTTTCGGCTTAAATATTGTACTAAATATACATTTGTTATTCAATCAATCATAAAACTGCTTCCAAATGCGTTATAAAGTTTTCTTTAATGCTCGTGGAAAATATTTGGAGAAAATACAAAATTTGCATTTTTCACAAAAAATGTGGGTTAACACTCAAGATTTTAAGTCAATTTTACAAATTTGTATATAAATCATCGTTCAGACTATTTATTTTCACCTTCGCCTCACCGCAAAAACTAAAGTAAGATCTTAGGGTGGAACCTCATTTTAACAATGTTTTGAGCCTCACTACTATATTTTTCACATATTTTCTTTATTTTCGGCTTAAATATACATTTGTTACTCAATAAATCATAAAACCGATTTCTAATGTCTTATAATGTTTTTTTAATGTTCAAGAATTTTTAACACAAATAGGTGAATTCACACTCATGGTTTTAGTCAACTTTACAAATTCGTACATAAATCATCGTTTAGACTATTTATTTTCACCTTCGCCTCACCGTGAAATTTTGAAAATTAAGCAAGACTTTTCATTGATATTCTTGAGGATGGAACCCTATTTAAACACTGTTTTGAACCTCACTAATATATTTTTCACTTATTGTTTTAGTTTGCATCTTAAATATCCTAGTAAATATACATTTGTTTGCTCAATAATCATGAACCGCTTCCAAATGCCTTATAAGGTTTTCTTTAATTCTCACGGGTTAACACTCATGATTAAAAATCGATTTTGCAAATTCAGAATAAATCATCTTTCATTTTCACATTCGCCTCATCGCAAAATAGGTAAAAAAAGTTGGTATAGTTTGCCTTAAAACATGATTAAACCCAACCTGTATACATAGTAGTTCAGAAATATTTGACAATAGAACATCCCCAAAAGGCTAAGACCCTCTACTACAAGCATGTTGTTAGTTCGGAGCGTCAGTACTAATGTGCATGCAAAAGTTATAGTATTCAAATGAAATTTCGAGATATTTTATAGATACGCAGATGGATTTATTACAAAAATTTTACGACAAGTGTAGAAGTGTGTCAAAGCTGTCTGCCAGTCCTGGACATCCACCAGATCTCTGACTTTAGGTCCTAAAAAGAGACGCAAAACAAGAAAAGAGTAAGTGGTAGTTCAGAGGTGATGTCTTTCCTCGCCGAGACCCGTTTTCGTAGGTTTGGCCGGAAAATCCACTTTTCCAGCCAAGGTGACTTCTTTCCTCGCCTTCAATCTGCCTGGTCTAGTGGTTGTTCAGAGATACAAAGGTGACATGTGTTGCGCTCGACAAGGGCTTGAATTTTGATAAAAGATTAGTCGGATTCAGTATTCGAATGAAAGATATGATGATCTGAGCTTAGGGGGGCAAAGAAGAGGAAAAACAAGGAGTACTATTTAAATAAAATAGAAAATTAGCCGCCAAGTGTTTGGAGCTCAAGGGTCCCACAAAGACGAAATTTACTCTTTTAGGGGCATTTTGGTCATTTTGCAATAAGAAAAAAATAATTTAGAAGAAAAATCGAGGACGGATTGTAACAATCTACACCTCTAAGAAATCTTCAACCCCAAATTTCTAGAACAAACTACTGGATGAGTGTAGATATTGACCATGCATATGCTCCTCAATCTCCCAAGTAGCCTAAACCTCATAATTGCTCCATAGAACATTCACTACCGGTATCCCCTTGTTCCTCATAACCTTCTCTTTCCTGTCAAGGATCACTATCTTAGCTCAAATCCTGCTTTAGTTGGGGTTGCAACACCTGTGACTTATGTGGTATGTACTTCCTCAACAAGGATACATGGAATACATCGTGTGGTATGTACTTCCTCAACAAGGATACATGGAATACATCGTGCACCCAAGATAACATTGGTGGCAGGACTAGCCTATAAGCAACTGGGCCTACGCACTCAACAATCTCATAAGGACCAATGTATTAGGAGCTTAGCTTACCCTGTTTGCCACATCCGACACTACATTTCCAGGGTGACAATTTCAAGAACGCAAATACACCAACATCATTATCACGGTCCTTAGAATGCATGTCTATTGTGCTCTTTTGCCTATCCTGGGCGACTTTTAAGTTTCGTTTAATCACCTGGATTTTCTCTTTAGTCTCATCAACCGACTCTTGCCCCTCAAGTGCTCGTTCACCCACCCATGTCCAACATAGAAGGGTTCGGCACACTTTCCCATACAATGCCTCACACGGTGTCGTATCAATGCTGGAATGATAGCTGCTGTTATAAGCGAATTCTATCGATGACAAGTGTTTATCCCAATTATCTCTAAACTGAAGAACAGATTATCTCAGCATATCTTCCAAGGTTTGGATCGTCCTTTCTGATTGACCATCTGTCTATGGGTGAAAGGCCATAGGGTACAGTAACTTTGTACCCATAGCATCCTGAAATGCTTTCGAAACCCGAAAGTGAATCTCGAGTCACTTTCTAAAAAATGGAGACAGGTAGACCATGGAATCTAATAATCTGGTCTATGCATATCTCTACTAGCTTACTCAGCTTGTAGTTCTTTCAACTGCCAAAAAATGCGCTAACTTAGGAAGTCGATCAACAATTACCCAAATCTCATCATATTTCAAGGAAATGGTAGGTAGCCCATATACCAAATCCATGGTGATATCCTCTCATTTCCAAGATGGAATTGGGAGTCCATGATAATCTCGAGGGTTTCTGCCTTTTTGCTTTTACTTGTTGACAAATCAAGCATTACTTCATACTCGACTATATCCATCTTCATCTCTGACTAGTAGTTGTAGGGCTTAATAGTGTGGTACATTTTTCTACTGTCTATGTGCATAGCATAAGCTAAATTAGGATCTCTTCTTTAATTCACCATTCTCCTTTGGTACAAAAAGTTGGTTACCCATCATCAAAGTCCCATCTTTGCTGACAGTGAGATCTGTTCTCATTCCACTGAGGACTAAGAGCGTCGACCATCACATTAGCTTTGTCAGGATGATAATCAATGATGCAGTTGTAATCACTAATCAGCTTTATCCACCTCATCTACCTCATATTCAATTTCCTTCTGAGTGAAGACATACTTGAAGCTTTTGTGATATGTGAAGATACGACATGTTTCTCTGTACAGGTAATGTCTCCAAATCTTCAAAGCAAATACCGCTGCAACTAACTCCAAGTCATGAGTGGGATAAATCTTTTCATGGGATTTAAGTTGTCTGGAACACATGTAATGACTCTCCCATGCTGCTTCAGCACACAACCCACTCACAACCCAAACCATGTAAAAGAGCATCACTATAGATCTTGAATTCACCACTCTTATTAGGAAGTGCTAATACAAGTACATGTGTGAGATGGTATTTCAACTCCTGAAAACTTCTCACAAATTACATCCCAAATGAACTTTACTATTTTCCTGATCAACTTTGTGAGCGGCAAAGTTATAGCTAAGAAATCCTTCACAAAGCGCCATTAGTATCCAACTAGACCAAGAAAACTTCTCACTTTAGTAACATTTTTAGGTTGCTCCCAAGCTACAATTGCAGATACCTTCTAAAGATCATCATAAATTCCCTCAACTAGAATCACATGGCCAAGAAAACTAATATGATCCAACCAGAACTTGTACTTATTGAATTTAGCATATTATTGTTCCTTTCTCAATGAACACAATAACGAACAGATTCAACTATGGTCTAAATGCCATGTTCATTAGATCCACAAATGATACAAGAGCATTCATCAACTCAAAGACATCACTAGAAACTCATAGTGCCATAACAAGTCATGAATGCTATCTTGGGAACATCTTTCTCGTAATAAGTAACCGATGATATCCTGATGTTAAATCTATTTTAGAGAATACACGTGCACTCTTAAGTGGATCAAACAAATCATCAATACACGGCAAGGGATAGCAACTTTTCACTATCACCTATTGAGTTGTCTCCAATCAATACACAAACTCATACTCTCACCATTCTTCTTTACAAAGAGAAAAAGAGCACCCCAAGGTGAAGTGCTAGGTTGAATAAACCCCTTGTCTATCAAGTCCTAAAGTTGAGTTTTCAACTCTCTCAACTCAACTAGAGTCATTTGATATGGTGCTAAAGACATGAGATCAGTGCTTGGAACCAAGTTAATGATGAACTCAACTTCTCTCTCTCGCAGTAACCCAAGTAGATCCTCAGGAAATACATCAAGGTTTGTTGACAATAGGAACATCCTCAACTCTAACAGGAGAATCTTCCTTCATCACTGCATGAGTCAAATGTCCCTCACAACCCTTTCTCAAAAGCTTATTTGCTCTCAGCGCTGAAATTATATTGTTCTGAAGAATTCTTCTTTCGTCCTAAAAAATTATATATGATCTCCCAAGTGTCCTAAGAGTGACTTCCTTAGTGTAACAGTCCACCAAGGAATAATTTTTAGATAACCAACCCATTTCCAGACTAAGGTCAATGTCAAGAATAATCAAATGAATGAAAACAGCCTCCACCATCTCATCACCGATGAAAACCGGACAACCCTTGAATGGGAATTCAAATCCAAGAGTTGTTGGTTGTGGATTAACTTTTTGGGCAAGCATCAGCGAAATAACCGAATGCGTGACACCAGGATTAATTAAAACTCTAGCTAAGTATCTAAAAGCATTTAACGTACCCATAATGACATTGGTTGATCTGCGCATCCTACTGGGTTAGGTTGTACGATCTCCAACCCGCTTGTCCACCTGTGCGGCCCCCTCGACTCTTCTGGGGCTGACTGCCACACCTAACTAACTATACTAGGCCCTGCTACTAGATGCTACTCCAATACTTTGATTCTGTTGATACATATGTTATAGAGTACCTGCATTACAGTCTGCTCGCTAAACTCGTCCAGAGCCCATACTCTTTTCATGTTTTGTTAAGGGATATTCTCGCTGCCAATGATTTATCTAACCACACGTGTGACATGTAGAAGTGCCCCGTCTGCAATCGCCATTTTGGTGTTGTCTAGATTGTCAACAATATGGACGACTTGCACTACTACCAGTACCACCAGACTATTTGCTATTAGAGAAACGAGAACTACCATACAACCTCCCTCCAGATCGTGGAGTGTTAGTGCTAGAATTGCCACTAGAAGAAGCAAAGCTCTGTCCACTCTTCTTGAATGGTCAACGGTCTCTCAGACCTCCCACTGAAAATCTACCTCGTTGTCTGGACCCAAATCAATTGTAGCTACTACTACCAACACCAAGATTAGTAAAAGTTTCTATTCTCAAGGCTACCAGAAATTCCTCATTGTAAGTCCAACAAGGATTGGATGCGGCAGCCATTCTAATGTACTCATTAAGTTCAATATGAAATGAGTAAACAACTCATCTAGGTCTTTTTCTATGGCAAGGCAATACTTTGGGAGTTCACTATACTTCCTCTCATACTCCGACACTCATATTTCCTTGTTATAGATCCAAAAATTCTTTTTTTTTTTTTTTTTTTGGTTCTTGAACTCCGGAGAAAAGAACCTGACTTTGAAATTAGTTTTGAAACCATAGTGTTTCAAGGAAGCATACGCATTTCAACATTCCACTGAGATCTTGCACTCTAGATGAGGAAAAATGTGGTTGTGGAAACCCAATACTTCTCAAGGCAGTTATTCATGGTTTGCAAGAGGCGCTCCATTTCCTCCCCGTCAAGGGTCAGTGCTCCCATTCTACGTGCTATCTCAAGGAAGGTGTGACCACCACCCTAACACTCTGAAAGCCTTGTGCAGTAGCATCCCTAACTGATCTAAGCCAGGAAAACTATATGGTGGAGTGATTGTTTAATGTCGAGGTGGCATTGCTCTAGCAATAAAACATAAGATTATTTTGCCCATACGGCACTATAAGGTGCATGATTTCAGGATTCCTAAAGCTATGCTCTGAGACCAATCAGACACGTCCCGACCCAGATATCCATCTGAATCAAGTCGTGTTGGCGGACACCTGTAAGGTGACTCAAGCCAAAACATGCATAAAGGATAAGAATTAAAAATTCAAGTAGGGCCTTTCAAAATTTTGGCGTAGTTTGCCTTAAAGTATGATTAAAACCAACATGCATACATAATAGTTCACAAATATTTCACAACTGAACATCCCTAAAAGGCCACACCAAACGGGTCTCAGGCCCTCCACTATAAGCATGTTCATAGTTCAGGGCATAAGTACTAATGTGTATGCGGAAGTTAAAGTATTCAAAAGAAATTCTAGATGCTTTATCCATGCACAGATGGATTTATTACAAAAATTCTATGACAAGGGTAAGGCTCCTTACATTTTGGAAGTGTGTTAGAGCTGCCAACTTTGTAAATCATCATCATCATAAAGCAAAATCATAATCATAATAATCCAAACCAACACTTACACCAATGGTAATGCAAATCACATGCCTAAGTCGGAACTCAAACCCAAATGATATGCACCTTGCCGGGACTCTAACTGGAAATGTAGACAATTGAATCCATAATAAGAAACGAGTTGGGACTTTAAACAATAATATGGATAAGTTGGGACTCTAACTGGAAATGTAGAGAATTGAACCCATAGTAAGAAACGAGTTGGGACTTTAACCCATAATATGAATAAGTTGACACTCTAACCCAAAATGTGAATAAGTTGGGGCTCTAACCCACCCCGATGACTCTAACCCAGATACGAATGGAGTTGGGCCTCTGACCCAACCAAGGGACTTTAACACATAATGAATGTCATGACAATAATGTATTCTATGGCCGTAGAAGAAAGATACTATAACATAAGTACATGTATACCAAGTGGTGTATAAGATCATAAATCCAATGGGGTGGATTATACATGATCATGCCTATTAGTGAAACCATTATCTCAAAAAACCAAATTCCCACAATAGTTTGCATATCCAAAATAAAACCATAATTCTCAAGTATGAAGTATCAACCATAATCAACAGTAAACCACGTATAGACTTGATGACAAGTGTAGTCAAAACCATTCGAAACCATTTGTAATTATATATATATATATAAGAAAACCAGATATAGGCATGATCATAATTATAGTCAAAACCATTCGAAATCATTTGTGATTATATAGAAATATAAGGAAACCATTTTATGAATACAAGGTCCACTCACAGGAACTCCGCTCTGTCCTTGTTGTGAGGAGGATGCTCTCTTAAGTGTCTAGACTGTCTGAAAGACCTTGCACCTACACAAGCCATTTTCACTCAGAAAGTATTCAAGATATAAAGGTAATTTAATATGGACAGATTCTAATGACTCGGTCTTCTAATCTCAAATTTACGTAATTCTTTGCTCACAATTTCTAGCATACAGACTCCATCATCAAAACCACACCAAAACCTTAGTAATGTCGAGAATATTTCAACACATAACCTACCCACTTCCACACTAGACCGCAACTTCTAAGAATTACTTAATTTCACAACAACACAGCAAAGTACACCATTTACTAAACCTAGTTCTTAAACCCAAAATAAAAGGGTTTAGGGTTTTTAGTATTTTACCCAAATCGTCCGTATTCATGTCCTAACTTGCAGCTGAGCTTCGATTCCTCGTCCAGTCAACAAATCGAGTCTAAACTTCAACAAACAACCACAATTAGAATTAAAACCTTGAATTTCGAAAAGTCTTCAGAACCCAAAAGTTGAAATCAAAATAACCCACTTACATAGGTAGAAATCCCGTGAGGAGAGGATCAACTTTATCTGTTGGTCCGAGACCCATTTCCCGTCGGTTTGGCCAGAAAATCGAATTTTCCGACGAAGGTGACTTATTTCCTCGCCTTCAATCTGCCTGGTGCAGTGGTTGTTCAGAGATTCAAAGGTGACAAAAGTGTTGGGCGCGACTACGGCATGAATTTTGATATAAGATTAGTCGAAATCGTTGTCCGAATGAAAAAGATATGATGGTTGGTCGTTAGGAGGGCAAAGGAGAGGAAAAACAAGAACAGCAGCTTTTGCTTCTGCACGAAGAGAAAAAGAAACAAGCAATTTGGCAGGCTTCTAGAAAGTTCAACTCGGATTTACCAAATTGCCCTTTTTATTTGGAAATTTCGTAACTTTATCATCCAAAGATTCCAAACTAATGAATTTAAATCTGATTATTTATATAAAATAAAATATTATCAACCAGGTGTCTTGAGCTTGAAAGTCCCACAAAAGATGAAATTTACTTTTTTTAGGAGTATTTTGGTTATTTCATAGTCAGAGAAACTATTTTACAATAACAATTAGAAACGGATCGTGACACATAATGTTTTGAAATTCATGTAAAAAAATTTTTTTGTTGATATTTGTGTAGTTGGAGTGCCGTTTTGGCAATATTTTGGGTCGCATTACTATTTTTGTCCATCTAATATTCAGTTTTTTAGCTTAAATATTTATTAAAATTTTATTTGTGGCTCGATAAATGATAAAATTGGTCTTAAATGCATGATAAAATTGGAGATTCTATTAAAAATTAAAAAATATTTGAAGTTGTTGTCAAATTTGAAGTTGCTGACAAATATGACAGCCAGGAAAAGAGATGATATTTCATATCATGCCATATCAGATTTGGCTGCTCGGTTGGAAAATATTGTTGATGCCTTTTCTTATCGTTATTGCTAATTTAATATTTTAACATCTCGAGAGGATGTTTTTACTTTTAATCATGATCGAAAATATTTTACAACAATAAAAAAATTTGTATTTTTCTCGAAGAAGTATGTGCTATTTACTTTTCAATCATGCATTGCTTCTGTCTAGACTTCAATTTTGTGGTTCTGTTGATTCCGCCAGGCTTTCGGGTTTGAAGAGGATGAATTTTATCATTTGATTTTGGCTGCAAATCTGTAATTTCAAAAAGTTAATAGTGATGAGAGTGCCACAAAAAATGTCAATTAGACATCCGAAATGCTCCGTGTTTCACCCCAGCTATCCGGAGGTTTATGCCGTTGTTTGTAGGCAAATCTATCTTGATTGGAAGAAGAAAAAAAGATTCCCTCCAGAAAAAAAGTAGTTCTTACCTTCCTCGTCGAAGGGAAGAAAACCCAAAGATATTATTCACATCGTATCCTTCAAACGATTATTGATTGCATGCTCTACAGATATTAGTGCGCAATGCCCCAAAAACTACCCAAGTTCTAAGCACCAAAACAAAAAGGCTACAAGTTTAGGGATGAAAATCCCCCATAAATTTCACCTCTAACATCCCAATGAACCCTCACAAGGAATCCCAAAGCAGCAATTATAAATAAATAAAGTATACAACTGTAAATGCTAATATACAAGTACCCCGTCCACTGTTATTGTCGTCCAAAGAGATCCTCAGATTCTGACGGGATATTCAAGCGCCCATTCAAACAAGATTGATCGTGAACGAAACATATGGATGTGCATCCGCATCACCTGCTAGACCAGGCACCCCTCCGCCGACTTCATCATCAGTTTTCCAGAAGGTGCTGCGTTGTTAACAAAAACATCAAGGGCATAACGTAAGAGAGACGCGTTAAAAGCACACAACATATCACACAAGGTATCTTAGTATGGTGAACATGGGTCCTCAAGTCATCTGGCATCTACACCATTCATGACTTCAACCTCACAATTGGTCAGTTATGTTTTATGGAAGAGGTGAGGTTCTCCCTTCGTGTGCAACAAACATAAAGAATGCTTATGGACTTGCCTGTTGCCACTGTCACACAACCCTTCAAGGATTGAACGCACTTTCTTCTCAGCTTTTGTAGGAGGGGATAACACACATGCCTGAAATTTCATTTCAATATCCACTGCTTAGTCAATACTAAGTGCATGGTGGTAAACCAGTGACAAAAGATGAAACTTATTTACCAAGAAATTTGGTGGTAAACCATATCTCAAAATGCTCTCTGTAAAGACACGTACAGCACAAAAATGCATCCAGGAGCTGAAAACCTGCAGGCGAGAAACGAGTGCATTTTGTTTGAAATTTCCAAAATCTGTCATAGTAGGGCATGCATATAAATGATACGACAATAGTATTAACATTTGATGATAATAGTACAACAATTCCTCCAAGAACAATTCTGGAAAACTGTGACCGAGCGACAAAGAGAGCGAACAGCAGGCATTATGTATGCAGGCTACTTAAATTAGGCCATCAGGGGAACCTTTGATTTAAGATTACTAGACAGACATCCACAATTTAATAACCCCAACTAACACAACATGACCCAAGCTACCACAATTTGGCTACATTTTTATTGCATGGCCAGTGACATAACTATGAAGAAAGTAAATTGAGTGAAACAAAAATTACCTCCCCATAACTGGTATAGCACCACTGCAAAAGGGAGCCTCTTAAATTTTCTTGGTCTTGCACCAATTTTTCTAACTCCTGCTTTCGACTTTCTTGTGCTTCAGAACTGTATTCAAAATCACGAATCTGAACCACATGATAAAGAACCACAAGTCAGTTATAAAACTTCTCGGAGGGTTAAAAAAGGAATTGGGATATTTGCACCAATCATCTAGTGCAGTTACATTTATCATGAACAGTGATTTGATATTGCATGAACTGTAAAGGAGATTCACTTATGCTACTTTCATGGAAGACCAGAACAACATGCACAAAAAACAAAAGTACTCACCTGGAACCCCTTTTCACGAGCACTTGTTCTAAAGTTATCTGCGACCCGATTAAACAGTGTTACAGTGTAAAGAGCATATTCATTATCTTCAAATAACTTCTTGGAGGACCTTGGCACCTGCAAATTGCTTAACATGATCAATAAGACTGAAACAAGAAGGCTGCAATAAACATAAACAAATTAAGTCCTAGCTGTTATTTCAAAACTTTGCAAGAGAGGATGTACAAGTTCATCAACTATCTCCAACCAACCGCAATAACCTAGTGTGTTAGTAGCAGCTGAAGTAAAAAGCTATGGAGGAGGAAAATCATACCACATAGTTAGTCAGGGTCTCATAGCTTGATAGCCAATCCTTCTGAGAGTACTTGGGAACAATTGCAAGGAGAGTCACTAGATGTTCTGAAATAATGATGTCCTCTGGTTTCACTAAACCAGAAAGATCACGGACTGCTAAACTGAAAAACACCAAGAGACTTGTTAACCAAGAATCGTAATGAAAATGGTCATATTATTGCAAGCGTTAGAGTTAAAGAATAATTATACCTTCCACTCTGCTTTCGATTGATAGCATTCAATTGACTGCGGACATTATTATACTCGGCTACTCGAACCTAACATAAGAGTCATAAAATGGTGATTTATTTTTCTTGGAAAGAGTCGGACTAAATATATATAATTCAACTTATCATTAAGTTATGCAACTTATGCTAAGGGGTGAGTCTGGAGAAACTGAGAGCCATTAATTATAGTAGTTCACTTCTCCAGCAACAAATATCATTTGTTTTTTTCCAACAAATTGCATCATTTACCAACAACAGCTTGAGTCCTCTCATCACAACAGATAAATGCTTCTAGTGACTAAAACTTATGGAGTATGTACAGTTTATCACTCCAATAAGTATATCAAAAAACTTGCATTACATCAATGGCAGAACTAGGTTGAAGGAAAAACGTGGAGCATTACCTTGAGATCATCCTCAATCTTTGCAACTTGACCATGAATGCTGTCAACAATCTCCTTCAAAGGCGACATCGTAGGGTACTTGGCTTCATCCCAAACGAACCTACCATAATAAAAACCCAAATTCAATACTCACAGGCAGTGACCACACATAAACCAAAGCACCACACCTCAAGTTCATAATTGATCTCATTGAACTTTGAATTAATACCTGGTGAGGTATGAATCGACAGGCACTCCATCGACAGTCAGAGCGCTACTCTCCACCCCTGAAACCCTCTCGAGCTCCTCGATCTGGCGCCTGATCTTATGAGAAACACCCTCTACAAAGTTGTTGGACTGCAAATTGCCAAAAATCACAAAATATAAACTAAATTGGCAGATCGGAGCAAAACAAAATTGCATTACAAATTACATTTCAACAATGATAAAGAGAACTCTTATCCAATGAGATTCCAATCGGATAAAGATAAGGTGTCTGAAAATTATCACTGACAAAAGATAATTAATAATACATTAAGCTACCAAACAAGTTTCAGAATTCCAAAATTATTAATACAACAAATGCGAGAATACCTTTAAGAGATCGTCGCTGAGGGAGAGAAGAGAATCCAAGGTTCCAACACGGAGATTGGGAATATTGAACTGCAAAAAGTGATAGGGGTAATTAAATTGATAAGAAGAGAAATGAATTGAAAAACAAATCAGATCAGATCTTGCGAATCAAAAGGAAGAAAGGAAGAGCAAGTACTCTGTAGAGGGGAGTGTCGAAGGAGTGCTTGGAGATTTGTTCCTGCAGACGGTTCCATAGAGACGACGCCGAGTTTTGAGCCGGCAGAGACACCACCCAATACCTGCTCGCCATTCAATCAATCTGCACACCCTTCTCTTCTGCTTCTTCTTCTTCTAGCTCTGTGAGTTTGCTTCTCACTCCTAAATTCTCTCTCTGCAGAGTGCCGCTCCCCCTCCTCCTTTTATTTTCTGTATATTTCTATTTTTCTTGTTTTAATTCCTTTTTTTTTTTCCTACCAAAATTATATATATTTATTAATAGGACAAATATTAAAATATTAAAAAAAAACCCGGTAAACCGCACTAGAACGGAAGAACCCATAGGGACCCGGGAAAGAAAAAAAAAGGCGCCCACCGTGGGGCTCGAACCCACGACCACAAGGTTAAGAGCCTTGCGCTCTACCAACTGAGCTAGACGGGCAACTTGTTGTTTACAGCAGAAACAGATGCACCATATTATGCCTGTAATCAAGTTCTTTTTCACCGAGACTATGGTGTAATCAACAGTAAAGTAAACAGCAAGGGTCAATTACACATGTTTTCAGTTCATTACTTGATTGGATTATCCTAATTTCTTAAGCAAGCTATTAGGAGATTGAACGATATTATAAATATATAAGTTGGACAAGTACAATACATGTTACAAGTTTCTACACTTGTTATTGCCCTTATTGGTGCATACGATCAGCTGCCAAAATACAAAGGGTACAAAAAACAGAGAGTCTAACCCATTTGGTCATGTCACTTAGGTGGTTACATATTTATACTAATGTTGCATATATATTAGTTTATGCTAAAACTTAATAAAAGTCGTCAAGAGACAAGTTTTCAACAGATCCGAAACTTTCATGCAGAGACCCATTTCTGGAGTAGTTTGTCATCATTGATCCCCCAAAAAAATCAAGCAGCGAGTCGTTTGAGAAGGTGGTGGTGTCGTACACAAATGACATGCCCGCAGTCATATCCTCATCCATTTTCGGCATGTAAAACGAACTCGAACTGAACTTGTTAGCCTCAGACTCGTGCACATAGCGGTCGCTCACCGCATTGTTCATACCACTTATGTCTCCGTATACATGATCTTGGTCAGATGCCTTTCTTGCCTGAATAACCTGCCAATGCACGTACGGTCACGAACAATTTAAATTAGTATCTGTTTAAATAATGATCAAATCATCATGAACTGTATAGTGATTTGGTCACCCTACGTAATTCTGGTTGTGATTATCTTGGTAAACCATGATGTAATCTCCAAACTGTAAGCCATGTACATTAACAAAGTCACCTGAAAAAAAATTCTACATTAAAAGACTGATAATTGAACATATATAATATATAACCAAATGTTTGATAAAAGGGAAAAAAGGGAGATATTTATACCAGTATTTTCAAGTACATACATTCGGCTGTTGTTATTAGGCCAAAACCTGATTAATTGGAAAAATAACAAAACATAGATTGATCCGCCATTAGAAATATCTTAAGAAATGACTTTTTCATGCATTCATAAATTGCTAGAAAATTGATCTGGGATTGAAAGGAATAGAGAACTCGTTAAAGATATTGAAGAACTTCAAACCTGTACTTGAAGCTCCAAACATGCAGACCATCTATGTCATCCATGTTGATTGCTATTCCTTCCTTTGATTCGAGGGTAGGGAGATGAGCCTCGGCTGCTTTCTGCAATTAAGTAAACAATTCAGCATTGTCAAATACATACATATGAACCTTAGTAGCTAAATTAGTTAGCATGATAATATTCGTAATCATATCATAGCCATTTACAAAAGCGATAAATATTGAGTAATTACCTTGGGGAGTATCATTCTTCTGAGAGGGCTCACATCACTATTCTTGAGCTCTTTTTGGAAAAGAAATCGCAGCCGTGTTGGATCAATTACCTGAAGCGTCCAGATCCATTCATGGCAAAAAAAGATATGCATTGAACAAACTGATCTTGAAACAGTAAGACAGCATATAAATATGCTCAAATTGCAACTGAAATAAGTGAAAAAGGTGCAATGTTTTCTATCATGTCATTTCTTGGACAACAAAATCAAATGAAGATTAGCACTAGCACAGTTAGGAACTTCAGAATCTACAATCCAAACTAGATTAGGGATTCTATATCAAATACGAATAAATCCAACGATGATTCACTCATCAAACATTACTATAAAAAGTGAAATCGTCAATTCAAGGGTCTTTTAACTAAAAAAAGGGTGAGCTCATAAAACCAACGGTTATTCAACTATACAATGTTCATATCGAATGCGACAAGTTATGTACTGTGGAGTGTTCCCAAAATCTATATTTTAGTGGAACATGATTTACAGGGACTCGTTTCGAATACATACTTACAAAAAGTGAACTCATAAATCCAACAGTTATTCAACTATATAGTCTTCATACCAAATGCGACAAATCTGTACTTTGTATTGTTCCCATAATCTATATCCAAGTGGAATGTGATTTATAGGGACTCATTTTGAACACCGTACTAAAAAAAGGTGAACTCATCAGTCCAACAGTTAATAATTTAATTATACAATGTTCATATCGAATGCGACAAATCTGACTATTGAGTGTCCCTAAAATCTATATTTTAGTGGAACATGATTTACAGGGACTCATTTCGAACACATACTTAAAAAAAGTTAACTCATAAATCCAACGGTTATTCAACTATACAGTCTTCATACCAAATGCGACAAATCTGTACTGTGGAGTGTTCCCAAAATCTATATCCAAGTGGAATGTGATTTATAGGGACTCATTTTGAACACTTACTAAAAAAAGGTGAACTCATCAGTCCAACAGTTAATAATTTAATTATACAATGTTCATATCGAATGTGACAAATCTGACTATTGAGTGTCCCCAAAATCTATATCTATGAGGAACGGGATTACGGGGACTCCTTTTGAACACATACAAATTAATTAGTAAAGGTTGCTGTATACGTCATGTACGATGACATACACCGATCTATCAGTAGATTTATACAGTTGGTGCCCAACCTGATAATGCCATCGCATAGATTAAGTTCTTAAACACTAGATAGGACCGATTCTATTGAACCAACAGCATATACAAAGTAGAATAAAATTGGATAATAATTTAAAGAAGAAATTCCCCCAAGAAAAACATACAACTATGTATCTACATTGCCTTTGATTACTCATCCAAATCACAAGATTTTATAAGGAAGCCGGAAACTCCATTTGAAAAAATCTGACACATCGATAACTGTAAGTGGAAGGGTTATATATCAGTTATATCAGGCCAGTTGAACATGTGAAAGGTCAATCAAATCAATCTAGTCCTTGTATATCTCAAAATAACAATAATGTATCTCAAGATAACAATAATAATAATAATAATAAATGGAAGAAAATCAAAGAAAAAAAAAACAAATTTACATACATCTGATGGAACAGTGTCAGATCACATGAACCGAAAAGTAAAACATCAGATTTCAACTATATAACAAAAGGGAGCATATAAATCGCAGAAAAATAATTAAATAAGGAAGGAAAATATTCAATCAAATTTAACTGAAACAAAGAAGGGTAAATTTTGAAGAACAAATAAGCAACTAATACTAATATACATGAGAGGTAGAGGGAATTAAGGAGGCTCACACGTCCAGGAGGGAGAGTGGAGGGCGGTGGTAGCACGTGCGAGGGGGTAGCGGAAGCAGCAGCTGCCGCGAAAGAAGAGAGGTCGTGAAAGTTGATGGTGGAGGATCGCCTCTGTCTGGTCATTCGTTTTTTCCTGAGGACACCGAAACTAGTCACAGCACGGACAAGGTCATGGATCGACCCGCTCCGATTCGACCCGTGAAAGGTACTCTTGTGATCCGCGTTATCCTTGTTCCCCTTGGCAGTGACAAGGCCGAGCTCAGCCTCAACACCTGCCCTCAAGCCAGAGGCCTCGGTTTTCTCACGAAGACCTACAGCTGCTGCTGCTGCTGCCGCCGCTGTTTGGTCCATTAAACCAAAAGCAAAAGTGTTAAAAAGCAAAGGAAATTACTAGTACAGGTTGGACCTTGGATTTCAGAAACAGTGGCTGTGAAGGACGCTCGGCAATCGCGAAATGGGTGGGCTATCTCTCTGGAAAGAGAAGAATATATATCTAGCTAGTGGGTGGCTGTGGAGGTGTGTGCAACTCCCAGCTTAATTTGCTACCTTTTTCTTAATTTTTATTTAATTTTTCTTATTTCTTTGCTATTTTTGGCAAGGGTTTTTGGAGATTAAAGCTGCTGCTGCTACCCTTGATTTTCCAGTGACATTTGTGCAGCCTGCATTCAGTCATATCATGATTTACATAAGCTTTTGCTTGCTCTCTTTTTTCACGTATTTTTAATTGTTTATGTGCAAATAGAGTTGTATCTATTAATGAGCGTTGGTATTTGGAAGAAAAAGTCATATTTAGGGTTTAGCTATGGTGTTCGCAATTTACAAAAGAGGACCTCTTGTTCTGGGTCGGATGACAAATGTGCAATATGCGTTCATGGTTTTGTTTATTTTTATTTAAACCTACCTAGCTAGTTAACTTAAATATCAAACCATGGTTAGTGTTGAGAAGTGTGGAAGGGATGGTGGGGGAGGGGGAGGAGGGGATAAGGTGGGTGGTGGTGGTAGTTGGAGTGTGGCCAACGGAGGAGTGACGGATGGACGGTGAAGACAGCAATGTTGGTCTGAGATGAACTTCCAGGTGTTGCAAAAGTTCTGACTCCCCATGCAACTGTGTAATCAATTCAATGGCATCTCTCTCTCCGCTCTCTTTCCCGACTTTCTCTCTTTCTCTTTCATGTGATGAAAACCAGACTAGACACCCTCCTTTTTCTCCCTCTCTCTCTCTCTCTCTCTCTCTCTCTCTCCTCGCGCAGAGACGAACAAGAGAGTTTTACGTGCGGTAGGGATGAAGGAGAGTTTCCGGTGTGATACTCATACCATGGACTATTGTACTTACTATTCACATCAAGCATGGTGTATTAAAACGCACGGTTCAGATCGTTTTACTTCGCAAAATCTACGGCTATCTGATTTAGGTGACCAAATAAAAAGACCTCTGGGCTCCATCTGATTCCCAGATTTTACGCCACTTTATTTGATTCACATTTCTTTTTATTTATTACCACATCCATTTCCACTTAAACTTTTGATTTTTGTGTGGACATGAGCTGGTGGGGATGGACTTTCCTTAGAACATTTTCAAATGAGATGCTAAAATGTATACATCAGATATAACAGTAAAACAAAAGATCAAACTAATATTTTACAACTGAAGTGTCAAATCTTATGTGACGATGACATGAATTGATAGTAAAAGAGATTGCTATCAAATTTGACATCAGCTTCAAATGTTTTTTTTATTAATTATTAAAAAAATTAATTAGTTTAATCATTTAATATAATTAATGTTGAGTTGATCGATGCAATTATCTTACTTTTTTCTTCTTTTCAATCAAGGAAAGTGAACAGATTTTGACAAAAAAAAAAAAGAAAGTGAACAAATTACTAATTAAACTTTAAATGTCATTTATTAAATTTTAATTATTTTAATAATTTATTTTATAAAATAATAATTTAATTTGACATATCTTATTTGGAGAACAAATCTTTAAAAGAGGTCAAAATGCTACATAAGCTGTCAAAATTTGACATCTCCTTTAGAGATGATTTTAGGTATTCGAATTTAAATTCTCTTCTTTATAATTTAAAATTTAATTATATGTAAAATATATTGAAATTTTTGGAATATTATGTTTTAGAGGTCCAAAAAAATTTACTCGTATTTTCAAAATTTGTAAAATTTATTATTTTAGGCGTGAAAGACTTAATTGCCTATATATCTAAAAAAAAATTGATACACCTTTTTTCCAAAATTTCTCAATGGCGCTTGTATGAAGAAAAAACTTTGGATGACATAGAACTCTAACTTGATTTAATAAGGTCTCATATTCGACTCATTGACGAAAGAAAGGCGCGATTTGAACAAAACTGTGAGAGTTAAACATAACTATAAAAAAAATTAATGATCAAGATTAAAATGGTGATATAAGGAAAAAATATTGGCAATTAAAATGGTGATATAAAGAAAAAATATTGGCACTATACACTGTATTGTAAGAGAGATTTTTCAGTGTTCACATCACACGAAGTGGTCACGTGTCCCTATATAAATTGTAGGTTATATATGTTAAAAAGTTAATAACTTAAAAATTAAAATTTTCTACCACTTACATAAAAATACGTAATGTATCATTCGTGTTCCCATTGCAACTAAAAATTTTCCTGTAGAGACCTTTCGTCTTTTTGCCGGTCATCACGCACTCTCTTTTAACCTCAGCGATATGCTTCTGCTGCCACTTGGACGCCATGCAAAATTGAGTCAAATGATTTTTATTTTATTTTATTTAAATTTCTGGTCCGATAAATGAAATAATAAATTACAGCTCTTAACTTAGGTGATATTTGACAGTATTACGATATGATAATATTCATTTTCACTTGAAAGTGAAAGTTCTTAGTTCGAATTTCGTGAATGATGAATTCGATACCAAAATTAGATTACCCATTGTGTGGCCTACCCAAACACCCCCTCCTTTTCGTGTAAAAAATATTGATGTACTAAAAAAAACTTAGGAGAGTTTTTATTGAGTTCGGAATACGGGTAATACACTACGTGTCATTATATAAGAAGAGGGAAATTTTATTTTTTAAGTAGTTAATTTTTAACACAGGTATCTCATTACTAGTATAGTGACACGTGATATACCCACTTCGGGTTACAAATTTCTCTTCACTCATAGTCTACACTCTCGAGTAAATAGTTGACAGTAATTTCCGATTAGGGCAATCCCAAGGTAACTATTGTATTAAGGAGAGTTTCTCAAAATGAAACTTTTCATAAACTCTTTGTCACTCTACAGTTTAAATATAATTTTTGTATCAACATTATAAAATATTGTGAAAAAACCATGAAACAGTAGAGAGTCCATGAAGAGCCTCATTTTTTAAGAATCCTCCTAGCATTTCTCTCTGCTGCAAATAGGTCTTGCAAATTGCAATTCGCCAATTTAATTCGAAGTTTCTGAACTGTTTAGGTAAAAACAGATAACATTTAGCTGGAAATAAACAAGATCTATTAATCCCACTTGGTTAGATATTCAGTTGACCATTTGTCATTGGAATTGTTGGAAAATAACTGAAGAAAATAGTAAATTCTGGTCACAAACTAAACAGGCTCCATTTGTACAGCTCATACGATGAGAAGAGAAGACCAATTTAAACAAACAAAACTATTGGAAGAGAAGAGAAAATAGCAAAATCCACCATGTATGAACAAGAAACGCCCTATTCGAGCGTAGCACGGTGCAGACCTTTGATATAGAGAATGCCACATTACAACAAGAGCTGATGACACCGCAAGTTAAATCACAAGGTACACACTGACATACGTGATCACATATCCTAGACTCTAGTCCATCTTCCACGACCCCTTTTACGGCTCACAAATGATGATTCAAGGCTCCAAGGCATCCCTCCATCTTCAGTTTTGCTAATCAGTCCACCTTCAGCAACCTTTCTTCTTCGGCCTGCGCCTTCTTTGGTTCAGCGGGGAAGTATTTTATACCCACCAGATCACCAACCCTCCCGAAGACCTGAAAGAACCAAACCCCAAAACAACATCAAGCCACAAACTCTCTCACATTGCAACCAATATTGCAACTGTGTTATAAGATGTTGCATACAATTGGAAATACATGAAGCCAGAGAATGGACGTCATATTGAACATGTTATACAAGAATTTACCTCCAAGGCTTTGATCAAGTCTTCCCTTGTATGAGATGCAGATATGCATATACGTGCCCTTGCCAACAGTAGCGGGGTTGCTGGAAATGCTACTGTCACAACAGCTACCTGTAACAGCACCATTCATACAGCAGTAATTATATTGACCTAGAGGCAACAGAAAAATTAAACCATAAGAGGACAAATGTGGGGGAAGTATGGACGCACATTCTGCTTGAGGCACTCCCGTGAGAAGGCAGGAATTTTGGCTGGGTTGTATAGCATAATCGGCATTACTGGAGAGTCGTTATCCCCCAAAACCTCAAAACCCATTTTTTGTAGTTCTGACCTGAAAAAGTTGCTATTCTCTCGTATCCGTGCAAGTTTTTGGGCACCTACAAGGAAACAAAAGCTCTTTCGGTCACCATCATATAAAGAAGAAGCACTAAAGGCTAAAGATACTTGCACAATATCTACTAAACACAAGACATACCAAAGAAAACAGAGGAAAGAAAACCAAAGAGAAACTGAGGAAAAGAAACAAGTATCTATCAGCACCTCTATTGGAACCATCCTCTCCAAGAAGGACCTTTATGGCACATATTATTTGTTGGGCAGCTGGTGGTGATATTGAAGTTGCATAAAGATGAGCAGGGCAAGTGTACTTCAAGTATTGGATAAGCTCCTGGACATAACATCATTGACCACGTTAAATTGAATACGAAGCTCATGAATTTTTTTTATTACTCTGCAAAGACACACCATAATGTGAATAAAAGGATGGCACAAGAGTCAAAGTGTTTGTTACAAAGAGAATATAAAAACTCAATACATGGTAATTTGTCTAAGAATCACATCAATGCATCGTGCAACGGAGAAGACCTTCTGCCAGAATCAAAATTGCTTTTCAACTAAGAGTTAGGTTGATCATCCATAAATGGCACTTAAGTAAAAGAAACTGACAGCCAGCCAGCCAGTCATATAGATAATGCATAATTAAGTCTCTCCTATTTCAACGAATGCCTTTTCCACATTGAAAGTCTGGCTAGGTCCCACCACGCACTGATTAACATATTCGAAGTATAAGGAAGGTTCAAAAAACAAACCTTAGATCCTGCAATATAGCCACCACATGATCCAAATGACTTGGTAAATGTTCCCATCATGATATCTACATCAGCTGTATCGACTCCTAAGAGCTCACAAACACCTCTTCCTGTTTTCCCTACTGCTCCAATGCTGTGGGCCTCATCCAAATATGTATATGCCTAAGACAAGAAAGGAAGTTGCTGAGAATAAAGACAAAAATTATTCACTGTTCAGATAACAGTTTAGCAAGGTATTTCCCAATTCATTAGAAAAGTAATAGTCCTTTGAAGGATACAATATACTGCATATAATAAGGTGGCCAAAACAACATTTATTGAAGTGAAAGCTACCAAGAAGGTGCAACCTTATATTTTTTGCAGATTGCTATAATCTCAGGAAGTTTACAAAGCTCCCCTTCCATGCTGTATATCCCCTCCACAATGACGATTATCTTCTTCCAGGGTCTGCGGGTCCTAGGCTGCCCCTCTGCGATTTTTTCTCTCAAAACTTCCTCCAAATGAGCAGGAGCTGTAAATAAAGCAACAGATAGATATAACGGTGCAACCTCCAACCTGAGCTTCACATTTTTCTTTTAATTTTAATGAGTAAAACTCTATTCATGCTATCATCAACATCTCAGAGAAAAACGCAACATCTTGGAAATGTGTATCCGATGAACATCCCGTTCATTCAAGTAATCAATTAAATCCATACACATGAATTTAAACAAGGACAAATAGCCAAAAACCTGATTATGAACTAATATTTCCTCACTGGATTGTCTTAGTGTAAAGAAAATATGCATCATTTAAAACCCTGAGACGCATAATTTGATGCCCAAGTCAAAAGCTTCAGCATCCATGCTATACAAGATAGTAACTAAGAAACTTACTATTGTGTTGGAAAACACAAACTCTAGCTCCAGATCCTCTTGCGCCGTTGACAATAGAGTTGTGGTTCAAAGAATCACTAACAATCAAGCCTCCCTGTAAAGTCAAATGGCACAAATTCATATAAGGAATGCAAAGACAAAGTTTAGAGGTCATAAATTTGAGAAAAGATGCAAACCTTCCCCATCAGGACAGGAAGGATAGCAGAGTTTGTGACATAACCCATTCCAAAAACTATTGCAGCAGGTTTCCCGACAAAATTTGCAACACACTCTTCCAGCTCATTATGCAAATCGGTGGTGCCTGATAATAGAAGCGTATCATGGTGAATTCATGGGATCCTTAAATTCATTTAGAAAAACAGTTCAAACAAATTTTCTTGCAAAGTAGTATTAGTATACAAACCGCCGTCAACTCTGCTGCTACAGGTACTGGGAGAATATTTTTTCAACGTCTCAATAGCGCGAGGCGTGCAGTACTCATCGGATGCAGCAAAGCCAAGGTAATTGTAAGATCCTAAGTTAAGGCATCGACTAGTTTTTTTCGTCAGCCTGCATTAGCCGAAATACAGAGTGAGGATATAAATCAAGAAAACATAACAACAGGATTCATGAAATTACAAAATCGGAGGAGATTTGCAATCGTTACTTGAGTGTTTTGTTGTAGTCATTGGAGTAGCGTTCAACCACATCAAACCAAGCATCAGGAGCACTTGCAATAGGTCTATTGAAACAGTCCTGACCAGTCAAAACTTTAAAAAATTAACCAGCAATTATCAATAATTATGTTTACGGGACTCCATGGATTTATGTTTAATTGCAGGAGCAGGTGCATCCACTCCATACAGCGCAAGAAATATAACGCAATCTTTAACCCAAAATAATAATAATAATAATAATTAAAAAATATATATATTATATAACGCAATCAAATCAACAACAAAATACCTGAATTCGAAGATAAAGCCGGCGAATATAGAAATCTTCAAGTCCTAAACAGATTGGAGCATAACCCTGCTTCTCGCAACAAAACAATCTTCTTCTTTTTTACATAAAATTACAGGAATTTTTTTTTTTAAATGGAAACAAAATTATGTCAAATGATTACGGAACCTGCAAATTGCTAGCACTCCACCAGTCAATGATTTTGCGGAAGAAATCTCTGACTTGGCCGAAAACGAAGAGCAATCCATAGCTGAAGTACGTGGTTAACGCGGTTAAATAAGGGATCGCAATCATTTTTGCGCTGGGATGATTGTATGATCCGAAAGCTACGTCGTTTAAGCTGTGTGAAGCTTGGCGACGTGAACTGGATCGGAGAATCTGGGAGTTGCGGAGCTCTGAGCAGGAGTTTCTGAGGGTGTGCAGATCAGAGATGTGGCCCAGATCCGGTATTTGAGTCGGGTTGACCCGTTGGATGGGTCAGACTCAGACGGAGGGAGAGAATGAGAGGCGATGGGAGAAGAATCGTCGTGTCTAGTCGTCCAATCTGTTTTTGGTGCCCCACTCTTTGGATTCAATTCAGTGACCGCGTTGGCGCTGGCGAAAATTCCAAGCCATATCAAATTGTGAATATTTTACACTTTCCAGCTCATTTAGGAACGGCGGACAACAATTTTCCCAGCAAATAATAAACAACGAATATTATTATGTGCAATTTTAGTGGGAAATGAAGTTGAATGCGTTACTATTAATGTGAAGAAGAAAAAAGAGAAAATCTCCATTTTCATTTAAAATAAATTGTTGCATTTGGCCTCGTTTATTTCATGTTAAATAACAATTTGTAACTTTTTTTAAAGATGACAGTGTAACTGTTAATGTTACAATAATTTAATTCTAAAATCGATAAAAAAAGGTAATAAAATTAAGATTTATTGTACTGTTGTCACTTTCGACCAAACAACTGTTATGTTAATCTTTGCATATTAAACATGAAAAATAATCCGTTTCAGGGTGGATTTGGTACCACTAAGAACTCCACAAGACAATAGAAGAGGAAGAAATTTACCGACTACTATTAAGTTAGTCTTTGAGTATTGAACATGAAAAGTAATAAGTTTTGGCATGAATTTGATACCACTAAGAACTCCAAAAGACAATAGGTGAGGAAGAAATTTGTTTTTCCATTTCATATAGCAGATGCGATTTAAATTTCTCTACAAATATAAATTAACATGATAGGGCAACAACGGTCTAGGAATACTTTTATTCGTTGTAACCGGAGGATATTAGGTAAAATCAAGAAATTCTTAGGTATTTTAGAAAATTTAAATAAATAAATATTAAGAAATTTGCTAACAAATAAAGCCCTAAAAAAATTAGGAGTTATTAAAACCGAGCGAAATTTCTTCGTGCCGCCAGGCAGGCGGCAGACCTCTCGTACGAATTGAGATCCCTCAAGGGCCTCAACTACTCTCTCTCTTTGTGGCGTTTTAAAACCCTAAAACTCACCATCCCAAGAGGTCCAATCTCTCTCCCTGCTAACCTCTCACTAAAGCCAGTCCTTCTGCAGCTCACTCATGGCTGAAGCTAGGGACCAAGGCGAACCCACATTTCCAGCGAAGCGCAAACCCGATCTCAGCTGCGGCGACCAGCCCGACTGCCCCAACAAAACCCAGAAGCTTGAAGTTCCCGATGACAGTCCGTCGGCTGCGGAAGCTAAAAGTCAAACCCCAGAAAATTTCAACAACAATTCCTCCGCTGGCGAAGAGAAAACCTGTAAGTTTGAAGCCAATGCTGACCTCGAAGACGAAGACGAGGAGGAAGATTACGAAGAAGAAGAAGAAGACGATGAAAAGTCTAATGGGAAGGCGGAGGTGGATCGCAAGGGGAAGGGGATTATGAGAGATGACAAGGGCAAAGGGAAACTGGTAGAAGAAGATGACGACGACAGCGACGATGATTCGAGCGACGGCGGAAGCGAATTCGAAGACGGAGACAGCGATTTGTCGGATGATCCTCTTGCAGAGGTCGATTTGGATAACATTCTTCCTTCGAGGACTCGGAGACGGCAGGTGCAGCCTGGAGTTTACATTGCTAATGACATTGCAAATGAAGTAGAAGACGACAGTGATGACAGCGATGATTGAGTTGAGGAGGAAGGTCAGTAAAAATTGACATTATGTTTCGGAAAGTAGTATTAGTAGTATTAGCAGTAAGTGATTCGATGAGGCTATGCTAATTAGTTGCTGTATTGCGGCCAAGGCTGTGAATACTTTATGTTACTCAATCCAAGTATCTTCCTTTTAGTCCCTATTGGATTGTATCATTTCGTCGGTATTTTCCTCCTTCAAGTTCATATTTGAAGTGTGTATGCATGTGTTATACTTTAACATGGCAGAGTAGTGGCTACAAGCTGTAATTTTAGAAATCATGTGTGAAAACTTGACCAAAACTCACTGTGAACTTTTTGTTAGTTAGGAAGACGAATATTTTGAGAGCAGAGCACAAACATGCCGAACTTTTGAAACAAAGACCTTTTCACTTATTTGTGGAAAGGTAATTCTCTTCGCGTTGACTAGGCTAAGCCTCAATGTATCCCCCTTTCTGAAGTTTTAGTGACATCTCCTCAAAGTCCCTATTGGGGATTTCCGGGTGTTTAGTCTTACTATTTCCACAGCCATCGTTAGGGTTTAAAGCTGGACTGTCTCGCTGAAGAGTTTGCCTTGGCTAAAAATAGCGAGCGCACTTCAAGGAGGAAAAGGGGAGAAGATTCAGTAACCCATAGCTCTAGTTAAGGAAGTGATTTATCAATTGGCCTTTTGAAGAACATCACTTGCCTATGCCAAAGTAGCAGTTCTGACCAAATCACATTGTAGTTCTGAAGTTTATCTTCATACAAGTGGATAATCTGTCATAGGGTATCATGTCTATTATTGTTGATTGGTCCTTGTTCCCATCGCATGGAAAGACCGTTACTTGGAATGGTCCACTGGAGCAGGGAGGACTGATTTTGATGTGATCCTAACCCATAGCATTTTGTTTCATTTAGATCTACTTAATGTGTCCAAATCTCAGTCTTTATAATGTCTGTAGATTATGAATTGTGTAGCCTATGTGGTCGGTCTGGATCTGGAAGACTTCAGGGTCGGTAATATACGCATTGGTTATACCTAATCTTCTTTGCATAGGGAAATCTTGGTATTTACCTGCATGGCTGATGATTGTTTGCTACCTATCTTTATGAGGAATCGAGGACCAAGCTCTATTGGCCCCTATATGTGGTGCCGCTCATGTTTTCCGTTCCATGTTGGTCGTATAAATGTTGCTCTATTTCTTCTCCTCTTGCTTTGGCTGACACAACATATGGGGGTAACTGGAGATGACTATGTCTTAGATTTTACTGGCTGTTATGCACATATTTGTGGACTTGAGAGGTGCAACTTATATGGTCTATGCTTCCCCGCTTCGTCTATCTATGCACTATGCAGGTGGTCTTTTCCTGTTTCTCTTGGTTTTTTCTTTTGGTCTGAGATGATTTTGTATTGAAGTGATTTCCATACAGCCATTTTCTTCTTTTGCACTCTCCTTCTGTTTTCATCCCTTGATTCTCTTTGGATTTATTCAGTACTCGAGCTAGAAAGAAAAGAGGAGTGCAAGGGAGAAAAAACGGGTGTGGAAATCATCTCATTTTCATATGTTGGAATTATAATGCCCCCAACTTGGGCTTTGGCCCATAAGTTGAGATCCTTTCACTTTGGTGGACAGAAAACTGAAAAGGCCTAAAAGCAAGTCTTAATCTCCATATTAAGGCCATTAGCTAGCGATCCGATAAATCTGCGCCTGGCTGGACCATCTGTCGTTCTGATAGACGTTATGAATTGAACTCCCACTCCATAGCCTAGCCCTTGTCAACTGTAATTCTTCTTCTCCCTTTATCTTCCAAGAGGGGAAGGGAAGATGACATCATCATCATCATCAACAACCTAGCTAGCTATTAGCTAACAGTAACAACAGTTATGTGGTCCTTTCTGTCTTTCTCTCTTGTTGTCTTGTTACATGGATATTATGTAGTTTTGATCTGGAGACCAATACCACCACGGCGAACACGACGACCACGACCACGACCACCCATTCATATTGTCTGGGTTTGCTTTGGATTACTTACTATCAAGGCACGAGGGTGGGGACAGATACTTGTAGCCTCTATATCACTTGCTTGGGGTTGGGACCAGGTTTTCTAATATACGCGACAATTATGCGTAGAGTACATTTGAGGACATCTTCTAGTTATATATGACATGCCTTGCCTCTCTCGTCCAGTCGCTTTCAGCCTGCTTTACACCAAACGTTCCAAAAAAACGCAGTACCAGGACCACGGTGCACCTTCAATTCCATGCGTTATGATATCGCATGCCCTCTAACCTCTCTAGCCCTTTCTAGCCCTCTCTACCCTCAATCTTTTTGTTCAAATTTCTTTCCTTGGATGCCAAAGTTTTGTACAACTATAGAGCACACTACAGACACAGACACCCGATAAATTCTTATCTCCGGAAGCATGTATAGGGCACCAGGCACAAGGGGTGCGTGGACCAAAATATAAGGGTTTGATGTGTTGTGTGTATGGTCTGATGGTTACGAGATACCGTCATTCACATTCAAGAATTTTTCCTGACACATACTCTAGTAACTAAATTTAATTACTCGATCTACGATAAACATGTGTCATTTGAAACTTTGAATTATAAAAAAGAAGCGATACTCTTGTCCCCTTAACTAGGTAGTTGTCTAAGCTTGATGAACCTCACATGGGTGCAATACTAGTTAATGATTGAGAGAGCATTTAGAGAGGAAGATGGAAATGATCATGAAGTGTGTTAAAAGTCATATATATACTTCGGTGCCTTTCACCTTGTTGAATCATGTATGATATATTCTTGTCCTAGTCCTTGTAATTATAATTATAATTATATGGGAGTGGGGCTACCAATTATATTTAATTATGGCCCTTTTGGCCTAACCACTCCCTGCTTTCGAATGCAAATTACGATCCTCTGATTGGATGGTTGCATTAAACCAACGTCATCCTTGTATTACGTATTAGTTGTTAGATGTTATGCGGGCGGAGCAGTAGTAAGTACAGTCGTAGGCTAATGCCAGACAAACATTGACAGCCTAGAAACTACTCTGAATAATGTTATATAATCAAGAAAGTTTTATCGAAATATTTCTAGTACGGTTTACTTTAACGAAAAATGATATATTTATTCTAAAAAGTTACTCCTGATATAATTTACTTACAACACTTTTTTGTCTTTTTGATTAAAACTCAAAGTTTTCAAACTATTTTAATTAGTTTTCCTTATAATCTATCTATACTTTTCAGTTTATGAGGAAACTGGATTCTAAATGTGAGTACATGATTAGAAAAGATAATTTCAAGTGTTCGTTCAATTATATAATAACATATAATTTTTTTATGTGGGTTAATAAAGTATTGTCCATGACCAATCATTTTGAACATTTTATGAAAAATCTTGGTACAACAAAAGAGTTGCAGAGAGATTTTTCAATGTAATAGAAACTCGATTTGGTACACCAAATGTAATCAATTGGTTGGAAACTTGTAAAAAAAATTCAAGCAATTTTTTTTTTTTAACAAACGATATTATTTACACTAATAGAGAGGTGATGAGTTTAGCCTCATAATGAGCTAACAATAATGTGATTTAAATTCTCTTTTGGCGAAAATCGAACCTAAAATATCTCAATTACAAGTGAAGAGAAATATCGCTAGACTATAGTATTACTTGGCAATTTCAAGCAATTGTATTATGATATTTGGTGTACCGAATCGTGTCTCTACATTGAAAATTTTCTTGGAGTTGTGACCCATCTTAGGATATTGACCAATGAACTAGCTATACGTGGCGGGCAGGAAGTTGTCAAATGCCAAAAGCAAGGGGATAACAAGTCGCAAAAGAGTATGCCCACCACCACATGGCCATATAAAGGCTCCTCATTTATCCCTATCGAAATTCCTAATCATCTTTTGCTTTGTGGCTTGCTTTCTTTCTTTGCAGCTCACTTGGAAAAATTCAACGCAAGCAGATAGAATTTGGAAAACAAAGCACTAACACGCAACAGCACATCATGATTTGGCATCAACATTTGACTTCACTGTTCACACCGCGTACATTCATAAATAATTAAAACAATCATTGGAGATTTTCTATATATATATTTCTCAAGTACATGTTACGCAATATTTCTTCCACCTTCACTGTTCACAGTTCATAACTCATATTTTTTGCACAATTTTTTATAATACTGACAATAAATTGACGTTAAAATGTAATGTATCAAAAAATTTATAGACAGTCTCATTTTGAAATAATCTCTTTAGAATTTTTCTTATACCACTATACTACACTAGCTTAGCTTCCATAATTGTCACCCTAAAGATACCTATTCCTATGGTACTATTAGCTAGGTACCTAGTCCCATAGTACCAAAGGCATTGAATAACGAACAAGCTCATGGTATTTAGTCCCATAAATTCATCATTAATTTATAAAAAATAAATTGAATGGCTTTCGTTAAATCATTTTAATACTTCAATAGCATAAATAGTATTGTAGAATTTTTGTTAAATGACTGATGCTTGAGGAGTAAAGAGTCTAGCGAATAAGAAAACGTTCTTAACCACTTAACTCGCAAATTTTTTAAACGACATTTGAAGTATCAATCAACAATAATTTTTTGTCAAGAAAACAAATGAAACAAACAAAATCAATAAAAGAAAATGACTTATTCATTTTAGATTTTGTCGTCCTTAAGCATGACATGTTTGGAATATTGGAAACTTCCATACTTGTAGTTGAAGGGTGAGACTTGAGAGCATCTGGCTTGAGAAAGGTTATGGCAAATTACAATACGCAATTGCATCTAATTTGATTACGTTTTATTTCAAGAACAAGTAAACATGCACTTCTGACTAAAAAATGAAAGGGCATTCGCGCCCTTAAAGCCAATCAAAGGGACTCCTCATACCTTTGTAAATCAAGAGGGATATGAGACTTTTTGTTTCACCTGTCAAATTTAGGCAACTAAACATACCATAGAGAGACGATGATGACTTTAGCAACTAAACATGCTGTAGAGAGACGATGATGAGAAGAATTTCAGTAAAAATGTCATTCTTACACTGAATGGAACTACTGTGACATGAAGTCGAGCATAATCAAAATTCAATCACGTGGACATCTTTTGTGAGAAGTAAGAAGTATCTAAATAATGTAAGGAAAACTAATGAAAATTACTTGAAAACTTTGAGTTTTAACGATAAGAACAAAATAAATGGTAAAATAAATAGTACCAGATTGATTTTTTAATATAAAAATATGATTTTTCGTTAAATTAAATAATACCGAGAGTTTTTTTTTTTCGAAGTTTCCAATAATGTAACCTGGGCATCTTTTCCAGATTTGTCTCTAAATTTCAAAATTTTACCGGTTTTGATATCTTGACTGAGAACTATCTGCGCCAACTCTTGTACGGTCCCAGACACCAGCAAGCAAGTGATGCAACCAATTACGTCGGACTATTAAAAGTCACAAATCTTGCGGTGCACCATCACACACTGAATCATATCATCGTGTAAATATGCAACTGCGCTGCGTAATTGGGGAAGAGATTTTATGCTACGCGGGAGAGTGTGTAAGTGCAATACTCGCTCCCGCCATTGCACACGAGCGAGACAAGGAGAAAACGATGCACCTCACATGGGGATGTCGTAGCCGTAGGGAGCGAGTTGAACATACTCGCACGAGTACAAACGAAGTGAGCGAGCAATCTTTATCCAAGACCTGGCATTTTGGTAATTTTACGTCTCAAAGGAATATGATTTTTCCTTTCCTTGACAGTCCATCAATGACTTTGGCAGAAGAGAGAGAGAGAGAGAGACTGAGAGAGAGGGAGAGGCTCGTCGGAAACAGTGACAAGGACACATGCCTGATCACTCATTGGACGGTCAAGATTCGCTTCGTGTTCTCCATTAAGTCACGCAGGGCCGTCGGATGCGAAGTAACCAGGGTTAGTCAATAACAAAGCGGGGTTGGCTCTGGTTCGTGCTGTTGGTTCTCTCCTCATCAGAGTTAAAAGCTTTCGCTTTAACACGGGTTGAGGTTCAAGCTTGAGCCTTCTGGGGTTGAGGCTCTCTCTCTCTCGTTATTTAGAATCATAAGATTTTCCATTTTGTTGATATTTTCTAATTCGGGAACTCGTTGTAGATTCTGAGAGATCTACGGAAAATATTATTCGTCTGTTTTTTTTTTTTTTTTTCCATGCCTGTAATCATCACTTTTTGATTTCCAGATGATCACTCATTAGAATCAAAACAAAAATATTTTCCTTTATTTTCTTCACCCTTTGTATTTTTTTTCTTCTCTCTTTCACTGCAGATCCCAGCTCAGGTGAAACGGATGATGTCAAATAAGATTTTCAATTAAAAAAAACCAGATCTTTGAATATATTTAGATCTGCTGATGTGGTCTCATTCATGTAGTTTTTTCTAAGATTCTCTTTCAAAGGTTTCGGGTTTTTGTGTCAAATTTTGTCACGGATTGAAATCCAGGACACAGATCTTCCACACGGAGAGTGAGAGAGATATGTGAGGTGGGGGTAGTTACTTGTTGGGTTTTTCAATTCATTTTTTGGGAAAGTTGATTTCTTTTGGTTGGATGCTGCTTTGACATTTTTCCCGGGAAAGTGTGGGGTCGAATGGTAAGGAGAGAAGGATGAATTACTTTCCGGACGAGGTAATCGAGCAGATATTCAAGGCAGTGACCTCGCAGAAGGACCGAAACGCGGTGTCGTTGGTGTGCAAATCATGGTACAAAATCGAGAGGTTCAGTAGGGACAGAGTGTTCATCGGGAATTGCTATGCAATCAGTCCGGAGAGAGTGATCGAGAGGTTTCCGGGGCTCAAGTCCCTGACTTTGAAGGGAAAGCCTCACTTCGCCGACTTCAATCTGGTTCCTCATGAATGGGGTGGCTTTCTGCAACCGTGGATTGAAGCTCTCGCCGACGGCCGGGTTGGCCTGGAGGAGCTCCGCCTCAAGAGGATGATCGTCTCCGACGAAAGCCTCGAGCTTCTTTCCAGGTCCTTCCCCAATTTCAAGTCTTTGGTTCTTGTTAGCTGTGAAGGGTTTACCACCGACGGCCTTGCTGCTATTGCTGCCAATTGCAGGTGACAATATCTACTTCCTTTTGTCGATAACTTATAAGATTGTTAATTTCGCTTATTATTTGCTTAATCTGGATTTGTGTTGTGTTGTTCTTGCTTGTTTGTTTTACATGCTCAAATGGAGTTTCTATTTTCTAATTTTTTGACTAATTTGCTATTTAGACCCTCGTTTGACTTATTTGTTCGATTCATATGTATGGAGTGGCGTTTATTCAGCAAAGTTGAATGCAAGTGTTGTTATCTTCAATATTTGTTTCATATTGTGACTTTGTTTTTTGGTTTTTTTTTAAACCAATCTGGGCCATCCAATTTTGTTCTCTTTTACATTTAGGGGGTGTATACAATTGGGAAATGGACAGATTTTAATGGATTTATAAATCCATGGATTTTTATGGACTTTAATTAATTTGTAGAGATTCCATGTAAAATTTTGATTCAATTCCCTCGAAATTTCACGGGAAGATGTGAGATTTGTGGATGCTTAAAATACACTACAAATTCTCTTAAATTCCCTCTAATTCCTCAACTTTTTGAAATTCTTTAAAATCAAATTCTAATTGAATACACCTGGAATGTTATAAACTTCTTTAAAATTCTAATTGAATACACCCAGATTTATAAGGATTTTAATAAACTATCTTAAAATCCGGATTGAATACGCATTGAATTTCAGGGAATCACTTAAAATCCTGATTGAATACTCCTAGTTTCATTAAAAGAATTAAAATCCTTCAAAATCTCAATTGAATACACCCCCGTTAGAGTATGCGGCTTCTATATAGGTAGGTGCTCCCCATGATTCCAATTTATTACTTTCTATATCTTTGCATAATTCATACTGTAAACGGTTAATGGGACATCTCGGGTTTCTTCTTTCAACTGTTTTGTTTTCGAATTTTAACCATGTTTCTATGTTGTGAATGGGAAAGCAATTGAATGGAGCAGTGTGAAGTGTCTCTAGAGTCTATATCCCGATTATCTAAAGTTGCGTTTCACGAATACTTTGAGTTTTGCCTCTCATTTGTGTGCTCTTAACTTCCTCCAACGTTTCTTCTGCGTAGGCTTCTTAAGGAGCTGGATCTGCAGGAAAATGATATTGATGATCATAGAGGCCATTGGCTAAGCTGCTTTCCTGAGAGCAGTACCTCATTAGTTTCCCTGAATTTTGCTTGCCTCAAAGGTGAAATTAATCTACCAGCTCTGGAGAGACTAGTGGGGAGATCTCCTAACCTCAAAGTCTTGAGGTTAAACCGTGCAGTGCCTCCTGACACTCTTCAGAAAGTATTGGCGCAAGCGCCTCAACTAGTGGATTTGGGAACTGGGTCTTATTTTCTGGATCCTGATTCAGATACCTACAATAAACTCAAGGCTACTGTTGTAAAATGTAAATCAATTAAGAGCTTGTCAGGGTTTTTGGAGGTTGGTCCTCGATGTCTGCCCTCTATTTACCCAATATTGGAAAACCTGACATCCTTGAACCTTAGCTATGCTCCAGGGGTTCATGGCAGTGAGTTAATAGAACTAATTCGCCAATGTGTGAAGCTTCAGCGATTATGGGTATGCTCGATTTGTTTTTGCTACAGAAAATGATTCTTACCACAGCTTCTTTACCGAAAAAGAAAAGAACTGATTGATAATTTTTTCTGTTTTTATGCAGATTCTGGATTGTATTGGAGACAAAGGACTAGGAGTTGTTGCCTCGACTTGTAAAGAACTGCAGGAATTGAGAGTTTTTCCTTCTGATCCATTTGCAGTTGGGCATGCTTCCGTAACAGAAGAAGGCCTTGTTGCCATATCTGCTGGTTGCCCAAAGCTTCATTCGTTGCTCTACTTCTGCCAGCAGATGACTAATGCTGCTCTCATAACCGTGGCCAAGAACTGCCCAAACTTTATACGTTTCAGGTTGTGCATCCTTGACCCCACTAAACCTGACGCTGTTACCATGCGGCCCCTGGATGAAGGTTTTGGGGCAATTGTCCAGGCATGCAAGAATATTAGGCGTTTATCGCTCTCTGGCCTTTTAACCGACCAGGTTTTCCTGTACATTGGAATGTATGCTGAGCAGCTTGAGATGCTGTCTATTGCATTTGCCGGGGACAGCGACAATGGTATGCTTTATGTGTTGAATGGATGCAAGAAGCTCCGGAAGCTTGAGATCAGGGACAGCCCCTTCGGAAACGAGGCACTTCTAAAGGACGTGGGAAAGTATGAAACAATGCGATCCCTTTGGATGTCGTCCTGCGAAGTTACCCTTGGAGGCTGCAAGGCACTAGCAAAGGAGATGCCAAGACTGAATGTGGAGATCATAAATGAGAGCGATCAGATGGAGAGTGGCGTCGATGATGAGCAACGAGTGGAGAAGATGTACCTCTATCGCACCCTAGTGGGGAAGAGAAGGGATACACCGGAATTTGTGTGGACTCTGTAGGTGCATTTTCTAGGTTGTCAATTTTTTCTCTTATTGTTTTAACTAGTTTGTACTTTGGTTAGGCCAGTTGATTAGTTGATTTTAGTTGGTGATGAGTTAGTGATAAGGTGTTTAAATTCAGAGAGATTGGCCATTGTATCTATATGCTGCTATAAATAGATTCGAACCAGTATTTCCAATTGCCCTGCTATCAATATCCTCGTGGTGCCCCAAGGCGATTGAATCGGGTACTTGTTTTGGCAACCTGATGAGACTTGGGAGGAGCTAGACAATAGAAGAAATCAAACGTAAACAATTGTGTTCCTACCCTGTATCCAGTATCCAGTATCCAGGCGGGTGGACGATTCATAAACATCGAAAAAAACACACAAGAGAATAAATAAACAGTGCAGCGATTCATAAAACCACACCTAAAATCTGTAGTCTTTACTGCTTGCAACTTACATGTCTTGGGGTAGAACAATGCACGAAACAAGAATAAATAAACAGTGCAGCGATTCATAAAACCACACCTAAAATCTGTAGTCTTTACTGCTTGCAACTTACATGTCTTGGGGTAGAACAATGCACGAAACAAGAATATACTATAAATCATTCCAAAAGCGCCCTCAAGTCTTAACCGACGAACACACTTTGATGCTCAAATTTGTGGAAGGGGCTTCAGAAACAAATATCCATTTTCAATATCATCAAAAGAAGCAGCACTCCTCCAGCAAACAGCAGCAGCATAGCGCAGCCAAACTGCACAAGCAAAAGAAACAACCAATTAGTTCCCTCCCTTATCATTCGAAAGAAATAATTAGCGTAATAACAAATTGAAGATCCCACATGATAGTATAAGCATAATTTAGCAAACCAAACGCATGATCAAAACATATTCGAGATTAAGCAAAGGAATCCTGTTTGCGTTAACCGGAGCGAGCTTGACATGTATTTGGCTTGAAATTTCTCACTCACATTATTTTAGCTATTGTTCATATCAGCTCAGAATTAGGGATGAGCCTAAAAAGCTTAGGAGGGAGTACCTAACGCCTAGGGAGTAACTAACGCCTGGACACAAGTTAAAAACTTTTGTTCAATCCTAGCACCAGGCTTCTTCTAGACGAGCAATGTAAGTGTTCATGATTTGACAGTCCAAGATTAAACCTTTGAAAAACTACAGAAGCGAACACTGTGCCATTATTCATTTGAAAAGCGTATATCCTGAACGAATGTCCGAGCATTATTACATGAGGACAAAAAGGCAAAGCAACATTCTGTATTCCTGTCTTCTGATAAGAATATCAGCTGTGCACGAGGAGAAAAAACTTTCTTAAAACCAATGCACTATCATAATCACATCACATGTGGCTGTCTAGTAAACGTTTACCAGATGTTCAAAAAGTGAACCACCCGTCTATAAGCGCTTGCCACGTGGTGAATTGGTGACATGAGAAAATCTCTCGTGCATAAGATTTGGTGTAGGACAACAACTAGTGATATAGGTGTTGTAAAAAAATCTAACCAAAAGACACTATGACATGTAGGAAAGCTTGAGGATTCAATGCTAGAGGCTAGATAGAGAATTTACTAACAAAAATACTTGGACATTCTCCTATGAAAATTCAAAAGCATAAACCTTTATTTATGCACACAACCATTAATCCAATTCAAAAGTTGGGAGCTTGGCAGTAAATTAGATAAATTTTAATCAAGTTCCAATTGTGTATGTAAGGAACAAAGGAAGAGAATCTGAAATGGGCTGGTAAAGAGTAGACGGCAGAGATGGAAGATTACATACCAGCCTCGTAAGAAAGACATACAACCATCTTGCTCTTGGTAATTGTTATGCTCGCAGTGATAGTGCTCGTATTGCTGCTGCTGCGGAGGAGGTGGCGGAGGGTACCCCTGATTGAAATAACCTTGGTACCCCTCGTACGGTGGATCACGCAGCGGCGGAGGCGGACCGTATCCGTGAGGATACCCAGGTGGTGGTGGTGGATAGCCTTCGTACGGTGGAGGCGGCGGCGGTGGGTACCCTTCATATGGCGGCGGTGGCGGCGGAGCTGATGGGTAGCCCGGCGGCGGATACTGATATCCTTGATTACATAAAAACAAATAATAATATCGATCAGTAAAAAGTAATTGAACAATTGCATTGAAAAGATTTGAAACTCTGAAAAGGAAGCGTGTTTGTTTTGGTTATACCTGGAGGAGGGTAGGGTTCTTGGGGAGCTTTCTGGTAACTCATCTTCTCCGCTGGCTCTCTGTTCCGGATTGCTTAGCCTGATCAAAAGATTTAGGTGAGAATTAATTAAGATAATCGAACATCCTCATATAGTAACCGTGGGTCCCAGACTGTTTCTAACTATATTCGACACGTTTCTGTGGGCTGGCAGGAGGGTGGTTCCTGTCATTCAACGAAATATGCGAGGTTGACTTAAACCCATTGGCATTTGGCGGGTAGATGGATTAGTTAAACTTAAACCCATTCTCTTTCTTCTTGGGCTTTCTATGGGGAGATAAGGCTTATGATTTGCAAACCTCAAAAGCCTAATATAGAAAAAGCCCAATGTAGAAAAAGCCCACTATTCAATTATTGTTGAAATTATTCTTTTATTTTCCTTTTTGTTTTGCCATATGAGATATGTACTAACAACATGAAGCTGTGGATAGGGGTGGGTTCAGTACGGTTATCATACCAAAATTTTCGTACCAATTACTGTACTAAATTTTCGATTTGACAAAATTTAGGGTAAATTACATTTTACCCTCTCAGATTTGGGTTCGATTTCAATTCCTTATAACATCTTTAAAACATTTCAATTTCATACATTTACTATCATTTTATTTCAATTTCATACATCTGTTGGAAAATCCGTTAAGTGATGACATGACAAATATGGGTTCTACATTTGTGCTGACTTAACTACCACACTTGTGCCACGTGGCTAAGCACTTAATAAAAAATTTTAAAATTTTTAAAAAATTAATTAATTAAAAATAAAAAATAAAATAAAATAAACCAGAAACCCGACCCCTTTCTACCCACCTGAGCAACCCACCCTTAAATCAAATACACACACACACACTCTCTCTCTCTCTCTCTCTCTAATCCCTAGCTCCAGAAATCCAATCTCTCCCACAACCTCCCCACCCCACCCAAAAAACCCATATTAGTGTTGATCCTCTCCAAAATCATGTATGCGATGGTCCCAATGGAAGAATTGCAGGGGTCCATGGTCTGAGCCATAATCCAAGGTACTGGATGGCGATGCACTTATTGTCCTGTGCGCCGCGGGCGAAGATGAGGGCCTCCGGGGTGCAGTGGATGAAGAAGGGAGGGTGGGTCCATTTGTTGGGCTCGGCGGGGAGGGAGTCAAGGTGGGAGTTGAGGAGAAGGGAGGGGAGAGAGAGGTGGGACCCAGGCCAGGTGAGGAGGATGGGCTTGGATTTGGACGGGGTGAAATGAAGGGACTAGATTTGGAGGTTTAGGGTTTGGGCGATGGCGGTGAGGAAGGCGATGGGGGAAGCGTAGTTTGGGTTGGTGTGGGTGGTGTTGATTTGGAGGTAGTTTTGGAAGCGACCGACGGGGGTGTCGTTTTGGTGGTCGGAGTGGGCCCCGGTTGTGGCGAGTAAGTGGAGGAGGAGTGTGAGGAGGAATGGGTTGGACATGGTGGCGGTGAAGAGCATCGGAGGTGGATGGGTTTGGGCTCGATGAAGGTGAGGATAGGTTGGGAGGGGAGGGAAAAGATGAGTTTCTGGGTTTGTTTGATTTTTTTTTAAATAAAAAAAATATGGTAAATATTATTATATTTTAAATGCATAAATTTTTTTTTGCCACGTGGCACAAATTTGTCAACCACGTCAGCACAAATGTGGATTCCATATTTGTCACGTCATCACTTAACGGTTTACTTAACGGATTCTCTAACGAATGTATGAAATTGAAATACAATGATAGTTAATGTATGAAATTGAAATGTTTTAAAAATATTATAAGGGATTGAAATCGACCACAAACCTGAGGGGGTAAAATGTAATTTACCCCAAAATTTATTACCATTACCGTACCAAACTTTTGGTATACTGAAGTTCGGTATTGCCAAATAGTTCGGTTGGTATGGTATAGCAATGGTAATTGCCATTTTATTTTGGGACAAAATTTGTTTTTGTGTTTTTTAACACAATCAAGGGTAATTTTTTTTTTTTTGTACCTTTATCTCATACATTGTAGCCTAAATTCATCTATTATTCATCATTCACAATTCACACACAATAATTCAAATGATGCATCAAGATTCATGAAAATTAAGCTTATAATCCAAATAAAAGTTACGAACCAAAACAAATAGAAGTTAAAGTTTCAAACCAAATGAAAATTGGAACTAAACTTCAAAAAGTAAAATTCATCGATCAATTCTTCAAGCTTGAGATGTGGAAGGTTTTGGAGGAGTCATTGAACTTGTAGAAGATTGAGTTTATGTCAAGCTTACATTATAAACAAAGAAAACATATTAGTAGCAAAAATAATTAAAGTTGAAAACCATTTAATAACAAATTTACTAAAAAACTTTGAGCATATCTTACTTGTTCCACTTCTTCCATTTCCTTGTAAAATTGAAGCATATCTTCCGTTTGTTCATTGTAGAAGTTTACTTCATCTATCATAAGTCAATCACTAGAATACACTAGTGCCTCTACCATTTTAGGAGTTAAGGATGTCCTAAAGGGGTCCACAACCCTCATTCATATGCTAAATGCATTTTCACTAGCAACAGTAGAAGTCGGGGTTGCAAATATATCCTTGGCTATTTGTGAAAGAATTGGAAACTCTTTTGTGTTTGATTTCCACCAACTCAAGAGAACAAAGTCACCAACAACAATCCTAGTAAGGTTTTATTTTCAAATTATTGGAATATTATAAATATGTATTATATAATTATATATTATATCATTTATAAATTATATTATATTATATTTTCATAACAATACGGTAATACCATAGTAATGATATCTATTACCTACACCGTACCAGGAAATTTCGGTATGGTACAATACCGTACCATTATCGATTGACATAAAATCAATATGACAAGGTTGACAATTCGGTTGGCACGACAATTTGACAAAAAAATCCATCCCTAGCTGTGGAGGGTTGCATCAATGGATGAAATATCTCATCTAGAAGTCATAGCTGTTGAAGAAAATTACAACTTATTGGCTTTGATAACACGGTTAAGCAACTTCCTCCTCCGCCTGAGTCAACCTTTTCGCTTTCACAGGCCCCGCAGTGACCAATTCCTTTCTCTAAAACTTGATCTTATATATACCTAAATAATTAATTAATTCATAATTCATAAAACAAATACACATCTGATCACATGTTTCTAGAAAGTCTTCAATCACCTCCCGTGTCTGCCATTTCAATTTTCAACCTTTTTTTTCTTTTTCTTTTTTCTTTTTTTTTTTAATTTTTTTTGGACTATCCTATCCACTAAAATTTTCCCGTGTATAAATAAGGTCTCCCAACCAATCAAAAGCACTGCAATTTTCTGCAAACCAAATCGATCACATCCAAATTCCAATCCAAGAAACTCTCAGTCTCACACCACAAAATCATACATTTTACATTTGTTTTGCTATTTCCTTTCCATTGCTCCCAGCCAAAATGAACCACCCCAATAACGAAGCATCCCAACCTCCCCTCTACCCCTCCGTTTCTCCTCCCACACACCAAAACACAAACCCTTTTCTACCAACACCTCCCGCTGAAGACATCAACCCTTTTCATCAAACACCTCCGCCAATGCCGCCATCCTCGTCCGAAGAAACACCTCCTCACGATGCATCCTCACCGCAGAATGAGAAAACCCAAGAACCAAAACAAGCTACTCATGATCAAGATATTCCATCCTCATCAAGCGGCTCATCTCCTCCGTCAATCCCACCAACTCCAAGTGAGGAAGAAAAATCAGCGCAGTGGGGGACTCACGTCATGGGGCACCCTGCCGTCCCAACTAGCCATCCGGACAACAAAAAAGCAGCTCTGTGGGGTGCTGCCGGATCCGAGCAAGCCCAGAATCCCTACCTCCAGTACAAACCCCTTGACAAGTCCAACAACAACAGTCCAATGGAATCCATGCTCCACGTCTTCAACTCCTGGACCAACAAGGCCGAGTCCATGGCCAACAACATCTGGCACAACTGTATGTATATATATTATGTTTCTCATCTCTTATATGTCTATATATGTTACTTTTAACTCATGAACATATTAAGTATCTAAGTGTTGTGTGAACCGCTTCTTGAGAAAGCGATTCTGCCCTTAAGTCTTTTCGCTAGAATTGCTTTATATATGGAAATCATTTGACATGTGCTTATCCTGGCACATCATGTTTTGCTAACAAACGCAGTTGGAGACATTTTTTTTATTGTAGAAAACACTTTTAACTATTCCAGAAGCGCATAAAATTTTAGTGCAGGACGTCGTCTGTCTTATGATCGCTCAAAAATCGATTAAATTGATACAAATTAACTAACATCTAAACTAATTTGATTGATCGATGATATCATGTCAGTGAAAACGGGGACATCGGTGTCTGGAGCTGCGTGGGCGAAGATGAACCTGACTGCGAAAGCAATAACAGGAGGAGGATTTGAGGCCCTGTACAAGCAGACATTTGCGACTTATCCCAACGAGAAGCTGCATAAGTCATTTGCCAGTTATCTCTCCACATCCACAGGACCAGTTGCCGGAACTCTTTACCTCTCTAATTTCCATACAGCTTTCTGCAGCGACCGCCCTTTGTCCTTCACCGCCCCCTCCGGCCAGGTCACCTGGAGCTACTACAAAATCATGGTACCATTGGGAAATATTGCAACTATCAATCCAGTGGTGATGAGGGAAAATCCAAGGGAAAAGTACATCCAGATTGTGACGATCGACGGCCATGATTTCTGGTTCATGGGTTTTGTTAATTACGAAAAGGCGTCGAGGCATTTGACCCAAAGTATTTCAACCTTTGTGGCATCTGGAGTTGCCGTCAAACCAGCCGTTGCTGCTGACAATGACATTGCATACCAGAAGCCTGACAAGGCTGACTATTAGGAGAGCTACTAATCTTGTTAATATTTTATTGCTTCTCTGCTCTGCTCGTGAAATTATATTGTCTTGCTTTTCTTTTACAATTTTTAATTCTCTCACCCGATCGACCGAGATTATTTCGTTCCATTTCCAAATTTCTGGCCTGGCCAGTTATATATACTCTTTCACTGATTGTAATTTCTTGATTGTTATAATACGATAAACCTCCGTGCTTGCTAATCCCACATCAATCACAATCCTCATTTTCGTATCGTCGTAGCCGCACAATAAGCTAATTAAAATGACATATTCTCAGCTAGTATTTTTTTATAACTTCTCCATTTTTAACTTATAAAATCTGTAAAAATACTTCTGGAACTGTGTTTATAAATTGTATGTTGAGACAGCTTCTACAAGGCTTATTTGTTAATTAATGGCGTGCAAAACTGTGATATGTAACTCATATTTTATTCGGTGTTGCAAATATTTAGAAGTCATCATATAAAATCTGTTTTTGATGTCATTTTTTCCACACTAAGTTTCTAAAAATTCAAGAACTCTTAAACCATGTAAGTAGTTAAGATTACTCTGTACATAACTCTTTTATTTTCTGTTCAATCTATTGTAACTTACTGCCAGATATTCAAGCAGTGCATGTGTTTTTTTTTAAATCACATAATAAATGCCTCCTTATTAATTACGAGGATTAGAAATTAGGAAATATGTAACAGATTTGCTTGCAACAACGTCACAATATAACTGACTTGAGGGAAATCTGACCTAGCTAGACATATCCCTAATTAAACAAGTTGGAATTGACCTCATGAAGTAAATAGGGTTTGTTGCCAATCCATTGTACTATTGATAAGGTTGACAAAAAGGGTGAACAAATATATAGAAAGTAAAAAAGGGAAACAATAATCTTAGTTAATTAGCACAAAAACAAGGCATCGAATATTTAACATTTGCAGAAGTAATAAAAGCACAGTTTTAACAAAACCAGACAATATTCTCCAAGAACTGCGAAGAAGAATACTGCGCATGCGTATATCGCTTCTGGTTTTGCGTCCTCCTTTTTCCATAGTCAAAATAGTACCGGCAAAGCTAAAAGAAAGATTAATCGTAACAATTTTTCTTGGTGCTGTTATTAAACCAGAAATAGTATTAAAACACACAACAAATAAAATAAAAAGAATGGAACTGGTGAGAAAATTTCTTTTGCATGTCATTAATTGCGGGGTTGACTGAAAAAGAAGATACACCAAGGCCTTGGCCATGCAAAAAAAAAAAAAAAAAAAAAACTTGGTCGCATTAAACTGAATTAATTTCAACTCCAACTGAAAAAACTATCGCATTAATTAATCGAAATGGCATGAATCGAATAACATACCAGAAATTGAGTCATGAGATTGATCATTTAAAATCTTACATCCCAGTCAAATTAACCAGAAAAAGAAAAGAGAAACACAAATCTAAGATAAGTACGGCTTAATTGCACTGTAGTCTATTACAACTTGACCTAATTAAACCTTAAGTAATATTAAGCAAAGAAACCCATGAGGCAGCCACACAGAGGGCAGTGTGTGACGACGTGGGGTACCAGGAGATAAATGACTTGGCGAGTGCAGCAGGTGGAACATATCATAATAGGCGTGTCTTGATCATGCACACTAATGTTCCTGCAAAACAGATTAAGAGGCCATTGCACGCCGGCAGTCACAGCGGCCGGCGGGTATAAGTCGTAGCGATCGGTCAGTAGAAACCACATGTCGCTGACGTTGTACAAACCTCCTCCCAGGTTCACTCTTGGCCTTAAATCCAGAATAACAGCTCCCCTCAGCCTGTTTTTGTACATTAGAATTTGCGTCTGCAAACATACATGCACACACATGTTCATTTCTTACTCTTGAATTGAATAAATCAAAAGAGAATCAAGAGACAACAAGAGAAAAAGGGTGTTTGGAGAATCATTTCCCATAAAAAAAAGATCTGACTGAGTGAGTGTGTATGTATCAATGTATGTGTGCTTCCAGAACCAGATAAAGAGAGGACAATTTCACCTCAACGTCAAAGCAGCGTTCCCACGGATAGGGAACAGATTGTTCAGGACTGCCTTGAAGAAATGCCCACAAAGAAGGATCCATGAAAAGAGTATGAAATTTGCTAAATGAGATTTAGAAAATGAACATAGAACCTAGGAAGCTCAAGAAACACAAAGAGTGAGGAGTATTGAGTGAGTTGCTGGTATTTATAGACTACAAACTTACAACAATGGGGCTGGCTCCTTAATTAATTTGGTTTTATCTGGGGTTTGCACACCCAGTGGAAATTTATCGGGCTAATTTGTGGTGATAAATTTTATTAGGTAAACAATAAAGAAATGAAATGTTATTAGGTAAACAATAAAGAAATGAAATGATTTTGGCAATCATTTTTTCTCCCCTTTATTCATTTTTTTAGCAGTCGAATTGAATAAATAAAAAGAAGAATTATGGGAGGGAAACAAAGGATTAATTAAAACTTAGTTCTTAAGTTTATAATTAATTTATAAGGTATGCGGGTTAACCTAAACGCGATATGTTTATAATAAACGACAAGTAAGTTCAGAGTTACGTCATTTAACACAATTAATTAAATGTGATGAAAAATGACAAATTTTCCCTACAAATCCAAGTAATAGTGATTATAGAGTTGAATGTAATAGACATATACTGATTAGGTGATATAAATATGTGATTTCCCTAATATTACTCATTACATTATTACAAATATGTGATTTCCCTAATATTACTCACTTAGTACTACAGTTTAGTGATATTCCTTTTCACTTGTAAGTAAGAGGTCTTAGGTTCGATTCTCGCCAAAGACGAATTTGAACCACATTATTGCTAGCCTATTGTGATGCTAAGCCTACATCTTCCCCCTTAGTGTAGATAATATCATAATATCATTTGTTTAAAAAAAAAAGATAATATTTTTTTGTTAAAAAAAAAAACGAAGGCTGGTGGGAGGTTGATAAATAAACATGCCTTTGATGAATATAGATTATTAGTTATTACAATAATAAGACTTGTGTACAAAACCTTTTCATATATATGTCTTGCAATCTAATATATCCCACATGACTGTATATGATGAATGATGGCAATCTAAGTTCCTTGACCACATATAATGTATTAGAAATACAAAAATAAGGGAGGTCTCATGTTTGAGGCTCCAAGATGCTGAGTTTGCTTGATTGTGGTTGAGGAAGACTAAAATGTCTCTGTGAGTCTTTTTAGCCCCCGGAAGGGGTGGATAATCGTGGCTAGCCACCGGTTCTTTTTTTTTTAAAGGAAAAAAATGTATTAGAGAAATATTTTAATTTATAATAAGTCTATCTGTTACGTCACAGTCGTTGCGTGACTTATCATTAATTATGAGAAATCGAATAGTTGTCACGTGACTTATCATTAATTATGAGAAATCGAACAATTGTCACGTGACTTATCATTAATTAAGAGAAACCGAACATCTTTAATAGTATGAATGTCCTTACAAATGAAAAAAAATATTGCATCTTGATTCTTTTTAAACTTAAATAGGGTCGGATTTTCAATTAGTATCTTTCTTTTTAGCTAGAGATTTGAGGATTGCAGATTTAATCATGTTTAGCCGGAATTGAATTGTGTTACTGACTTTTTGACTCAGTTAGGGCATGATCAAGATTTGGACTTCACAACTTTTGTGAACCTTAGAGTGGTTTAGTTTATAATTTAGTCTTTTAGGAGATGGATTAGAATGACCTTTTTAGGGCCAGACAATGATTATGTTTGGCTTCAACACCCTCTTTAGCGAAAACAAAATAATAATTTCCTTCTCTTTATACTACTATTCATTTTTGCCATTTAGAAGATTACGAAAGAACACCGATTAACTCACTCAAACTTTTTATCTTTACATGTCACATGAAATATCTGAGCAAGAACACTGAACTAATCCTCGATATACTTTTTTTAACAAACGATAACGGTAATGATTTAAATTGTTAGTTGTTAAAGGAGAGAGGGATTGGTGGGATCGATCAATATCTTCCCTCTTTTCTTCGGTTAATCGAGGAGGCCCGAACAGTTACAATCATTGATGCACAGCTTATGGTACCAAGTATCATTTCCAATATTCAAGTTTAACAGCATCAAAACTCAAATGCAAAAAATAACATTCAATCCAAAATTGACTAGCAATTACTGATTCCGAAGCACTACCAAAGACCTCCTCCTTCGGGTTAAACCCGCTGTATGTATCAGTTTGTTCATCTTACACTAACTTGTTAAACTATTCATTTTTGGAAGCTTTGGAAACTAACATGTGCCACTAACTAGAAAATACCAACTCACAACACCATAGGTGCATGCACTAGCATCAAGCAAAGATCAGTGATTTAACGCTTCTTCTTGCTTCCTTTTGCAGCACCGGATTTGGATGGACTGGCAACCAGGTACACAAATAGAACCACGATGGAGACAACAGAGATCAGAGACCCGTACTTTGCCAGAAACCTCTGCATATAAGAAAAGGTCGAGATGTTAGGGATGAAGCAAAGGAATGTTCAGTTCAGAAAATATTGTAAAGTTCGTGATGACTTTGACAAATTCAGAGAACAAAAGATTCAACAGCATATAAAAGAGTATTTCATACCTTAACCTGAAAAGTCAGGCCCCCAGCAGAGATAATTTCATGAAACCACAAAACACCACCTCAGTTAACACCGTAAAAGTTGTCCGAAATCAGATTGCATAATATAACCCTTATTTAATGGAACTTACCCACTGAAACTTCTTCTCAGGAGGCCTGTCTGCCAGAACATCCAAAGGAAATATTGGAGTTGAATAAGACTCCTATAAGAAACAGAAAAAAGTCAGAAGGTATACATTTATACAGCCAAAATGAGTAGCAAAGGAACCGGTCGCAGGCATCTCACCTGTAAAGCAGCCTTTGTGGGAATGCGGAATGTAATAAGAGCTGGTGCACCATTGAAAAGTAATTTTTCTTTGGCCTCCAATTCAAAAGAGTGGGATATAATGGCACCTCTGCAAATCCCATTTAGGCAGCCATTAACTAAGAAACAAAAGGAAAGTAAGCCATGCAAAGCAGAATATGTTATGAGGAAAAGCTGGAACTTACGCATCAAGCCTTTCCCATGACTTGGAAGTGTTACCGCTGACAACCTCAAAGATATCTTGAGGCCAGCTATCATCACTCAAGCTTACATCATAAGCCGTTCTGCAAAGGACACATTACAAACTTTTATTACTAATATATAAGAAGACGTCTGAGAATAAAAATAAAAATAATATACAAATAAATCTCAGTTAACTTAACACACACAACCAATAGAGTGGTGGAAAATCGAACAAATGTAAGAGTGGATTCCCATACAAAAACAAAAGCCTGACGAAATGGTTGTGCCTTTATCCTGATGCAGAATTAAACAACTAAAGCTAATGCAAGTGGGCAGGAAAAGAGATTCAGAAATCCTCGTATATTTGACCTCAAAGAGCATTGTTAAGTTATATATAAGGCACACAGACATGAAAAATACATAAAAACGAATTCCACAAAACAAAAAAAAATTGTTGAGAATAGTGCTAAAATGAGTTGCAGGGTGCTACTAAATCTTGTCAATCGCTAAAATGTCAATTAGATACCCATTTGGGCATGACGTTAGCCTTATAAAAGAATTAAATTTAAGGAATTTTATATCACCAAGCTATTTTACGTTGAAGGGAAAACTACAAAACGAACATTAAAAACTGAAATGCTTTCACAACTTGTAACACTAGTACATACTTCAACTCAAACATATCTTCAATCGATCCCTCAAAAATGACCAATTCCTTCAACAATTTTCTCTTGCCTCACCTTCCCCAAACTTTTTCACCATGCCTTAATTAGTTTCGGTAACACGGCCATTCTCTATGCAACAGGTACAACATATAATATAAACCCGACTAATACTGCAACATTGAGATTCAAACATTAATTGCAGCTTAATCTTTGGAATGCTTATGTTATCAAATCATCCATCGTCGTACCCAGTGCACAAGGCTCCCGCTTTACGTAGGGTCTGGGAGAGGTGAATGTCCCATTTATGAGGAGGCTGCTCCCAAGTCTCGAACCCGAGACCTACCGCTCATGGCGAAGGCACTTGCCATCGCACCAAGTGCGACCTCTTTATCAAATCATCCATACAGAATAAAAAACATTAATGTCTACAGCGGCATGCAGACCATCAGTTGGGGATCAGTTGACGAAACAATTCTGGTTTTGAATTTCTATCCAATACAGAAACAAGTAAAATTCCAAGATGGAAAACCTAATTCGTCTAATTTGCTCAAAATTTCACAGCAACCAAACAGAAACAGGATTCAACATACACATCCAATAAACAACAACCAATTTACAATTTAACCGCAATACTCAGAGATAGATAACCCATTTCAAACAAAAGGTAAGCTAGAAAAATCCTACATGGAGGCAAGGATGGATAAACATGAACAAGCACATAGAGATCGAGCGAATCTAACAGCAAGCATGTAAAATTACTGAACGCTAAGCTGGATCTGTAAATAAAGAAGCAGATATAACGAAAACTGAGATCGGAAATGGAGGGACAAGAAGAACCGTACGAAGATCCTTGGTTGTAGATGTCGATGGAGACAAGGACGCGCTCGACGCCGGACTTGAGCCGGTTGAGGGAGGCCTTCTTGTGGGCGACGATGAAGGGCAAGTCGGAGCTCGCGAGCACCGACGTGAATAGCAAGAGAGCTACCACCGTCGAGAGGAGAGCGCTGCCGATCGAAATCGCCATTTGGATTTCGGATGGAGGTGGTGAGTCGTGACGGAGTCGCTGAGGTGAGGGGAGGTGAGGTTTGGTTTAGACCCGTTTGCTTGGGATCCTCAACTCGGGAAAATGTTAAATTCACACTTACGGACCTAAGGAAAACCCCTAGGGTCTGTTTCGTAACTAAACTTAATTGGACTCTCCTCTATACGAGAGATTTTTCAGTGTTTCCGCCTTACGAAGTGGTACATCATGTGTCTTTATATAAATGGTGGGTGATGTGTGTTAAAATGTTATTAACTTAAAAATTAAAAATTTCTACCACTTGCATAAAAATACGTGATGTACCATCGGTATTTCCGTCACAACTAAAAGTTTTCCCCTCTATACGGATAGAGGGTGGAGACCCTAGCCTAATGTACCGGGCCCATTTTGATGCTGGTGACAGGTGAGTATATTTTAATTTTGACCCTATCTATTTTTCTTTCTTTCTTTTCACAAAAATACAAAAAAACAACGTTGAAACTTTAAATAAAATGGACAATTTGAATTTTGTTTTGTTTCTGTTAACAAGAAACAGAAAAAACAAATATTTTCTTTTATCTTATAGCTCATAAGACCAATTTTTATTCTAAGACCCACGCGACTTATGTGTTACTAAATCTTTAAAACAAACTGAAATAGTATGTCACGATCCTTAAGATTGATCGTGCTTCGATATAAATGTACAAGAGTGTGCCTACGTTCTTGTACTTAAGGTAACTTCCTTTTGTTAACGCATGGTTCTTTTGATGCAGGCCTAAGAAAATGCCCAGAAAAATAAGAGATGACCAAGGCCCAAAGGAAGAAGGGAGGACCAGGAGACAACTTTTTGGCACAAGGTAAACTATCTCTAGAGTGCTAGGCATGCAGTGCTACGTGAAGTGCTAAGCAGACCAAGGTGCTAGCCTGAGACCACCATACCAAGGTGTTAGGCCGAGACCACCAAATCATAGTGCTAGGCCGAGACCACTAGATCAGGGTGCTAGGTTGATACCACTAAACCATAGTGTTAGGCAAGCAATGCTAGGCAGAGTGCTGGGCATGCAGTCCTAAGCAGAGTGCTGGGCATGCAGAGTTGTTTGTGGACGACCACATCCCCGAGTGCTCTTCGAACAGCCACTACATGAAGGCATATTGACCAAGACTAGATATTTATAAGGTGGATAGGAAGATGTCACGTGACCTTTATTTGAGACCACCCATTTGGCCTTCCTTAGCAAGGTGAGTTTGCCTATATAAAGAGGTCATTATGTAAAGAAAGGGGGTTGGACCCTTCCATCTGGGGAAGGCTCCCAAGTCAGTCCGGTTGTAACACAAATATATAAACAGATTACAGTGGTCGTAGTTTCGTTTATCAGCGAACCACTATATATCCTTGTATTCATTTCATTTCAGTCCATATCTCAAACCCACCAAGAGTTTAATATTTTAATTTGTTAACTTACAAGTTTTGAGCATTAACACCTTTCATGATCAATAAATTAATATCTACATCAAGTTCATTATTTTATTAGATATACGAACAGAGTTTGAAGATATACAATTTTAATTCCTTATTCATTTTTGTTTTGGTAAAGTTAGAAATTTTCTTCTTTGACATAGAATGAAATAACTAATAAGTTTGAAAACAATGCTATGCATACCTTGTACATAAACATCATCATAATGTGTAAGTACGTGAAGTGTATTGTGTATATTGTTAACTAATACATGCACTATTATATATGTGTTTGTGTGTGTGTGTGTGTGTGAAGGGGCTTATAGTAGTAGAAGTGATTTGGAGAGAAAGAAGAATAAGAAGGAGGAGGGCCTAGCATGAAAGAGAAGAGCCTGTGAGATTAGCCAAGGAGACTGCCTGGCAGCCAAACATGAATTTTAGACATACGACAATGCCATTCATGTGATTGGAGGCAGGCAAGTCATCCTTGGCTACCAAACAATGCTCTTTTCTTCATGTAAGGCCTCCAGCTTCCTGCATGCACTGGTCAAACTCAATCCATCATATATCGATCGATCTTGCTTCTTTACGGGTACAATGCACAATGCTGACAACCGATCCTGCATTGTTATAAGAAGCTGAAGAAGAAGAAGAGGAAGAAGAAGAAGAGAAGGGTATAGCATGAGAAGAAGAGGCTGTCAAGTTAGCCAAAGGAGACTGCCTGGTGGCTGCTGCGGAGAACCCAACAACACGTAGGAGAGTGAGTACTTACGTACTGCCACCTCTTGGATTGGATTGGATTGGAATTAGGAGGGCGCGGCAGCACAGCAGGCAAGTCATCCTTGGCTACCAAACAACACTCTTCTCTTCATGTTATACACTCTCTTCAATATTTCCTTTTCCTTTTGATGACCACCAAATGTGATCTATCTCATCTAACTATCCCATGCTCTAATTCAATCCTTCGGACTCCTATTTATAAGCTGGCATACCAAGTAGTGATCATGATCGATTGAGAGGAATAATATTAACCATGCATGCATATAGCTAGAGGTCGAGATAAGATTCTGATCAATGCATCATGGTCAACAATAGATCATCGCCTATCATCAACTGCAATTGGCCCTCATCAGATATCCTTTATCTCATTTCATATGGCTTTAATTTGGCTTTGGCTCCTCCCATACCATATATATTGGAATATATTCTATCCTCCTCAATTACTTGTATGTATTTTTATGCCGACCCTTTAGCTGCTTTGAAGGACTTGTAGGCCTCAGTGGATTGGATCATGGATGCATCTTTTGGAAGTAAATTTCCGTCTTCTTCTTCTTGGACAAAATTGCATCTACAAAACAAATAACACATTAGGTCAAGGCCAAAAGCCTCACGCGCCCAATGAATTGGTGGGGGGGGGTCTTTGGCTGAAGAACCTCCGATACCAAAGTTAGAATTTTGAGGGAAAAGTGTTTGGAGAATTTAGAGAATTTTGCAAGAGAGTTAGAATTGAGTTTTGGAGAAAATGAGGTAGAATTTATAGGGGTATGACCAGCCCCTTTGGGAGGATGGGGACCGGCCACTTGGATGGTTTTTTGGGTGTGCTTCATAATTTGTTAGCTAATTAATAAATTAATTGAGTAATAAATCAATTAATTAGCTAATTAATATAATTTGAAAGGATTGATTTGGAGGTTACCTTGTGGATAAGATTTGATGAGGATAGATGAGATATGTTTTGAATAATTACCTATTTTGAGCACTTTTGACCTTGATTGAGTCATGATTGTCCACTGCTCGCGCTTAAGAGTTCCGGTATTCCTCGAGGGTAATTTTGTCATTTTCACCCTATAATCCACATGTCACCTCCATATTTTTCTCGATTATTTTTTGCTCCACACATCTCAAAGCCAAGATTTGCCCTGCAACTGGCAATACTTACCTCTCTTCTGCTAGTGATTTAATTAAGTATATATTTTGTAAGTCTAATGGTAATTTGTTTGCAACGCCCCATGCTGTGCTAGCTAGGTGTGTTGAGTCACATATCGGCGCACTACTAGCTAGGTTGATACGGGCTCTAATCATATATAAGCGATTATAAAGAGCCTCATACTGACTAGTTGGTTATGGGATAGTGCCGATGTTGGTGCGCGTGTGCATCCCTTGGCTCGCTAGTGTTGGTGACTAGCTAATTTCATTATTCACATATGAGTATGGGAATCTAATGCGAGGAAGGATTGCTCTCTTCGTGCCAATCTCTTATTTTTCATGGCCACTTTTGTACGTACGTTGAAATTAGAAAAGAGATAGAAAGAGAAGATTTTGACATCAGATATAAAGGAAAGAAGAACAAAATCTAAAATAAAATCCTTCTCCCTTACCTATACAAGTAATATGGAACACTACGTACTAGTTTGGTACTGAAGTACTTTTATAAAAAATGGGTATAAAAAAAAATTGAGCTCAAAAATGTGTTTGGTAAACATTTCTTATTTTCACAGTTTTAAGTGAAAAAAAATGCTGAAAACGTGAAGCAACAAAAATGAGTTTATTCTCACAGCACAACAGAATCAAATTTTTTTTCAAAGTACAGTAATACCAAACCAGCACTACTACTAATAGTACTACCACTCTCCTCTCTAGATAATAGATACCCCTTTCTATTCCTTTTTTCTTCGTCTACCCATCCCTCTGCCTCACATCTCTCACTCAGCCGTGATCTCTAGGAGAACATGATTCCAGACTTTTCCAGCGGCATCGGTCAAGTGTCAACCCATTAATTGAGAATTGAGATGCCCCACTCATCCACCTGTTCTTACAATGTCAAATGCCTCCCCACGAAAACCATAACCAAATCTCCACGCTTTCTCGTCATTGACTTGTTTGATTTTACCCTCTAGCTCAATCGCATCAATTTACGGTTCAAGAAAAATGACTTTTGCACATTAATTTTTTCTATTCACACTCATGTTTATTTTCATCTTTAATGTTCTTTTAATTTGAGATATGCAAATGTTTATATCTAAAGAACCCTTTATTCAATCTAAACTAAATTATTTTCTTTCAAATACACCCATTGTTGAATATGAAAGAAAAAAGTTAATTTGACGAAAGTAACGTACCAGATTTGTGAAATGAGAAGTTCTTACATGTGGCCGACTGTGTGCAACTTTGCATGTCTCACAAAATTGGCGTGGCCACGGCCCAAAGAAACCTTGCTCCAATACAAGGGGCTCATGTTTTGTTTGTGCATGGCAGCTCCTTCTGTCAACTTATAAGGATTGACCTTTTTCAAATAAAAGGCCCAAAGACTAAAGTTTGATATGAGTGCATGAAAAAGCACATGTAATGTTCTATATTTCCGGCTAATTATGCAATGTTCCACGTTTTAAATTTCGTGTAATAAAATTGTATTTATTAGTATGAAACGTCATAGTGCCATCTTAGAAATATAGAGAATTCTCTCTCGTATGAACCTGTTTTTCAATTCAAAGTGTATGTGTAGACATCGAAATTTCGGTAAATAAATGTTGACCGATAAATCAAAGTTTCAGCGCTCATGTATTACATAAATTTTACACGTAGCGTGTGTCTAAACAAAAAATCGAGAATCATCGGAAAAGTCATCAAACAGGACACGTGTCAACACCTGGCAGAAACGACTTATTTCATCTGGAATATTATATTCAAAATTAGGCCTTGGAAAATTCTATAAATACAAGCCCATTTCATTCATTTGGGAAGGGGGGGAACCAAAATCATTAGGCAAAATTCATGAAGCTCTGAAACTCTGAAACTCCGAAGCTCTCAAGCATCCAGGTTCCCGAAGAATCAAGAAAGTGTTCTTCGTTCTTCGTTCTTTGTTCATCGTTCTTCCAAGATCAAGCACCGACGGCCCTTGGATTAACAATCACTAATTCAAGATCAAGCCTCGACGGCCCTTGAAGAAAGTGTTCTTCGTTCTTCGTTCTTCCAAGATCAAGCTCCAACGACCCTTTGGATCAACAATCATCCACCAATTCAAGATCAAAGCCCCGACGGCCCTTGAAGAAAGTGTTCTTCGTTCCTCGTTCCTCGTTCCTCGTTCATCGTTCTTCCAAGATCAAGCCCCGACGGCCCTTGGATCAACCATCCACCAATTCAAGATCAAGCCCCAAAGGCCCTTGAAGAACTTCCACCAATTCAAGATCAAGCCCGACGGCCCTTGAAGAAAGCACCATCGTTCATCATCCGTTCATCCAAGATCAAGCCCCAACGACCTTTTGGATCAACAACGTCGACAAATCCACACATACAACCGTTCTTCAAGATCAAGCCCAAAAGCCCTTGAAGATCCGTTCATCACTATTCTTCAAGATCAAGCCCAAAAAGCCCTTAAAGATCCGTTCATCACCATTATTCAAGATCAAGCCTCAACGGCCCTTGAAGAAACACTCATCCTCAAGTTCAAGCCCCAACGGCTCCTTGAAGATCCGCTCAAATCCACCTTCAAAGATCAAGCCCACGGCCCCTTGAAGAAACTTCCAACAGTTCATCCAAGATCAAGCCTCGACGGCCCTTGGATCAACGAAACATCCACAAATCAATACCTTATGGAGATCGAATCAGATGATCAAATTTGAGAGAGATTGTAACCCGAAATCATCAAATACAAATATTATTTTGTGCACGTTGTTCTTATCTCTTTCGTTTCAGGAAATTTTCGTGTTCACAGTATGATTTTCATATTTTAGTCCTGACAAGTCCGTTGGTGCTTGGCTCGACTCGTATCCACAGTCCTACATATACATGCTATATAGAGTTGAACTGAGTACGTAGGTAGTGAGTGTGTAAGCCTTAGTCTTGACGTACGTATACGCTAGTGCTACAAATTTTGTACAATTGTGTGGTTTTGAATTTATATTTGCTCTGCAAACCAGGCTAGCGTTACATGCATGTGTCCACATCCTTTTGGTAACATGATCGATGGATCTTACAAAGTTAATTAAGTTGTTTTTACATTAATTTTCATTTTATTGGAAACTTAAAGCATCTGACCTTCCTCCCCTCCTTTCCAAAATATTTAAAAATGGATGTGGCTATATATATATATATATATATATATATTTAATCATGAAGAATAATGATGTCATGCATCCTTCGTACGTGCTCGTGGGGTTCATGCATTGCGGTTTCATTGGCACTACTTGACACCCCCTGAATCTGCTTTTCTATCTCTCTCTGGTAGTTTTCAACACTAAAAAAAGGTCATATAAAAATGCACATGATGTTCTACGTTCAATTATTGTTGATCTTCGAGTACTATAGGCATAAATTATTCATTGTCACTTTGTTAGTGAGGGAGTTTGTAGCCTATTTGCAAGTTAACGAATATTTTTAATTTGCATGTGATTTAATATCCTAATAGATAAAATATGGATTCTATACTCATACGTCCTGAGTTCGAAACGTCTCATCTCCTTAATAATAACTATTAAAAAAATGAGTCCTTCCAACTTGAGTAACAAAACATAAAAGACCAATACATTATTTTCCTGTTATTCATTGAAATTATTGTCACATTCTAACCCATTATTTGACTAACATCGTAGATAATAGAGTAAAGCTAAAGAGAAATCCGAAAAAGTGATGGAGCAAATCTCGTCCCAAATTACCGGCATATGACGTGGCAGATCCAAGGACCAAGACATTTTATAGGAAAAATCAGCCAGCTGGTATAAGATGGTCCCCATGGGATCTCTCATTTGTGGAAAGATTTTTTATTATGACTGGTACACGGGATAGTATATCACGTGTTACTATACAAATAGTGGAATTTATGTGCTAAAAAATTAATATCTTAAACAATAAAATTTCCAAACACTTCTATTAAAACACGTAATGTACCTATTGTGTTCCCGTTCCAACTAAAAATTTCTGCTGCCTGCCTTAGCTCGCAAGCCACATGCGCACGTTCGTCGTCCACCTGGATTAAACAAACTCTTTCTCTTCGATGAATTTCAACGGAGGCTCCTTTAACAAAGCACAGAATCGACATTTCAACGTCTACGCCATGTGAGACTTGTCTCGGTCACTGAGCTTCCTGTTTCCAGATTCTCTCTCTACTCTCTCTCTCTCTCTCTCTCTCTCTCTCTCACATATCTGAGATAGAAATACAGATATGGAAGCTTCACAGCTCTCTCACTGTCCTATCCTCTCTGGAGCCAGTAAGTTATATTTCGGTTTGTCTTCTATTTTTATTCATGCACCATGTATCCATCTAAGATTTCATAGTCGGGTCAGCGACGGTCTATCTTCTAATCTCTCACTTGTTATTTACTAATAAACTTGTACACATTTTGGTGTTTGTTTTGCATTTATTGTTTTAATCTTTGTTTTTCTGATGGGGCTAAACATAGAGGTGGATGGCTGGTTTTTTGTGCAGGATGTTCTTGTTGTTATGTTTGAAACCAATATTTACACCCACAAAACAAAATGGGGTGCGCTTCTTCTGTTTATGCTATTCGAGGAAAGAAGAAGTTGACTGTCCCTGAAGTCGTGGTCTTTGTCCCGTCTACGCGAATCCCGGCTCAGTCTGATGTTCAAAAGCGTCTTAGAGGCCTCATTCCAAAAGATCTTGTTGACAGACTGTCGTCTCTTCGCAATCAGATTGTCTTAGTTGCAGAGGATACTGGTATGCTCTACCATCTTTTTTACATTAAACAGAAGAGGATCGGGAGAGATAATTGGCTCCTCAGTAACAGTCAATGTTGGGTTTCTGGGAAAATGTACAAGTATTTAGTTTTAGTGCAAATGTTGTTGTTGTTGCAGGTGGATCTGCTATATCAGAACTGCGGCGAGCATTGGAGGAGTACTTGTCTGTTTTAATTGGGCTCACCAAGAGAGGTTTGAAACTAGGAAGTTGCTACCACCCTCTCCCCTCTTCTCTCTCGTACACACACAAACAAATGCTAATTTGCATATAAAATGCAACAGAATATGGTCTGGAGAGATTGGTTGAATTCAAGTGGAAATGTTTGGAGGATGGAAAACAGGTAAATAGACCATCAAAAACTAGCTTTTTTTCAAGATGGGATAACCCGGATGATTTGTTATTAATTTTCCTTGCAATCGAGGTCTGATCAAATGTGATAACTTGCAGGAAGCATGTGCGGCAAACTCCTGGTTTGAAGTACTGTCTGTTCTGCACCTGATGGCTATGCTTACATTGTCGGAGGCTGACACCTTGATGATCCCGCTCGACCATTCTGGTTCGACTACAAGGACAGTTTCTTCAGGTTTGTACTCTTGTCCGCATGCTTTTATGATACATGTTCACCTGATGGCTAACCTTAACTATATTCTTTTCTTCCAGATTCCAAGAGAGAAGCTGTCGACTTATTGCTCAAGGCATCCGGCTACTTGGAATTCTGTGTCCGGGATGTCCTGGTTCGCATACCACCCGAAATCAAGTACGTAGAGTTGAAAGTAACATAACATTAAATTTGGGATTTAGACGGTGCCAATACTTAAAACTAATACATAATTTATGTCATGAACACAGGAAAAATTTGCCCAAAATTTTGCGGGATGGTGTGTTGGAGGCCATTTCTTATCAAACTCTAGGCCAGGTACTTTCTTGATGAGTGGAATCGATTTTCTTATGTTGACATTGACACCGATTGAGTATCAATGGTGATTTGCAGTGGAGAAACATGAATTAGATTAGTCTTAAGTTACAGTAATTGCTGGGAGGTAAATTTACAGATTTACTGATCCTGATGAAAAATACAGGGAACAGAAATCCAGCTTGGCTTAGCTGTTGAATGTCAGAAGGCCACATTGTCAGTTAAAAGGAGATTGGCATGTGAACAGTTGACCTATTTTAGTCAGGTTTGTATTCATGCTCTAGTCCTTCATTACTTCAATTCAAACCTACAGCTTATGCTTCTTTCGAATTTACTTAGACGACTGCGACTATATGCTCAGTTTCTATCTATTGTGTCTGTTCTGTTCTCGACATCAGGCCTATCACTGCTTGTCAGGATGCGACACAAATAATGGGTGCGGGAAGAAGCATATCTGGTTCATCAAATGGAAATTTCTCGAGTCAAAGGTTTTAAACAAAATCGATAATAAACCCAAATCTTATGATGTTGTTCCTCTTTCTGCATATGTACAATCAAGGTATATCTGTATCATATGTAAATTATCTGTGCAGGCTGCAGCATACTACTACCACGGCCTGATCCTTGACAAGGGCAATGAACCGTCATGCCACGTTAGCGCTGTGTGCTGTTTTCTTGCAGCGGAAGAACTTGTATCAGAGAGCAAGAAGGCTTGCTTAACCTTTTGCCTTGCAGCTCCAGTTACCAGGTGTATATTATTGACTCTTAATACTACCCTAAATAAGAGTCTTGTTCCTTTTTCATAAGCATTAATTGCCTTGATTATTCTTGATTTATTTTTTTCTTTGTTTCTAAATTCCAGGGCTCCTCCACTCTGGGGAGCTATGAGGCATTTGCATCAGAAAATTCCTGAAGTTGCAACAAGGAAATCCCAGATGTATGGCTACCTTTTAGAACAAGAAAAGTAAGGGGCCATTGTTTTCTCTATCTTCCTCAATTATCTGAGTCCCCTAAACATCTAATTAACCTTTTAATTACGGACGCAGGGTTCTACAAACATTGCCTGACCTACCAGAATTTCAACTGTCATTAAGACCTGATGACTATCAGCTACCTGAAATCGACCAGGCCTGGGATTCCGAAAAGTGGGAAGCTGAGGGCCAGACCTTGAAAGAGCACCTAAAAGATAGCGACGACGAGATTGAAACTCCAGAGTGATGTCTTTCGACCAGCACTAATCATGTTATTAGTGATTTAGAACAAGCTTAATTACAGATATCACATCACTATGTATATGTTTTATATATGATCATGTTCATCACTGCAATATGATGATCCAGGCAGTCAGACAAGCACATAAAATGGGTCATCCCCATTGGTGACAAGCTTGTTGAATTAAATGGCATGTCCTTTTGTTACACTACATATTGATGACAAAATACCTAATTGCAATCTAGGTGCCAATGAAATTAAATACTGCTCCCACATATTTTCTTAAGTTGTCAAAGACCCTATTAAATGTCCTCCCTTCAAAATTGAAAAGAAACGAGAAGAACTTACCTACCACTGGACCCAAACTATGGGGCGTTTCCACATTTGCGTCCCGTTACAGATACGTATCTCTGGTGATAGAAGAAAGAAAATTCCCAATACACAAATACTTTCTGCAACATCTCCTAATCAAAGAAGCCACCATTTCATCAAGCATCAAGGAGACAATTAGTACAAATAAATACGATTAATTGGCCCATAATTGCTACAGGGGGTAATATGTAAACTAAATCGTTAAGAGAACATATGTATAGCAAAATGATCAATTCAACACCCCACCACCACCACTATTCTGAGATTTTCGATGTCGTTTTCGGATGAAGGGATAGATCTCTTGTAAGTTGTATTGCTGAGTTCATTCAGTAGGTCGAGGCATGAGATTATGAGCAGCTATGAGAGTGAGAAACAAGTAGGCAGAGAAAGCCAGGTAAGAAAACGCAAGAGAAATGGTCATTTTGTTGCAGAACTCCTTCACATAACCGCATGTTGGCTGCCAAGTCATTTTCTTCTCCCCATACTTCCCCACGTACCCGATTGCGGTCGCGGCTGCGCACCCGGATATCATCATCACCATCATCACCTGTAAGTAACACAATTAACTAACTAATGCTGCAATGATAAATTACGAACGGAAATTGTTATTCACGCTCCAAAAATTTGCTAACCATGTCGTGCAAGAAGAGAACGAAGTAGTTTTTGAGGTGTTGAGACGGAGAACGGCGTAAGAAGAAGGATAGGAAGATCAATGAGAGCACTGAGAAGGCACACACCACAACATTAGCACCAACCAAGAACCTGTAACAACAGAAACCCCCAAAAGAAGTTAATAAATAAATAAAAGTGGTCATATCTGTTGTAAAAAATTGGATCTTTGATTTGCTTTTTGGATCTGGGTTTACTTGAAGGCAGTTGAGTAGGAGTAGTGAGCTTCGAACTTGAATCCGAACACGACGACGGATTGGCTGTTGGTGACCGTAACGGAGATGGCGATGAGTGTGAAGACAATGGCTGAGATTCTGAGAGCAACTTGAGCGGTCAACAAAGACATCCTCCGCCGTGGTACGCCTGAAGAAGTGACTTGGAGGACGGAGGAGCTATTCTCTTTGGGCGTCTCTGACGCCATTTCGATTTGATGATGGGTTGTTTGATCAGACCAATGGATACAGAAGACGGAGACAGTAGAGGAGGAGAGAGCCTAAATACATCAGAAAATGCAAAAGAATCTTTTTATCAAAGGTGGAAAAAGTCTTTGGCCAAAAAAAAAAAAAAAAGAACTTTAACGAAAAAATCCTGTACTGTTCACTTTAACGAAAAATCATATTTTTATACTAAAAAGTCAATTCTGTTACTATTCACTTTACCCTTTATTTTGTCCTTATCATTAAAACTCAAAGTTTTCAAGCCCTTTTCATTAGTTTTCCAAAAAAAAAAAAAGCCAGAGAAAATGGGATTGCGAGATAGAACTTGGTTGTTGAAAAAATCAGGGCAACCCTGCTGATGGCCAATCACAGTTGGACACATGTTTGAGTTGTGATAAAAAAAATCAACAACTTAGACACTTGTTCAGTTGTGATTGGTCATCAGTAGGAGTTGCTGCTGACCAACAGTTGTCAAAGAGCAAGGAGGAGAAAATCCAATGGTGAATTGCGATCTGAGGGTTTTAGAGATGGTAATAATAAGTGAGTCCAACCTAACTAGGACGGAAAAAGGAAAAGCTTCATAAATGGGTCCTCTGTCCGAATTTAAAGGCAAATTCTGAGAAAGAAAACACACAGTGTGGCATTCGGACCCCGGATTTTGAATTTTGGCGAAGACGTGACCTTGTTTTCATGCAAAGTTATAATTTGAACCATTTATTAAGTGTTTTTTTTTAAATATAAATTTTTTATAATGATCCTTCAATTTTAATCAAATGAGAAATTTTTTAGCAATGGTCCCTTAATTTTAATTAAATTGGAGAAACGGTCACTCAACTTTAATCCGATGGAGCATTGATTCGTCAACTTTAACCTAATTGTAGTAATGGTCATTCCAACATAACTCATTTTGACGGGATTTTGACGGAGTTGAAGAAAAAGGTCATAGCTATACTTTTTTTATGAATTAAGGAACTAATGGTCATTGATTTTTAGTTAAGGGACTGTTGCTCTAATTAAGTTAAAGTTGAGAGATGATTGTTACAAATTTCTCTAATTTTTACACTATTTTTCTTCCTACATTATTATTTTTTATTTCTCTTCATCCTCTTTATTTTATTCAAACTAAATGATAGAGAAAAATGAATAAACAAAAGGGGGTGGTCTACAAGAATGTGTGTGTTGAACGCGACTCAAATTAGTCATTGATGCAGTTAGCGGCTCTTGCTCAATTCTCTGGAGATTGAGGAATACTATTGAAGATATTAAGTGGTTGGCGACTTCTTTTGACTCTATTTCTTGGAAGCATGTCTTTAGAGAGACAAATTTCATGACGGACAAAGTGACTAGCATGTGTTTTAATGTTGCTACTTCCATATTGGGATAGAATCTTGCCCTCAAGCAACCCCCCACCCAAGCCCGCGACAAAGAACCCTCTACCATTTGATTGTACTAGAACTGGTTGTGACCTTCTTTTTATTTTATTTTTTTTCCTAAAAACCCCTAACCTAAGACCATGTTTATGGAGTAGCCACTACCATTGCGAGTCAAGCTTGTGGGCCTGAAATTTTGCCCTAAAGATTATGATGGACCGGTCCACTCATAGAAGCGGCCATAACAGTTGCTTGGTAATGGCGGCCCTAACTATCGGAGCGTGTATCCTTGTTTATGATTTTGTATTATTATACTTTCTCCAATCCTGGGCTAAATGTCAAATTCCCCCACTATTCTATCCCCCCCCAAAACCCAACCCAACCCAACCCAACCCAAGCCAAATCTTTGGGCTAAAAGCCAAATGCCAATTGAGGGCCAAATTCCCCCCAAGAAATAGCCCAGAAACACGTGGACTCTCCCTTTCTCGGCCCACTCTCAGCCCGATCACGCGCCCAACTCGCCCCACGCGGGTTGAACCCTTCAACTCCCGACAAGGTAGGCCTCGCTATCAATGCATGTGTCGGCCACCAAACCCAACCCAACGACTGGGCTTTTTGGACCGTTGGTTGATCCAACAGTCCAGATTCTAATTTTTTTTAAATGTAATTTTAAAATATATTAAATTCAACGGCTGAGATCGAATATAATAAAATCTAATGGTAAAAAAAAATAAAAATCTAACGGCTCAAATTTAAATCCAACTGCTAAAATAATTAAAAAAAATTATTTAACTCAAAATTCACCCAAAAACTCTATAAATACCTATGTATTTGTTCAAACATCTACACAAAACGCACTTTTCACCTACGTTCTTCCAATTTTTCTTTCTACCATTTCTCCTACAATATTATTTACACTATTTTTTTTTTGGTGAAAGTTGAACAATTGGTGAAAGTTGAAAGATTGGTGAAAGTTGAAGGTTTGTTTTGTGAAAAGATTTAGTGATTTTTCAATATTTATCGGAATTTAAATATTTTTATATTAAAATGTTCATAAAATTAATTTACGATAGTCCACTGAATTTAAAAAAAAAGTTAATTTAAGAAAAAAATTGGTCTAAATTCATTATTTAATAATCTCAGGCTAAAAGTTTAGGCCAGAAGGGTTAGAGCAGAAAAACTGTTTATAGACTAAAAAATTTGATTTTTAACCCAAAGATTAAAGATGATCTTATGAGAACAAAAAAGTTGGAAAATTAGGAGGTAGAGATAACATAACATAATATTGGAATAGAATGGAATTATAATTTATTCATGTGTGGTGCTCTGCGTGATTAAAGTAGAGGAAACTCCAACCGCCTAATCAATCAAATCATGAAAGAAAAATAAAAGAACATAGATCGGGACAAGTCACATGACTCGTGACTGAGAGTGACACAAAATTTCAATCATCGTGGCTTATTTCAAATCAAAGTCAAATTACAACATTCGTTGTTAAAATTCTAGTGCAATTGTGGAAGTAACTAGTTTATTTTTTAACCTTTTTAATAAAAGTTTTAAAAAATGATTATTTAACTGTTTTTGTCAGAAATTTTAAAGAGATCACCTAAAAATATTATTGCTTCATACTGTGACAAATTTCAAATTACACAAGTAAACAAATAGATGAAGCCATCAATAACTGGCACGTGTTGAATTGTAATTAATCATCACTCCTTGTCCTTATACCGTATTCTGTATATACACTTTATTTCTAGAAGAATTATTTTATAAAATGAAAATCCTGTGTTGGTTTAGTTTAGTGCAATGCAGGTGACTCCTCCTTGACCTTGAGGCTCCTGATTCAATTCCGGCCAAAAAAATATAGTAATAAAGTAGAACAAAACGCCAAAAAAATTTGGACATGACAGGAAGTAATAGTGACGAAAAATCTAAGAGCTTTATGACAGGAAGTAATAGTAATAATTTCAATTGTTCAACGTCTGCATTAGTTTATTATCTCCTGTGATGGAGTAATTGGAGTTAGGTATGGCAAAGTTGAAAGTATTTTGTTTGCTTCTTGCAACCTTCAAGAGCTTTATGACTAATCTAAGTGGATCACATCCCAACTACAGTTCTCTAATCAAATACATATCGATGCTAAACCAGCTGATCAACTATGAATTGGTATGTTCATCATGTGGAATAGTTTATCATGATTGTGACTTGTATACTTATTTTACTATTATTTGTGCATTATTACAAGTTTCTAATCAAATGTCGTAATATAATTGGTTAGAAACATAGGCCGATGCATCAAGTATCATAATATAATTAGTTAGGTTTATTTTATTTTTTTTCTAAGTTTCCAATCAATTGTATTATTATACTTGATGTACCGAGCCGTGTTCCCAACACACTAAAAAATTTCTCCTGAATCTATTCTAGACTTGAAGAGATTTTTCAATATGCCGTAATACGAGGCATATATTATATGTTATCATACAAGTGGATGAAAGATTTTTATTCAAATGTTCCTCCACTTGTATAATAACATACATATGACTTATATTCTCGTATTGCAAGCACACTAAAAAATCTCTCATAAACTTATAGAAGTAGTCCATCTTATAACCTCCATCTCTTACCGACGTTGCCGTAATGAGTGTGTGTACTCAAAAGTGGTTCCATCCCAAAAAACAAACGACTCCCAACCCAACCGTCCTTTTCTTTTCCTTCTTTTGTGTATTGTTTCGGTCAAGCAAGCAAGCAAGCCAGCAACGCGGGTCTTTTTTAGAGCAGTTCCACCGGAGGTGGAATAGCCCGGCACTCAGTGGAAAAAACAAGCTGGGACTCAGCCAATTCACTCCAGCCCATGGAATAGACTGCACCCAGCCTAAGCCAGTCCACAGGCCGACCTAAAATCGACAGAGGAAGGAGACGGGTCATTTGACGCCATGTTGACGTCATGGCTACCCCATCAACCCCCTTCCCCTGATAAATCCATATATTCAACACCATATCCCCCTTCCCCTTGCAAGCTCCGGCGAGACGACGACGAAGAGACCAGGATCGACTCTATTCACCATCCCAACCCCTCCCTCTCTGTTTCTCTCCTTGTTATCCGGACAACCACTCTCTCTTTCTCTCACTGTCACTTGCTCTTTCTCTCACTGTCTCCCTTCCACTCTGCCATGCCAGGATCCGCATGGCTTTGCCTGCGCCGAAGAAAGAACGAAGTGACGGGGGAAGGAACTAACCCCAATCTGAAACCCTATTCATAAAAAGACGATTCTACCCCTCTAACTCATCATCCAAACCATGGGATCTGAAGATGAGATGGGCAGCCTCGTCATTTTACACCATAAAAAATTTCTGGAATGGTGTGGTGCGGGAGCGTTGGTGTGGGGAGGAGGAGGTCCATTTCCAGAAGAAAAAAAAAGGAAGAAGTCAGAAAGTAAAATACCAAATTATTATTTTATAATAAAAATTAATAATATTTTAATAAAATTGACTAGGCTATTTAGTTTTAGGGGTGGAGATGCATTGGTCTATTACTGTTCATTAGAGTCTATCACTGTTCACTTGAGTGGATAAATGGACTGGGTGCTGACGCAAAGTCTTTAGGGGTGGACTTGCTCTCATGCACACTAGCCGTTCCTGTACTTTCTATTGCTGAATCACAAATCCATCAAATCCACTCCTAAAGTTTCTAACCATTTTACTACGGAAGAGGATCCCATCCAGATTTGCTTTGTCAGGATTTTAAGGATTTCCACTTGCAAACTATTTTCCTCAATCTCTTGCTAAGTTTCCTTTCAGGAGACTTTCCTAGATACCCGACAACGCCGTCATGGTATTCTGCGTTGATCATGTGAAAAATGTTAAAGCAAATAACCATGTGTTATCCGTTTGGAATGTCACAATGTCAATAAATTCATTTATACGATTAGTCATATGCAGTACTCCTTACATAAGTGAGACCCAGTACATGAGCTTGGGTGATGAGAAAATACAAAACCCCTTGTTTCGTATGTGTGGTAACACACGTGGCACGTATGACAATCACTTCTTTGATGGCACGTGGCACATATGTGTGGGAACACACGTGGTTGTATGCAAGTTGTCATGCATGTACGTGCTCCACGTTACCTGATTTGTGTTCTCTACGTATTAAGCTTTAAAATTCGCCATACGTGAGGTGACATATTGAGAGCTATTTCAATCCCAATCTAGTTTACTTATAAGCTTATGCAAGATCTCTCACATGTGATGATCTTACGTCTAACATGTGAACAACACAAACGAGGTGATATAGAATATGTATGACCGTTGAGCTATAACGTGACATTGAACCGTGAATATATTAATAAGCACTATTCAATGCGCAAACTAATCGGTTCAACTGAAATTATCATTACAATCTCGCGTACACAGACGTACCCAAGTAGACTACTGTAGCAGTGGCGTGCCATCCAACTCCTTACCTTTCTCATCTCAAGTTGGACAAAACTCCAAACGACAAAGACAGAAGCGAGAAAGGACAACGCCACGCTAGACAAACTAGAGCCGTCTCTCCGAAATATTTTTCCATGGAAACACTGAAAAATCTTTCCCCTCCTTTCCTCCTCCACTACTACTTACTTAGCAGTAGCACTTTTTGTTTAGTGCCCTTGTCAAATTTAATAATCTCGATTAAACGAGCAGTGTTCAAATTCTCTAATAATCATTATTATTCTTCAAATGATAGAGTAACTTTGACTGATAAGCGTTCAAATCTCTAAATACCGCCAGCCGGGAGCCATCGGCCTCCCCGCAAGCAGCCTCTGTTATTCCATGGCCTCCACCGGAGTTTGTCTTTTCCCCGCCCGCCTGCCATCCGTTATCCGTCAGGAACTGACGTCGTCATCATCATCCGGAAAATCTAAGTTCAATCCGATCTCGACTCCATTTCGGAGGCTAGCCGCTGTGTCTACTGACCACACTCCGACGAGCCTGACCACAGTGAATATCGGAAACGGCAAGGCCTCTGAGAAGGATGCTCATACGACGACGACAAAGTCAGCTGCAGAGACGAAGAGGCAGGCTGGTCAGGAGGAGAAGAAGTTGGATGCGGAAGAGCAGGGCCTGAGCTTGAAGGATTACTTCGAGCAAGCCAAGGATTTCATCAGCTCCGACGGTGGCGGTGGTGGTGGACCGCCTCGCTGGTTCTCTCCTTTGGGCTGCGGTTCCCGCTTGGACAATTCTCCTCTGCTTCTTTTTTTGCCTGGTAATAAAAATCACTCTGCTTTTTGAACTTTATCCAACTTTGACCTTTTCTTAAATCTCTGCAAATGACGGCATCATCATCACCATCATTACAAATGTGAGCTTTCAATTACGAGACAATGATTCTGATTTGCGATCGCTCACAGAGATAAAAGTTCAATGATTATCGCGCATGTCTAATTACTGCTCAAGCCTGTATTTTTGCCGCTCAACTAAAAATTTATGATTATTGGTTCTTAACTCATCAAACTGTGCAATTATGATATTTTTCATAAACTCTGTCAGAACTTTCATAAAAATGAGTCACGTGCCACACGTAAGGTCGAATCAAAAGGCAAATATGGAAAAACAAATGAGAAAAATTGTCCTTCGACTTTCACCCCATTAGAGAAATGATCCCTCAATTTTAATGCAATTGGATCAATAGTTCTTCAACTTTAACTCAATTGTAGCAATTGTCATTCCGACATGACTCATTTTGACGGAATTCTGACGAAGTTGATGAAAATGACCATAGCTACACTTTTTGATGAGTTAAGGGACCAATGATCTTGTATTTTTAGTTGAGAAACTATTGCTTCAATTAAATTAAAATCGAAAGTATTTGAATTCTTTTTTCCTAAAAAATATTTGGAATGAATAATGTAGGAATTGATGGGACTGGACTTGGGCTCACAAGGCATCATCAGAAACTTGGAAAGTATGTCCTAACTCAAATTTGTTTCTGCATTTCGGAATTAATTTTTTTGTTTTCCAACTTTTTGAACTGAATAATTTTGTTCCTTCTGCTAGAACTAATTTTGTTTAGTTAATTGATTTGATATCATATATGTTTAATTTTTTGTTTACTTGATGATGTGTGAAGGATTTTTGATGTCTGGTGCTTGCATATTCCTGTAAAGGATCGAACACCATTCACAGGTTCTTCCTTCTCTTTGATATGCCTCTGTAGTTTGTACTGATACAAACATTAGGTAGTTTCATTAGCATTGTTGATCTTGTGTGGCACAAAATGTTTGATTCACTCGGTCCTCATAGTATTCGTAACAGTGGTGAAAATCATATGTGAAGATAAAACGGCGCACCTTGTTCCTGTTTTCCTATTTGGTTGGATGAAAGAGATCGATGAATTCCTATATAATTTGGTCCTTCTATTAATTTCCATGTGTCAGACCTAGTGAAGCTGGTTGAAAGAACAGTTCGATCCGAGCATCGTCTCGCTCCAAATAGGCCTATTTATCTTGTTGGAGAATCTCTTGGAGCATGTCTTGCGCTTTCTGTGGCTGCCCTTAACCCTGATATTGACCTTGTTCTAATTTTGGCTAATCCAGGTAAGACGCTCCTCAAACAAAGTTCAAAGATTCCGGGATAAACGAGTAGTAAATAAGCATGCTGATATACGAAAATTCATGTATAAACTGTATTAGTTGACTAGGTCCATTGAATTTTCACTAATTCATCTTAGATAAGCGCAAAATGCTTAGCATTTCTATAAAAAACTAAATGATTTAGCTCTAATACGGAAGCTATTCAATTGATACTTTTGCTCACTCGGGTTAGCTCCTACCTGGTATCCATGTGCAGCTACGTCCTTCAGCAAGTCCCAACTTCAACCATTAATACCTTTACTGCAGGTCATTCCTGACTCACTTCCTCTTAGCCTTCCTCACATAGTGAGCTCAACGACAGGTCTGCTTTCTTTATTCCACCTTTTATTATGTTCGTTGCTCCAAGTTATGATGAATTACTGGCTCGAAGTTCATGTACTTGCAACAACAGAATTTTATTGAACAACCTGCAACTCTTTTTCATGAATTTAGGTTTTCTGATGGGTAACTTGGTGACGGGACTTAGACGTCCTCTGCCACAGACAGTTGAGAAGCTATCACGTGATCTTCTTGCGTCAACGTCTTACCTCTCTGTAAGACACAACTATGCGACAAACTAACAATGCTTTGTTCGCAAGTTTTCAAACATCGGATCAGTCTATACATTCAAAATGTGTTCAATCCTCATTCCATATATGGATGCTTATGATGTGTTGTTTTCAAGCTTCTGTTATGTAGCATTATATGTTATCACTAGTATAATCCATACCCCTGAAGTCAGTTAAAAGAGGATCGGTTGTCTTCTGATCTTTCATGTTTATTAATTGTGTTTGCGGAAAGAATTAATGGTTGAAGCCACAGGCTCTTGGTGACATCTTACCTCGAGAAACACTTCTGTGGAAGCTACAAATGATTAGATCAGCATCTCAATATGCCAATTCACGTCTCCACGCTGTGAAAGCTGAAACGCTGATACTTTCCAGGTCTACTATTTTTTTTCAAGGCTACACAAAGAGTTTGCAAGTAAACATGTAAATAGGGTGTAATTTGAGTTTACGGAAATTTATTGGAATAGTTGTGATCTGCTCGTCAAGTATAGTCATGCATCGGAGCACTTTACTGCTTTCGCCTGTCATCTTTCTAGAATGATGGGGCTAACTTAACTTTTATTTGTCCTATAAGTGGACTGGATCAGTTGTTACCTAGTCAAGCGGAAGGAGAAAGACTCAAACGCACCCTTGCAAAATGTGAGATTCGTACGTTTGCCAACAGAGGTCATTTCCTCTTCCTGGTAGGATGATTTCTATATGTGCATGTATACATTACATTCTTATTGGTGATAGTATAAGCCCTGATAAAACAAATGAATTTTCTCTCTGCTACTTTCCAAACCCAACATCTCCAAGGAAAAAAGTTAAATGGTAGAGTTAGATACTTAGGGTCATTTAATTGGAGTAATGGATCAACTTTTGTTGAATTAGCTACTCTCTGCTATGCCTGAAATTCCAATGCTATGCTGTTATTTTATAACCAGATTTTTGAGTTTGTAAGTTTTTACTTTGATACGTATATTTGTTCTCGCAATCCATGGCAGGAAGATAATTTTGATCTGGTAACTGTCATCAAGGCCACTTGTTTCTATCGTCGTTCCAGTACTCATGACTTTGTTACTGATTACATACCACTAACGCCTTCAGAAGTCAAAAATATAATTGAATCAAACAGGTGGGTAATATTTTCCTGGAATTTACAATTGCAGTTGTACTTTCTGCTATCTTAGCTGTGTATGAAGCCCCCAAGACAGTAGCTTTATTTATCCGTGTCGTATTATATTGAGCCACAGAAGAAAGAGCTGATGGAAATTATGCATAAGCTGGCTACAATATTACTAAACCTCTAATGTGTAATGTCTGATCACTGTGCATTTTGTGTAGATTTTTAACCATGGCCACTAGCCCAGTCATGTTCTCAACTTTAGCAGATGGGAAGATTGTGAGGGGCCTTGCCGGGATTCCTTCCGAGGGCCCTGTATTGTTTGTTGGTTATCACATGTTACTGGGGTTTGAAATGGCTCCCTTGGTAATTCAGATGTTTGAGGAAAGAAACATCCAATTGCGAGGAATAGCACATCCGATGATGTTTATGAAGTTCAGAGAAGGAAAGTTTCCTGATCCCTCTATTATATTCGACACAATCAGACTTCTGGGTGCAGTTCCTGTCTCTGGTGCAAACTTATACAAACTCCTCTCCACCAAGTCTCACGTCCTACTATATCCAGGTGGAGTGCGTGAGGCTCTTCACCGGAAGGTAGCAATCACTTTATTATTGTTATTATTTGTCTCTGAGAAGACTAGATAAGCCTAGAATTCCAATTATCTTAGTGGACCAGTTCCACTGAACTGAACTTGGAATATTTCCAGGGGGAGGAATATAAGTTATTCTGGCCACAACAGTCGGAGTTTGTGAGAATGGCAGCTAGATTTGGAGCCAAAATCGTACCTTTTGGCGCTGTTGGAGAAGATGATATTGGTGAAGTAAGGCTCCTCGTTAAATAAAACCACAGGTTTGCTGAGCTTTGGTTATTCACACCACTCATTCTCAGAATAATTATTGTCTCTTCTTTGTAATCAGCTTTTATTGGATTACAACGACCAAATGAGAATTCCTCCACTCAAGAAGTCTATACAGGAGGTAACAGATGAGGTTGCGAAAGTGAGGTAATCGATCTGAGATGATATTTTTTCGTTGATTCCAGTAGAACTTTCGGTCTTCGTGTGATTATACATTTCCTTGTCATCCTTGCTTCGAAAGATCAACGTTATGGTTGAATGTCAATGCGATCTTGTGATAACAGAATTGGCGTTGGCGGGGAGGTAGGAAACCAGGATGTACACCTGCCGGGAATCATACCGAAATTTCCAGGCAGGTTCTATTATTATTTTGGAAAACCAATTGAAACAGAAGGTAAGTTCTGCATACTTGTTCATGTGTTTACGTATGATCAATTGTGCAAGCTGATTGACTTAATTTGAACGTTACTGGGAACAATGTCCATGTGAAGGGAGGAAGCAGGAATTACGAGACAGGGAGAAAGCTCATGAACTGTATTTACAAGTGAAATCAGAAGTTGAGGATTGCCTTGCTTATTTGAAGGAGAAAAGAGAGAAGGATCCTTACAGAACGTTATTGTCTCGGATACAATACCAGGTCAGACATGGCTTCACATCTGAAATTCCTACATTCGATATCTGATCGACGAAGATATTCGTCGATGATCTTGGCGATCGACGGACAACCTCCTTGAACATCCTTGGTCACAAACACAGGATAGCTCATCTCATCACTTGACTCTAAAAACAGACCGTTGAAGAAGAGGGCAATTTGATTCAAAATTGTATGGTCTGTGGTTTAGTTGTAAAATAGTGTAATATTCAGGCCTTTTTATAATAATATCACGCTTATGGTTTTGGATCCTTGTGCCCAAATTCATGTGCCGTCCTTTTTCATTACATTTCACTCAGGAATGCATATGCAGGTTTAGTTAGTCGAGTTATTATGTTAATTCTGCTGGACGGTTGAAGTCGGAATTTAGAGTTATATTTTGAGAAACATCTGCTTAGAAGAGCGAGTTGCTTTTGATACTCTTTTATCATAATTAAATTTGAAATTAATAAAATAAATAATGATTTGATTTAAATCCCCTCTTCAAATTTTGGATTCAATAGAGCTTAAGGTTTTGTGCCATTTTGTAAATATAATTTAAACCCCTCGTCACTTTTGCGTCAATTAATTTCCGTGTTACAAAATTCAAACACGATATCTGGAGTTTCCCTCAAAAAATAACAAAGTTAGCGCAATGGCCCGGCCCAAACTAATTTCGGTGTTACAAAATATCAGTCCGCATCACCATTCACCAACCAACCAAATGAAAGGCAAAACTATTGACCCAATTCAGTTTTTATTAATTTGCACAAAGGTAGAACAGGGTTAGTGTCATTTGAGATGAAATGACCAACTATATATGTATATGTGAGAATATGTACACGGAGGAATACAGTAAACAAAAACAACTTGGACGTTTCAGTTGATGTCGAAGTACTTTGGATCATCCGGGAAATGGTATTCCACGTTCAACTGCGATTAAAAGATCCAAAGAAACAAGAGAGCATTATCAGCTAAGCTTGCACAATATTATTGCACATCGCAAAGACGAATGCAAATTTATAAGCAAAATTCCGTTCATCAAGAGCACTTTAGTTTTGATATGAGTGTGTGATGTGTATGCATGACCAAGTAAATATGCACATTACCTTTCCCTCGTCAGCGTCTGAGTGGCGTTGAGGGAACACCACCCTCAAGTCATTGTACAGGTAGAACCTGCGCTCCCCATCCATGTCTAAGCCTGTTCTTTGTGGTGTTGATAGGGGATCTGATTTGCACCTCTGGACTGACCGAGAACTTTTTTTAGGAAAAGGGCATATGAAACGGAGATGAAGAGCATAGCGAAGAGCACCATTACTGCTTTGGTTAACCCTTGAACAGCCATGTACATGTTTCCTGTCGGTTCCATAGCATGCATCAACACACTTGCGCTCCTTTCCGTTGCTGCTTCGGTACTCCTCATTGTTGAAGCTCTTCTCAACTAGGAACGAAGGAATGGACACCCTTCCCGTTTTAGGGGATACCTTGGACATATCCCCCTCATCTATGGAATCCACAAAATTAGAGCCTTCACTTCTAATTTCAGTTTTCTGATCTACAGATCTTGTTGTATGTACAATGTGTACTCCGGCTGTATTCTCTACTTCCTTCGCCTCTATCACTTTTGAGTTCAAATCAGTCTTCCCTTGTCTTGACAGGGGAGAATTTGGGCTGCATGCTAAGGTGACCTTCTGGCGTAAGAAAGTCTACTTCGTTTTGAACAGATGGGAAATAAACAAAAAAAAAAAAATTAAATTAGCCTCAGAAACATGGAATATCATAAGCCACACGACATAATTTTATAGTCCCTTAATGTTATTATAACTACAAAATCGTTTGAAAATCCATCACTGCAGCTTTAAAGCAATATAATTCAAAATTTGAAGTTAAGTTATACGTAGCAGATCTATTTTAATGCATCTTGCATATGTTGCCAGGTAAGCATATATCTGTACTTGTGAATGGTTCTAAAATGAAATTCTAGACCACGGTCGTTGTACTTAAGTTCTAAGTTGCAACGTTTTTCTCCTTGGATGTAGGATTACAACTCTCTGCTATATCTCAAATTTATAATGATGGATAAATTTCAACAAATTATATTTAACACAAAGTTCGTAAGCATCACATAGTAACAACAAGATATGAACACACTAAACTTACTTTGCTACCAGCTGGCATGTCACTTAAATCATAGTTGCAAAGAAACGTATGAATAGGTGTCTTCTCAGGATTGCTTAGAACCTGCATAAATCAAAGTATGGAGAGCTTAATTTAGTATGCTTAATAATGATAACCCATCACAATGTAACATGCTACACAGAGTGACGATTTCAACAAGTAATTCAGTCAAACCAGTACTCTGGTAATGAAAAACTTGACCCTTCAATATCTCTGGCAATCAGATAATAAAATGTATGCAGGAACAGACAACAAATACCAGTTGTATACGGCCCTTCACAGGAATACGCAGGCGGCTTGTGACAATCTGTGAACCATCATTGCTAAGGCCTTGTTTAATCTTTTGTCCTCCACTCCTATTCAATGCAGAATTTCCCGAAAGATGTATGGATGCGCAATACAATAAATAGCAATCACCTTCTACACTAGTTACTGAAAAAGGAAGCTTCTGTGATTGCGGAGAAAAGTTTCCCCCAGTGATGCTCAGCACAGCCAGAAAACCATCTATTCTCTACATATTTAAATATTCCAGCAGTTATAACATAGCAACAATGAATAATGTACAGGATTTACTACACAAGAGAACATTGACACTAACCTGACTGGGTTTGCCTGATATGAACCGACCAGACAGTAGAGACTCTTCGAATGAACCAACCAAGGATCTCTGAACAGAAAGGCCACTCAAACTTCTAACAAACCTCATGCAATGGGAGTTGGGAGCTGACCCGTGGGCGTGGGACAAAGAATAACTTACGCCAGTACTGTTCTCTAGAGAAGATGGAAGGAATTCCCTGTGAAAAATATCAACATCTTCAAATAGTTTACTAGCAATCCTAAACTCCCCTACTTCAGGGGAAAAGGGAATGTCTGCATCAGACTTGTAAAGTGTTTGTTTTACATTCCTTAAGGTTGAATGACAATCCTCCAACTCTTTGTCGGTAGTCCTGCAGCCCCCTGCAATTTTCAATCTTTCAGACAACCTGGGGCCAAGAGGTGACAAAGAATGGAAAGGTGAGATCACTTCCTTCGGAGATATTGATATTTCCCCACTTTGGATTTTTGCATTACTCCATTTTGTCAACTCATCATGTCTAGGTGAAGATCGATAACTATTTTGAGGTACAAGATCCTTGTTTTCCAGCAAAGGGCCATCTGTGAAAAAACTGGTTTCCATAATACTATCATCATGTAGCAATGGCATGCTCTTCTGCTCCAAGTAACTAGACAGAGAACAAGTTGGCCTGGTAAAACTACCTTTGATCCCAACATTTGCTTTCTTATGATCATGTGCAATAGGTGTACTAAAATTATCACCCATAGCAGGATAATTTGTTCCAGAAGTTCTGCAACCAATGTCCAAATGATCACCTTTAAACTGGTGTGGAAAAAGCATAGTATTCAATGGGGACAACAATCGCTTCCTGACTAGTGACCCACTGGTCACAGTTTCATTAGTTGTGACATTAACTGCAGAAGAAGAGTGAACAAGACCACATGAAACACCCCTCGAATCATCATTTAGAGAACTTGTTCCGGTCGATTCAAAACCTACAATCCTAGAAGCAGGGGTCTGAATATTCCGTCCATTTCTTGCAGTGATCTGATCAGCTTTATCAACAGAAACTATTGAAGAACCATGAACATTGTTAGTGACGTCCACGGTCCCTCTAAATCTAAGTGAATCATCTGGGAGCTTTGAAAATTCTAGGGAGGTTCTAGTCTGGTAATCTCCTAAAGAGGAGCATAATGGATTCCCTCCCACTTGGCTTGCACCGCCACCAAGCATCCCATCCATATCACACGCGCTCATACTAGAAAATCGAGGCGGGCTTTGTAAAAAGGAGCCCGGAGAAGGAGCTAGCACTTCCTCAGAAGTTACAGTTGAGGGCACTTGAGGCAATCCCATTTCTAAATTTCACAGGGTTAACCCTAACTCTAGTCTCTTTCTTTCGTTTTTTTTTTTTTTTTTTTCTAGAATGGGCAGGGCTGTCGAGGATTCGAGGGAGTCGGATCAGATCAGCTCATCAATTGATAGAGCTGCTATTTCCAATCCAATGAAGAAAAAAATTTCCAACTTGCTATGCTGCCACTACAACTAATAAGTGGTCTTAATCTCTCCTTCAATTAAGAATACAAGTGGTCTGTAGAAGCTACTACTAACTGCTAAGTACCTACCAAGGGGAGCCAGAATTCAAACATTTGAGTTACCACTCTTTCCAAAGAGATGCTGAAGCACATGGGAGTCGTGTGAGGATCACGAGTAGCGCGGATCTTCAGACCTCCGTAGCAGCAAGTCATGAAACACACGTAATTCATGATTGCCTGAAGAATCAGTAGCTAGGCCTGAAACAATATTCGCATGAATCTGTATCAGTACAGAAAAGAAAAGTCACACACGAAAAACGTAGTCAGTGTTTGCATTGATCAGAATTTTGGGCCAATTGAAATGCACATACAACTACATACACAAACAATGATCGCACAGAGTAGAACAAATTGTTTAGTCAATGAATCTAATCCTCGAAGCTCCTCAAAAATCAAAAGATTAAGATTGTCAAATCATGATCAAAGCATTGATCGGAATTCCGAAGAAAAAGTAAGAGCAATCCAACCATCCAAGTGGTGTAGAACGTACGTTTACTTGAGACGACAAAAAATTATATGAATTTGGAAATTTCACCGTCGAAGAGAGAGTTGAAGAAATGGATAATTGAAGCATCCAAGAGCAAGATTAAAGAAAATCAAAGCAGGTGGATAGGATCAGCGGTCATGGATGATATTTCGGAATCCGTTTGTTTCATCTGCTGCAGTGAGTTAGCAACAAAAAGAAGAAAATCAAAGCAGTAACAGAGATTGATTAGTAATTGAGTAGCAGAAGACGCACCGAGAGAAGCTGTGATGAAGCAATCAATCATGTCAGAAAATCACCATCCATGCAAACTGTGATCACTCTACAATTCGATTAACCACCACCGACGCTTGTGAAATCGGATGCGGTTGAAACCAGAAAAAAGAGAAGGTTTTGGTTTTGGTTTGGTAGAGAGGGAGGCAGAGAGGGAGAGAGGCAGAGAGGCAGAGACCAAATACAAAGTGGAGTGTGAGTCGGAGGGAAGGAGAAAAGGGAGAGGAGGCTCAGTTTATAATCGCAATCCAAATCCCAATCCCAAAATACGAGCAGCACCATTTCCATTTCCATTTTCAATTTCTTTTCTTTTTCTCCGCTGTAATTTTCAAAACCCCCAATTAATATTTAAAAACGCACTTTTCCATTCATTCGCAATCTCGCACCATTGTGTCTCTCTCTCTCTCTCTCTCTCTTAATTTTTGCGCTTTTTCTTTACCTTTCGACGCTTTGAGTTTAAAAATAAAATGAATGTTACCCTGCCTGCCTTGCCTAGTTGCCCGTGCGTTTCACTTTCTTTGTCATTGTTTGGCGCCTGTGGAGTCGGGACCACCACAGTCTTTCGTTTTGCTTGTGCCCCCCTACGCTGCAATCCCTGCGTACATCTCATCTATCGACACGTATAAAGCGCACCGCATTAACTATTTCAGTAATGCTACGTAAACCACATCCATAATAATTATGTAGGAAATAAACATATTAATTAACATAATTTTATTGTCAAGTTATTTTGATAAAAACAAAATTATGTTATATAATAATATAATAAATGTAATTTTTTTTTATGTCAATGACACATAATACTATTCTGACAACGTACCTGTATCGTGTATTTTTTCTTCATTCTCGCTTAATGGGAGACGTTCAAAATTTTAATGGGGCATATATGGATATAAAAACATGATGGGTAAAATTATAGAATAATTGAGTGGACAATATGATTTCGAAGATTAGGCAAATTTAAGAGGGAGAAGATTGAAAGAGAAGGCTTCTGAAATTGGGTAAGAATGTCTTTTAAATATATATCTTATCTTCAACGTGAAGCTCTCATCAGCAAGCTCCCCACCCCTTGTCATTCAAAATTAGTTTAAAATAAATCTAAAGAAAACACCAAAACTGAAAGGAAAAAAAAAAAAAAAAATTGAATGGGTCCGTCCAACAGATACATACACCAAAGTCTTAAGGGCCGTTCATTTTTTTTTCTTTATATTATTTTGGCTTGTGAATGAAGGTGTGCATGTTTTTATCATTGTGTTTGGCAGTTGGAAATAACTAATCATTTCACTTTCGCATGGGCATTTCCACAATCCGGATGAGGATATTTTTCGGATATCTTTGTGGGGATTTGGAAGATCAATCAATCGTGTCCGTTTATTTGTCAGTTTTTATTACGTACGGGAATAAGCTTGCTTCTTCCCAAGCTTATCCCTCAAAAAAACCGATCCTATAGCGCCAGCGCTTCGCGTTCTTTCTATTCAGTCCTATTTCATTTTGGGATAGGCGGTTAATACTAATATAATAAGTGAAGTACTCGTCGTCGGACCAATTGGCTCGGACACCAAACCACTCGTGCCCGCCCATTCTGTCTCGCCTTAAATGGAATGGCTCTCTTAGTTATGTTGCCCCCCGACCCAGATCCCCACGTCCGCTCTTCTCCGCTCGTAGCCCAAGAAGTTGGCTTTATATTTAATTTTAAATAAATAATTTAAAATAATTTTTGACCCGACACAATTAATTGATCTTTCAAATCTTCATAATGAAAATACTGCTAGGACCCTAATCCCCACAATCCTTTACAATAATATACGACACAGCCTCCTCGAAGCATAACGTGGCAGCAGGCGATGCGATTGAGTGTGAGTGCGACGTGGCAACAAGTCGGCGTTAACTCTTGTAAACTGAGACAGGTGTAGGCTTAGCCAAGGCTAGGCGGCCACGGGAATACAAAAAACGGGTGCACCCTCAGGAGTAATCAGGTGAGGAGCACCGACCTCATCCGCTGATCCTGTGACTGTCTGTCTCCTTGTTTGCTAATCCAATTGCTTTTGCATTGCCAGTTTCTTTTGCTACTTTTTATGCACCACCATCACCATCATCGCCAGTCTAAAATATCCATAATATCCTGATATTTTCATTTAAATTTCCGTGTTTTTAGACTACTGATATTTTAGACCTTACTAAGTCCTCATGTATCTTACCATACAATATACAAAGTGTAAAATATTGTACTAATTCATTATATATAAATTATTATAGTGTGTTTAAACTTCTTTCATTAATTACTACATATTTTATACACTCACAATGTTTGCCAGCTCGCTATATAATCAACTTAAATCAGTTATATCTATCATGCAATGCATTTCCTTCCAATTTTTTTATGATAAACTAATAGATAATTGACTAAATAAATATCCTGCAAAGTTTCAATAAAAATTTTCCAAGTTTTTCTTACAATTTCCGTGGTTTTTATTCAATTTTTATCGATATCGATAATATCCCGATATTTTCATCGAAATTTCCATGTTTTTGGACTACCGATATTTCCGATATCATCAATATTTAATACCTCACCTACCATAATAACCAACTAACCCGCCTTATTTTCAAATGGGCCGAGGCCCAAAATTTACAATTGTTCTTGTTTATCAAAGCGCACGTGTTGTCGCGTGACACGATCTCATATAATAGGATTTTTTTAAGCAAAACTATAGCGGTTTATTAGCGTCTTACAAAATGTACAAACTTCAAAGAGAGCATTCTAAATTAAATTCAAAGGATCACCAAACGAAAAAGACTCCAAATTTTTTTTTAAAAAAAAGGCAAATATGGTCGGTTAATCTAATAGTTACCATATCGGCAGACTTGTAATGTAAATAAAAAAAAACACAAATAACATTCCAAAGCCAAACGAACTTCAATCCATACAACTAGAAATTCAATCATTTCATAATACGCCACTTGAGAGACTTTACGCACAAAATCGTCAATAAAATTGATAAGGAACACTGTTTGCATACAAGCAACGTCGACTCCAATCAAAAACTGCAAAAGAAACAAATAGTAACCACTCCAATAGAGACTCTACGCACAAAACCACCAACGAAGCTACCAGTTGCATAAAGATAAACCGGACCAACGCCACTATAAGACATGAACCAGAAAGAAACCCAAAAGAGCAAATTAACATGGACAAAAGCCGCACTATAATCTAGAAAACCCATGTCACAACAATTCTACCCCATCTCTTGACAAACCCACACTATCCAATAAACTAAGAGGGAGGATTCGGGGAGAAGGATTGACTTAGTCACCACAAAGGGGAATATTATTCACCACAATAGAATAGAAAAATGAAAAGGGGGAGCGGAATGGAGCGGAGGGGAGGATGAAAAGAAGTGCTTCTCCTTCCTCCTCCCCCGACGACGACGACTTTTTCTCTGCGATGCAATTTTTGGGTATAGCAAAGGACATAGAGCAATAAAAGGGATGGTAGAAAACGTACTTACGGCATGCACATAATTGTAGCCTACACAAGACATGCACAAAACGAAACCTCTGATTGCTATCCCCAAAATTTGGGGTTTACAGAAGGAACTAGTTCCAATTGATGAAAATGGGGATCTATACCACCGGACTGTTAAAAAGGTCTCGCGGCCGCTTCCATCATCTTCTTTACTCTGGTCAGTTTCTCTATCTCCTTGAGAACCTGAGTTCACAGATAAGAGAGGAAAAGAATCCAAGGGTTTGTCTCATTTCATTAATCACTTTGCTACAGTTTTCAAACAATGTCTGCATTTCAAAACTACACTCGTTACCTCCAAAGCCATGTTTTCTGTCGTTACATCACCAAGGTCATCATAACCTAATTGATAAGCTAGTTCTGATCGGACACAAAAAAATGGTTAGAACCGCCGAGGAAACATAATATAGTACATTAAGAACAAGAAAAGATCATGGAGATATACCTTCAACGGAAACGGTTGCATCAGCTGTTTCGTATCCACCTCTCGCTTCTTCATACGAAGTACTTAGGTGAGTCAAAACCTGGTTACCATTCATTACAAAAGTCAATCATCCGCACCATACATGGTAGAGTCTATTTACTTTCCATCTGAGGACAACAAAGGAGGAGGTTGTGTACGGTTATTAAGTTTGGGGAGGAAGAGATGACCTCTTGATAAGATGCTGAAGCAGATAGGTTGAGTGCAGGAAGCTGACTTTGATCTTCGACCATGCCACTGGCCACCAAGTCTACAGGTACATCAATCCATACAGAGATTCCATACCTCAGAAGAGCCCTATACATGTTAATCGGAAGCGAGTCAGAATTGCACTACTAACATTAATACATAAATAAATGACATAGGTTGTAGCAATGATATCAGAAATCCTACAGATTAGTTGAACTCTGAACCGCACCATCTCCGGCACAAACCACCAATCGACCCATGGATGACAGTTGCTTCAATACTTCAGTCTGCACCAATATCTCGATTTAGAGCCCCATCTGAATGGTAGTAATCCAACTTTTATAAAGGTGAGCAAACAGAAAATATGTCGCAAACTATCACCTCGGATTCCCGAAAACCATTTATGTCAGCCACCATAAGCGATTTGGCAGCAGATTCACCTCCAGCAGCTTCCTCAACCAAACTATCACTGGACAAAACAACACAAATTACAATTTCAGCCAAAACAGCTAGAGCAAAGAAACTTATCCTGATACTTAAACGATGTAGCATATACAGGTACCTGTCAAAGTAATAATATCGCAACGCATTGGCTAGGAGCTTCCCCAAACTGGTTTTCATGGAGCTCTTCATGCCTTTCCACCAGAACGATCATCAAAATTCTATCCGTAACGCAACGAAACATCAAAGGATTCGAGTTCTGAATGCATTTTAATTAATTTTACAAAGCACTAAGTAAATTAATGCTTACCCACAAGAAATATGGAAGTTCCCTTCAGCTCAGGGGTTATATCCATTGCCTTGTTCTGAATTAAAACTGAACAGTTACAATCAGCACTTCAAGCGAGAACAAAATTATAATTTCAAAATTCATGAAACACAGGCGAATCCATGAACATGGAGCTCACCTTTACTGCAGAAGAGAGGTCAGCTACAGAAACCTTGGCTGCTGAGCCTTCAAATAAACAAAGTGACGAAAGCAAATTATCACACAGTGGTGTGCATGAAAGCATAAATCAGAAATTCGTCGAAGAAAAAGTCGAACTTACTGGAATCGCCGCCGTCGGAGGCGGAGCATGAAGTGGCGAGAGGTTTTCGGATGTGGGTGCGAGAGGTAATCGGAATTGAGAAACTGGAAGCCGCAACTTGAGAGTGGCGGAAGGGAGTGCGGAGTGGGAGCTCGGAGCAAGAAGAATGGAGGAGGAAGCTCCTTGTTATCTCCATTTCTACAATTTACAACAGCACGGCGGCGGTTCACGGTTTTTCGCTTCCTCCTTGTGTTGGTGACGACTTCAGCAGTATCATGTAACTGTCAAAAAACTGTCATTACCTTATCCGCCTGGACTTGGATTGTCTACCCTTTCATTTCGGTGTCCTTTTGTGATCACGGTTAAACCACGTCAATATTTTATATTACTATTTTTTTTTATTATTTTTATAAAAAATTAATATAAAATATTAACATGGCTTAACCGTAATCACACAAAACAGGAGGGCACATAAAGAGTACCGAAATGGGGAGGGCAGACAATCCAAATCCTATCCGCCTACTAGCCCAGCAGCTCCCAAAAGGAAGAGAAGGTTTTCAACAGACTAAACGACGGCGTTTCTTTATCTAAAAATCTAAGGTAATATTTAATCCAAGTTGCTCTTGTGGAGTTGAGTATATGGTAAAGTCACATTTTTATCGCACAAATTTTATAATTCGAATCGTGAATTTTTTTCATAATAAGTTATAGATTATCTTTAAAAAAGTCATCTGATACTTAACATTCATATTATCAATTTGTTTAATATAAAATGAATAAACAATATCCAATTCCGATCAAATGGACATTTAAATCATTTGAGCTACAAGCCTAACTTACGCTTAGTCCATTCTACGAAATCAAGCTTACTATGGTGCTAGTCGAGAATTACAAGTGTAATCTCTATTGGTCCAATGGTCCCTCAACTTTAACTTTATTAAAATAATGATCTCTCAACTAAAAATTCATTATCATTGGTTCCTCAACTCGTCAAAACATGCATCTATAATTTCTCAACTAAAAATTTGTTACCAATAATCCCTCAACTTTAATCCAATTGGAGAAATGGTCATTCAACTTTAACACAATTGAAGAAATAATCTCTCAACTTTAACCCAATTGTAGCAATGGTCATTCCAACAGAACTCATTTTGACAAAATTCTGAAGAAATTGACGAAAATGACCACAATTACACGTTTTGATGAATTGAATGATCAATAGTAATGAATTTTAGGTTGAAGAACCATTGCTTCAATTTGATTAAAGTTGAAGAACCCTTACTACAATTTACTCAAAAAATAAAATGTAAACTCAGACTAGCAAAAGTATACGCCGGTGGATTTTAATTTACTACCCGTCAGCACACGCAATCGACCTGTTTCCGCAGGCTGAAAGAAGGCAAAAACCTTTCCGGCGGTGGTGATTAACAAAATTCTTCATTTGAAGAAATATACATGATACATCGTAAAAGGCACGACTTTGGTAGAGTTTAGTTCTCATCATAAGCAACAACAAAGAGAGTAAAAGGTTGGGATGAGAAACTAAACAATACATCAAACAACATATTTACAGACTTGTCTATACCTAAATGAAAAAAAATGAGACCGGCAACAATCTCACGGAGGAAACCTGACAAATTCACTGCATCACCAATCTGTATGATATCAGCTCCCACCTGCATGCACTGAAGATGTTCAAAATCAGAATTCCTAAAAATAAGAATTATCATTCGGCTATGATTGTGAAGGTGAAGATGATGGTGATGACAACGACCGAGCAGGAATCAAGAGAAAATCTGTAAATTATATGCAGGATGCAACCGACAAATAGGTAGGCTTTTGCCATATGATCACAACCCTAGCGGAACAAAAGATAAATTAGATGGAGGGAAGAATGAGGCACAAACTGTTCCAACATCCACCCCCCGTCATATATGTCCCGTGCATGGGCAATTTAGTTCCAACTTCTAAGAAGAAAACATCAACTGGTGAGGAAAAATACTGAAAAACGCCCGCTCACCTCGGATGGGACTAGAGTGGGAGGCCACTTCAGAAACATTTGATACCAGCTTGAGTTTTGATAGGGAAATTGGCGTCAATGGAGGTGAATCAACTTCTTCAGCCTTGCCTGGAACTTGAGGAGACTCCAAATGTCTTGCTACATGCACTGCCATTGCTCTTTGACTGCCTGAAGGTATGGAGAAGCTTCGGGGAACTATCAATGGTGGAGCTGGAAGTGGAGATGCCGCATTTGATGCCACTGAAGGGTTTTTATTAGGCATGCTATGTTCTTGATTTCTGAAGACCAGTGGAGCAGAGTGACCAACAAATCCTGAGGATTTTGTTGGTTTGGCAGCTGATGAATTACCGGGGGGTCTAGGAAGCTCATGAAGCTCGCTGATCTTGGGTGAAGAAACAAGGGGAGGTGACGGACATGGGGATACCTTTGGAGATGAAGGTTGGGGATTTGGTAAACGAGACAACATCCCGGAAACTAGTTGCGGTGGTTCAGTTGATGCAATAGGACCACTATCATATAATAAAGGCTTTGATGATGACGATTTACTAGGTATTGGGCCGGAGAAAGCGTCTCTCTTAGTCTTATTTGTATCAGATGTATTCAACGTATCAAGCTGTGGAAGTACGCGTCCCTCCAGTGGAGGAGGTAGTTGGGTGGAGGTACTACTGACATTGCTCTCTTTTTGTACCAGCGGAGTTTTTGAGAAATTAGGTCTCGGCAGATTATCATCACCAGGATCTTTCTCTTCCAATGGGGAAGAATGCCATAAATTTGGATTGCGTCTACCTGGCCTTGTTTCTGGAACCGCGCTGCTTGTTCTTGAAGAACTCAAACCTTTTGGATCAATAGGTGTGGGCAGTACATACGTATTAGACTTCCGTGGTGTTGATGCTTGCAATTGTCTAGCTTTCTCAGCAGGATCAAACTTCTTCCCCGGAAAAATTGGGGCTGAGTGGCTGCCTATTCTTGGTTCTCTACTTGGGGCCCTCATATCCCATTGGTTCCTGTCTAGATTCATCTACAAGGAAAAAGATTTATGAATACAATATTTGGAGTTCAAGGGCAAACAATTGTGTCTTCAAAGTTTGGTTTCAAATCTACCATTCAAAAGGCAATGAAATCTTACATCTGCATGTTCCAATCTTGTAGCTTTAGGAGACAAAGGTCCCACTTCATCAACCTGAGAAATGAGCGGTTAGATCATAAGAACAAACAAAATATGTCAAAGAAATCCATAACGACAAAAGTTCACACCCTGAGCACTATGTTGAACAACAATTGAAACCACCAACAGTACTGGCACTTGTACCAATATCAGCACAACTAAAATTTGAAAAATATAATCTTTTAAGAAAAACTAACACATAATGTTTATGAAGTTAAATGTCACTGATACGGAAAAAGGAAATTCAAAATCCAATAGATAGATTATAATATAATCTTGGAGACGTTTACCACCACACGATAAATAGAGAATATAGTGCCTTAAACAACAACACAAATTCCTAATTACATTAGACCTCACCTCCATTGAATTCCTTGATGCAGAGGTGACATCAATCCCCTGCTTGCTTGACCTATAGTTAAAACTCAATTCTCCATCTTCAGTAGGATCATAGCTATTTTCACCATTATCCTCAACATCATCCCCACCATCATCCCCACCATCGTCTTCAAGTCCACTGAATTGGTATTCAATATGATGCTCCTCAGTAACCAATCTAACGTGTGGTTCAACAGCCTCAAGTGATTTAAGTCCTTTCCGAAAGAAATTCAACTGATTCAAAGAACAAGAATGCTAACTATGAGTCAGCCAAATAGAAGAACGAGACTTTTGAAGTTTTTATGATTGGTTGGAGATATAAAGAAAACCTGAGCAGCATGGTGACGAGCTGCCTGTGTTAGAAGACTTCGAGCCTGTCCTTGCTTCAGAGACTTCAATCGAAAGACACACAATGTAGCCTCCTCATCATATTCATCATGAGCTACTTGCAATTGCTGCAAAGTAAAACTGTCACCTTTTCCACGTTTTGACCTCCCCTTTTCTTTCTGTTGTGCCACCATGTAGTCATACACTTCTCTGAAGATGATACAACAAACCAAATTCAGAAAAAAATTACTTCTATTAAGTAAAAGGGTCAAAAGAGAACGGAATAGACCTTTTTTCGTCGCATTGTCGCTTCATTTCCTGCATAAGATAACAAGAAAGGAAATTCAGTGATACAAACCAAGGGAACAGATATGAATATATACAGCCGCTGTGTCTAGGTGATACCAAAGGAAACAGATCCTCGACAAATCCCTCTGAGGTGCAAAAAGGTAGAGTATCCTTCACTGAATATTAAATTCAACGTCTCCAGAACACCATGACAGGTTGGATTTTACAAAAACCAATTACCAAGACTGCACCTAGCCCATGGCATATTATTCTCACTGCTGTTTTGGGCATGCCTAGCATTCTACTTTGGGCAGGTGTGAATGTACCAGGCACTTAAATTCCTTCTGATTTGTGACACAGCTAGAGTACTTAATAATCAATTACAGCAGATATCTCTTGGGTAGAAACATATAGCTGCAGGCAATTGAGGGTTTATTGAGAAAACCTCTAGTACTAAATAAAATAAGAGAATACACGAGCTAACCTCAACTGTCCGAAGTTCATTGAGAAGAGACTCCGATGGGTTTGTAATTGTCAAAAATATATGAGAGCGCTGAAGTAAAGGAAACAAATAGTTAACACCAAGTTAAGGTGAAGGTATTTCAGTTAAAGGAAAGAAAAGCTTTAGAAAGATAGCATGATGTGCACAAAACAACAGGAAGAACTCACATATCTATCAACAAGTTTTTGAAGTTCATACTGCAACCTCCCCAGCATCAGAAATACTCTACCTGCATTCCAATTAAGTACCAGGCATATGTATCATAAAATCCTCAATACTCACAAAAAGAACAAAAAAATCCTCATAATTAAATTCACGTATATAATGCAAATGCTATGTTCAGCTCAAAGATTAAAAATCCCCGTAACTCAAATTCATGGATATAATACACACGTTATGTTCATCTCCAAATAACCTTAGCCATGGGTGAGAAAATGAAGCTTGAAGGTTTGCCCACCTTCATCACACAAAAAAAAAAGAAGGGTCATATACTTTGATGGACTTACCACTCTCTTCATCATCATGCAATGCAGTTTTTTCCAGCAGACAAGTACCCATTTCACGCAGTGACTCCGAGAATTCTGAAAGTGCAGATTAGGTCAAATGGCAGAAATCTATGGCGTTGAGTTGTTATCTTGAATTTAAATCTCAAAAAATTCACATTGGGATTTCCAATAAGTCCATATGCATTGTAGACACATTCAATAATTCAGAATTAGCCAAATTTATTGTCATGTCCCGAAATAATACCCAACCTTCTATAATAAGCATTTGAACTCACTGTCAAGCTCACCCTATTAGTCAGTCCTTGCAGGATTTAAGCACAACTTTTCTGCTTATCAGCTTTCATGAGGGAGTTATAATATGTCAAAAGTGTCTTAGAGTGGATAGGGGCATCATATCGTATACGAGATATAAACACCATTCTCTACATTTTGGTGAAGTCGACAAATTTGGGCATATTCCTTTATCGAAATAGTACAATATGTAACCATCAAATTAAAAACAAATGGACAAATGACAGTAAGTAGAGTATTCACCATATGCGCTGTTTGCTGTAGCGGCTGCTGCAGAGAGTAAGCTATCATAGCAACTTCTCATATCTTGCATGTCCTGCAAAATGCACAAACTCTCACCAACTAAATATTCCCGTAATTAACACTACTATTTGCAAACTACAACACAATTAGAAAAGCTTTGTCCTCGCTAATTAAGTGTGAAATATATAGTTTCCCGATCCATTAATCCTCCATAATCATATGCGCCGCGCAAACTATTTACAATTCACAGTCAAATCAATCATCCACTCACTGAGGCGAAGATCCAGTAATTTTCAAGAGCAATTACAAAGCTTAAACCATTGATCTAACAACTCCGGAGTAAATATTATATGAAAATTCTTCTCAATCAAGCACAAAAAAAGTCCTCCAAATTCGCTTATTTAGCCGGAGAAAGACTATTCAGTTTCTTTAGAAGGTCCTAACGCAAATTATACATAATAAGCAAGCACAAAAACTCCAAATAAATAATAATAAAATTTTAAAAAAAAAAACTGTACCTGAGCAGCCTGAGCGAGCTCATCGACCTGAGCCAAAGGTTGAATGTCTCTTTTTTCTTTGGCATCATTTTTGTGCAGTTCGAATCTCCGAAACATGCCGAGCGAGGTCTTCATATTGTCTGAAAAACCCTAACGCAATGACTGGGACGACGACTCGGAGCTACTCGCCTCGTGAAAACTGAAATCCCTGGAAATTCAAGGACGCTCGACTCCAAATCTACGAAACGACGACTGCGATTAACTCTGCAGCTTCAAACGACATTCGAGAAGGAGGAAGACGAAGAAGATGAAGGAGCTACGCTCGGTGGATCGTACAAAACGACTTGTAGCAGATAAAGAAGGAGAGAGAAACTGCGGAATGAAAAAAAAAAATGGAAAACAAGGAGAAAATGGACAAAGGGAAAAAACGGGATCATTCTCACGTCATTTACTAGAGTGAAACAGCGCGTACTGACAAAGAGACACGTATCAAAGCAGGGCAATTTGGTAATCAAGCAATGGGACAGTGGTGGGAGGCAAGAATCCAGTGCGCGTCTGTCTACGGGAGATGGGATAACTTCTGACGTGGAGACAAAAGAGTGGCGGTTGAAAGTGACATGCGGGGGCTTAGTTGTAGCGGATGATAGTCAAAGTCAGATATTGCTGACGAGAAAGAAGCGGTTCTAGAACGAAAACTATCTTACTTTGACCGCGCCGGTGGGTGGGTCAGATCCGCACCTCCACTGATCCCGAATTACCATTTTTGTCCCTCAATTTGGTTGTAATCCCTTGCAAGACAAGGTGAATGAGCGGGGAACGCACTTCAATCACCATTCACTTTGTATTTGTTACTTTACTCATAGGTAAGTTGGAGCTAATTTGGATTTGCATTGTTTTTTTCAATATTGTTTTTGTTGTACGTTAAGATTAATCAACTGTAAAATAAAGCAGTTGAGCGATTAATAAATTGTATTTTTAAAAATATTGTGAGTATAAAAAGCAGCGTAAAAAGCATTTAGTAAAAATTAATATAAAAGTGATATAATTGTATTTAATGACAAAATGGACATGATAATGTCGGTGATGATGACGACAACTGGTGGTGGTCATGGCACGATTATGGTGTGGTGGTGGTAATGACAATGGTGGTCTAAGCGAATAGGGCTTGTAGTGTTAGGTGGTGATGGTCACTTTGTTCTTTAAGGGATAAAATGCGTCTAGAAGTATAAATAATGTAATTTTTTTAAATTAATGAGCGTATTACAATAATTAAAAATATTCATTAAAGTCTTAACTATGTTTTTTATTATAACAACTTTTAAAAGTAGTCTGATGTCTAGAGCCATTGCTTTTGAAATAATTAGAATATTTTATTTTTACCAAACACTTTTATTGCTTAATTTTAAGTGAACCTGTTATTGGACAAAAAAAAAAGGTAATACCAACTGAGCCTTAGAAGGGTATTTTATCTATTTGGAATAATGTCACATTGTATTTTATTAAACTTAAGTATATTACTTTTATTTGTTTGCTTAAAAATGAGATATATTAACTTTATCATCCACTTATATTATCATTATTTTTGTAACTCCACCTCAAATAGTAAACTAAAGACTATATAGTAAGTTTGGAGTTTCATTTATAATTACAACCACGTCTTAAATGTCAACATTGATAAGCAATTTATTATATATATCATGTCACATGATGAAAGAGATATTAATAATCGCGAGTTATACTCAATAATTCTTTTCGGGTACATCATAAAACCGGTGCGCGCTTGGGCTACATCACTTTTTTTTTTCACATAATAGAAATTTGATTAAATTCGAATGAAAACGTTTACATTAGAGGCAACATTATGATTAGAAGAAAGGCCAATTACTTATGGGCATCCGCCGGTAAATGGGACTCCTTGGAATAATCGAAGTGAGTCTATGTAGCTATGACCAAGAATGCTGATGATATTGACAAATAGAGATTAGAGAATATACAATGTAGTTATTCAAACATTAATTAAGATTAGTTGAACATAACTAATATTAAAATAATATAATGATTGTGGGAATACTTTGAAAACTTTGTTAGCTATATATATATTCCTGTAGGCCTGATGATGCTTTGGTGCACATGACATATGGTCGCACAAGTCATTCTTTTCTTTTTTTTAATCTATAAAGACGGTTTATACTTTTAAAACTTTCCTGCCAAAATTTGGCTTGGACATTTCAGATGATTCGCATTAATTAACAAATTATATTATCCTCTATTCAAAAGGGAGACCAAGAACGCAATCATTGAAATAGGTTTTTGAAATAGATGAAACTTCACGGGTAAATTTTAGTAACATGCGTACTATAATATTTGAGAAAAGGAAATGCTAAGGAAAATGTGAGCATTTTAGCTCACCACCATAATTATAGTGTGGCTTATTATACACCTCATTGGTTATCACGTGTTTTTTCATTTAATTATAGTTAATATTTTTAAATTATAAAATGAATATTTAATATAAAAGTTAACCAGAATTAGGTGAAAAGATACATTGGCAAATGACAAGGTGTATGGTGAGCATATACCATCGCTTATGGTGGTGAGCAAAAATGCACTCGAGGAGACTCTTTCAAAAGTGGGACTTTCCATGAACTTTCTGCGACCTTATTTTTTAGCACAATATTTTATAATGTTGCACAAAAATTAACATTAAACTGTGAAGTGACGGAAACTCCTACTTTGAGAGAGTCTCCTTAGCATTTCACATAGCTCACGTATACATACACTTTTCATCTTAAGGAAGTGCTTTTTGGCTTTTAAGCATATGTGAGAAAGGAAGAGGATTCTCACACCTTTTTTGAGTTTTTTTTTTAATATATATTTTAAATATTATGATCATCGGATTCAATAAAATCGAAGGAAAATAAGAAACGTGATTAACAAACTTAGTGAGAAAAGAAAAATTATGTTTATTTATCATTTTTTATGTAATAAAAATGGTGAACTTGAAAAAAAAATAACAAACTAATGAAAATAACTTTAAAACTTTGAGTTTTAACGATAAGGACAAAATAAAAGGTAAAGTGAATAGTATCAGGATTGACTTTTTAGTGTAAAAATGTGGTTTTTCGTTAAAGTGAACAGTACCGTAGACTTTTAGTTAAAACTTCCATAAAAAGACGTATAGTTGCAATTTTGAAGACACAAATGGTCTTTCTTAGGGAAATACATCATTGTCGTTCCACTTTATACTGCTCCACATTAGCTAGCCTTTGAATTTATAGGAGCATTGAGTGGGAAATGAAGGAACTGAAGGAAATGAAAGCAAAGATATTAATTATAGTTGTTTGAATAAAGACTTTGATGGGTCAAAATTCAAAAAGGTGTGTCATGGTTCTTGCAGCCCAAGGCTAAGGGAACATAGCATAGCATAACCGTTTTCAAACGAAGAGAGCCGCCTTTTGAAGCATAGCCTGAGATCCCTGTGATACGGTATTTTCCTTACGAGTTAGGAGTCTAGTACATAAAGCTTTCGACTGGTCGGTGCAAGTTAACCCTCGTTCGGGGCAAACAAGCTCAACGTACAGGTCCCATGCATGTAGGTTTTTGTGGTTTAACTCAAAACCGTATGTGTGTATGTGTGTGTGTATATCTCTACTAATTAATGAAATCTTATTTGTCAATCAAAAGATGGTGAAAAGACAAATTAGTCTTATATCACACAAAAAAATGATAGGCAATAATGTAATTTCATATGTCCAAATTTTACTGTTTTTTATTAAAACCTCACATACAAGTGATGTTAAAATACCTTCAATATTAAAAAAAAAAACAAAAAAAAAAAACCTCTCGCTCCCCCCACGTTCTCTCTCTCTCCCTCTCTCCTTATCATTTTCTAAAAAATGTGTTCATACACACAAAGTGTGCAAGCAAATACTAGTGTATATATATATATATATATAAGAAGATCAATATTTGTGCTTGATATCCATCACACATTTATACCTGATTGCGAGTATACATGTTTTGGGGGGCCGGGGAGAGGTCTCGATCGAGAAAAGGAGGGAGTTGAATAGAGGAAATAATTGAAGAAAGCCTTGTTTAAGACGTTTAAGTTGGACTTGATTCTTTTCCATTGGTGTGGGATTAACAGTACGAATCTTATTCTCAAGCTCCCCTGAGAGGTTGCATTACTTGAACTCTTGAAGTACATAGAAAGCATGACATTGCGCTGACTCCGATTCTCGCCATTGTTAAGTTGTGGTTTTGCTCTATTGAGAATGAATCCCACAATAATAAGAGAAGGGATTTTGTGTATGCTTATTAAGTAATTTGACTACTCCTCATATTGTCAATTAGTGGTGGAACCGCAACTTCTTCATGCTCTGGTGGTTTCAAGCCTACTGTTGAGAATCCAAATATTCATAAATGGAACTTGAACCATGTGTTAGATGATTGTTGTTGATTTCTCTTGCACTTACGTTGATTGTGGGTGTTCTTTTTGCTCCCTGAGCTATTTATTTTTGATGTTTTTTGGCTTCTTGTGGTTTGCCCTAGTGGTTTGTTACAAATCTAATTCTATTGATATTTGAATTTAAATAAAGTAACGTAGGAAGGAAAAAAAAATGCAATGGGAAAAGAAAAAAGCAGAAAATAAATAGCTAAAATGAAAATGATACAATCAAAACTTTGCTACCGATTGTCTACGAGAGCTGTCACTAGAAAGGTAGCGATCTAATTCTATAAAAGTCAGTATGTTGGTAATGTTGGTAGCGAGTTAGCCCCGATTAAATCGCTAGCTTCATACCGACCCCCCCTTTTCAATTTTTTTTTATTTTTTTTGTTAATTTTTTTATCTCTCTTATCATAACAACAAACTATCATATTAATGTTCTTCAAAATTTATTTTTCCGTGAAAAATCTATTATAATTCATATTTAAACATTTAAAAACAACGATTTAAAACCTAAATTTAAAGATATTTGAATTTACTAGTTGTTACTTAAATAAAGTAATGTATGAAGACAAAACTTAAAGGAAAAAAAGAAGAAAATAAATAAATAAGTTGGAATAGGAAAAGATCGGTACCACGCTATTGACCCTAGCCCAGTTGTCCAAGGCGACACTCAGGTCATGGTGGGCATCAACTACTTGCTTGTCATTTCCATCTTACGTGAATTCTCAAAATCTTACAGTGAGGCGGAGGTGCAAGCAAATAGATATTATAATGACATTTTGACCACCCTCATACTGTAATACTAAGTTGCTTCATACGATGACCAGCTTTTAATGTTTTGAATCCATTGTGTTATTGAAGGCTTATCATTCTAGACTTGAATTCTCACAATTATTTCTACCACATATTTCTTATTCATGTTTTGTTTTAATTAGAGGGTTAAACTGGTAATTTCATAAAGTTTTGGTTGACAATGAGTATTTTATTAATTAGTAGAGATAAATAATCAAATTAACACTCATTAATTATATGTAATATAATAATTATCGATCGTATATATGAACGAAGAAGACAAAATCTTGTTCAATTTTTAATGGATTAGCCAAAAAGATATAAGCTAGTTTCCATAAATCGAAGCATTAAGTTATCAATTGTATGGAAAAATAAGGGGTCAAGTGCACTAGTGTAGCGTGGGTGCTGTCTGCCACCACTAACATATTTATGATTATTTTATTTTTACGTATCATGATTCGATTTTTTTTTTTAAAGTTTTAACGACACACTTATGATATTGTTCACTTTTAATGAAAATGACATTTTTATGACATTTGTACTCTAAAAAATCACTCCTGGTACTATTCACTTACAACACATGTTTGTCATTTTGATTAAAACTCAAAGTTTTCAAACTCATTTCATTAGTTTTTTTTTTCTTGAAAAAAGGGAGTTAATTGGCGGCGAACTACAATTATTCACCTTTTTCACCCCTGAAGAAGGTTAGTTGGGATTTTCACCCTTCATGTGCCACGATCAAACAGATTCACAGCTTACAAAGTATTGAATCCATGACCTCCTGTTTTTTCTTTAGAGAGCTGTTGTTCGTGATTAAAACTCAAAGTTTTCAAACCATTTTCATTAGTTTTGTCTTTTTTTATTTCTTGAAAAAAAGGAGTTAATTGGCGGCGAACTACGATTATTCACCTTTCCCGGCCCTGAAGAAGGTTAGTTGGGACTTTCACCCTTCCTGTGCCACGATCAAGCAAATTCACAGCTTACAAAGTATCGAATCCCTGATCTCCTGTTTTTTCTTTAGAGAGCTGTTGTTCGCACTTTTCCACTGAGCCACTTGTCGTGGTTGTGCCATGATTCGATTTAGATAATAGAATTAAAGAACCTCTTTCGTTTCATTCATGCCCAAAACTAAAAGCGCCAAGACTTAAACCTCCATCCTTTTTTTTTTGTCAGGCAGTTGGTTATCAAATTAGATTTAGATAGATAGATATACCCAATTCAATGGGGTTATCTTTTTGGCTCAGAGATCATTTGCCCCTTTGATAAGAAAAGAGAAAGACAACTCCTGATTTACATAGAAACAAATCATATGCCATCTTTGCATTGCACATCTTTTTCCTCTGGCTGTGATAGGATTGTTATAAAATTATATTTGGTGAATTTGATCAGTTAAAACAATATACACTACAAGAAAAAAGCTGACAATGATAGCATATAAGTCTTTTATCCACCCTATTACATCGCTAATTAACGTTAGTGATTAAAGTTTACTTGAAGTTAAAGTTCAGACAGAATATTACTAAACCTTCAGCGTTCCATTTTCAATTTTCTTATCTAATGCTCGTACTCATAATTAAGCCTTACAAAATTGAAGGGTACAATAATATGAATGCCTCTTCATTTGCCTCTTGGTGTTGGTGGCCATTCTCATTTAATTTGTTGCGCAAGATAGTTGGATTACATGATGGATTATACGGAATTAAGGAAGCTTAATCAAAGCTATCTTACTTAGTACTACTGATCTTAAACAAGACAAGATTAATGTGATCAACATATAATAGCTTAGCTAAATATTAATCCGCACGCTAACACTGTGTCCCTCCTGATCATCGTCTAGCTCGCCATTGTCATTGGAAGTGAGCTCATGAGTGATATCACTCGAGCATGATGGGGAAGAAAGTGTTGTAAGATCAGGATCCGAACGTCGTGAACGATGATCAGCTGCAGAGATATATTCCTCCATTAATCTTCGATTCCTCTTGCAGTTTGATGAACGTTGAGAAACTACTCCCATGTCATCTGATATTCTTTGAGTAGGCCTTCTCTTTTTCTGAAATATGCGAAACACCACCCAGTTTCCCACTTCCGCTTTGAAAGCCTGGGTTGGATTCGCTTGACAAGCCAAGAGGCGGTATTCATGCATGAGCCATCGAGTTTGAGTGGTAGTACTAGTACTAGTACTCTCGTGGTAGTGGTTGTGGCAACGGCGGCGCTTCCTTTCACAGAAACCCAACGTCTTCCGGATCCCAACGGCTTCATTGGATTTAGAATTAGCAACAATTTGCTTCTTTTTGCCAATAGGTTTCCAGTACCCACAACCAGCAGCTCTCTTGCTGTTGATGCCAACATACTTATTCATATTTTCATTATAAAAGAAATACCTTGTTTCCCTAATATCACCTGCACAACCCGATAATGATGAATCAATTAGCTAGCTAGCCTTGCTTTATAATTTGAATAAAACTCTATTAATAAAAGGAAAGTGATTTCCGCACACTCCTAATGATTTATGCACACTCATGATCATTTTTGTCATTTGAACATGAATAAATTAGAGTAGTGTCAAAGAAATATACATGCATGAAGTCTAACCGACAGAGAAAATGAGAGTGCAAAAATCACTTATCTTGTTAAAACAAGATAGAGTAATAAAAAAACATGAACAAACTAACCTGGCAAGCCCCAGGGATGAGTTTCGAAGACATCAAACTCTGGAATGATGGAAGCAGGCAATGGGGCAGCATGAACCTTCCTCATCAAGTAGTGAATCACCAGCTCTTCGTCCGTGGGACGAAACCGGTACCCAACCGGCATCTTCACTCCTCCATAAATTACATAATTTTCTTTAATATTCTCCATTTCTATATATCTATATATTTTTATGGATTAATTAATCAAATATCTGATGAATATATGATCTAGGTTTAGCTTAATAATTAATTGTAGCAGAAGCAAGCAACTCATATATTAGTTGTGTAGGAGAGCAGTAATATATGTTAGTGTTGTGCAACTGGAACAACGAGAGAGAGAGAGAGAGAGAGAGAGAGAGAGCAATAGCTAGTTAATGGCATGTGTGGAAGTTGATTCAGACGTAAAAGGCATAAGGAGAAGACTTGGGCGGCAGCTGGCAATCCTGGTGTTGTGTGCTTTCTTGCAGTTGCAGATTTGGAGAGTGGGGAGATCAACACACACATATATATAGATATATAGACAAACAGGGAGGTATCGTTTAAATAAATTGGTCTAGAGAGGGATGCAGTAGTGCCAAGAAACTCTTGACTCGTATTCTGACTCGGAAAGCTCTTCTCCTTCCTTGACTCGGGAAATGAAAATAGTGTGGTGGATGAGTAAAATTATAGAAAAAGGAAAAAATGGGGTAGGAATCGGTTGCTGCTTTATTTTGACGGGTCTTTGATTTGTGTTCACAACTGATCGCAACCGTGTGAGGACTAATTAGTTAGGTTTTGGTCAATAAGCAATTAAGCATGCTTTTCTTCTGTATTACTAAAAGCACTGTGAGCTGAGACCCCCCCCCCCCATGTGTGGCACGTTGTGTGCTCTTAATTATTTTTTAAATCTCTTGTTTGTTCTTCTGGTCCTTACTCGCCTTGTTGTATTGTAGGTACAGAAATCTCTTGTTCTAACTTGTGTGTCCTTACTCCCCTTAGCATTTCTCATCTATTTAAACATACACACACACACACACACATACTGTACATTTGGCAGAGATTGATTAACCTTAATTTCTTCATGATTGCTTGCAAAGTACGTTTTCAGTAATTATTGATTTAAAGAATCCAAAATTGTATATTTTACAAGATTTGACAGCATTATACACAGGCATCATTTATATCGAGATATAAATTGAGAATAATGTTATTCAGCTATTCACGCATTTATTTTTACTTTTCTCACATCTTTGTTTATTTTTTTGTTATCAATAATCTTTAACTCATTTGCTCAGGCCGCAGACCAAAAATTAAGAAATGTGTGCGAAAAATAAAAATAGAATGTAAATAGCATTATCCTATATTATAATTGGTTTAGATTTTGAGGAAATAATTTTGTTTGAACCAACTTTTCTTTACTCGCTTGACCTTAAGCCGCAAGTTGGCACGCCCCCAACACAAAACAAGAAGTACAAACAGATCTCAAAATCCTTGGCTTTCGGCGGAGACCCATTTTGAGACCAGCAACAACTCTTAATGTTGTTTTCCAGTTAACTATTCATTTTCTCCTCAATCAAAATAAGAGTTTCTCTCATTTTCTGAGGTATTCCAAAATAATATTCAGACATGATCTCTTAACAAATAACTTTCATATGTCAGTTTTGCATATACAAATGACTTTGGCTTAGTCTGGATCAAAGGTAATGCTAGAGAGAGTAAACTTTTAAATCAAATTTTGTATACTAAATGATGTGAACGTTGATGATTAAATTATTACTTAATTATTTAATTAAAATATTTATTTTTTATTGATGATACATTATTTAGTTTACAAATATAAAAAATTCCTCACATCTCTCATTATCTCTAGGGTCAAATCAACCATGCTGATAACGAAGATGGATAAAAAGTTAAGAAATGACATTGAAGTTGAGACTTTGAAGAACACCAACACCATACATATGTCTAGGGAGTAGGGAGATGTGTGTTTGAAACACACGTCTAGTTGAAGAAAACAATGTATTCAATATGCTCCACCTTGTAGTGTGGTCTTGTCTTGAATTGACATAGTGCTGCTGTGAGAATCGTTATCATGTGGAGACGCACAATAATTAGGTGAAAGAATCCGATCTCTTCTTTCTAATCTACCAAATTAGAAAATGTGGGCCGTTGAAATTTGATTTAATGATCACAAGTAAAGGTCTATCTTAAAAGTTATAATAAACTCAGCTATTGGATCAAATTTTAATAGTACATATTTTTTGATTTGATGGATTAAGAGGAAGAGAGATGCGAAGAGGAGGGTCCATTTCCATTAATTAGCACCTTAATTACTACACTTGTCAATAGAACTTTGGATTAATTAACTTGGTTCTTCTTTCAAGAAGCCCAGCTGTCTGCGTAAACTCAAGAGTACTTCAATTTATTACATACGTGCAGAATTTAACTGCAAAATTTGAAGGAATTGAACTCTCTATAATTTAGTGGGAATTGAAGAATCCTACTCCTTATAACCAGCTCCAAATTTTGTTCTCTCAGCTAAAAATATCAAACTAAAAATAATTAAAGTTTTTTTTATCAAAGTTAAAATATATAAGATTAAATTACTAGAAGTGGGGCATTTTCAGTAAGCACATTGATTTTCATTTATATTCATGTGAATTAGTAAACATCAGTACTACTCCTACTTTAATTTCAAAAAAATTTAATAAACAGTTTTAATAGGAATTTGATTTAAATTCCGTCTCATTCCGACTTCTTTCTCAATTCAATTCCTCCTCAAATCTATTTCCATCTTCTCCAAGAGAAGAGAGCATGGCTCTCTTGGTATAACAAGGTTGAACTTCTCCACTCTCAATACAAAAAACGTGTAAAATATAAAGGCACTAGTGAACTAGAGCAGTGAGAGCTAGAGAGAGAAAAAACAGACAGAAATAGAAGAAGACCAAAACAAACGGCTGAATGCTCAACCAACATAAAACAACATAAAACTTGGTTACCTCTGAGATACATAAAGGAGGAGCGCACAACTTATGTGTATAGGGTTGTGACCCTCAAGACTAAATTATATGTACAACAAATAGTGCATGTACGATGCGACAACCTCCACAACCTGATTCCTGAGTATGCATATATTGCTTCTGCCCCCTAATTTAATTTTACAAAGGAGATACAAATCCTTCAAAAGATCGACCTCAAAGCTGTATCAACTCCGGAATCAACTTCAACAGAAAAGAAAGCTCCCTCTGTGAGAACTCCGGCTTTGATTTCTCCTGCATTATGCTCCCGTCTTCCTCCGCCCCCCCTGATGGCTCAATCATATCCGACACCGCCTCCGTTATCTCTTTCACAAAATCCACTATCACTCCCTCGATTCCCATTAGGTGTTGCATGTATACTGCTTCCGGCACGTTGCTGCAATGTCATCATCAATTTCATCAACAATTTTTCATTCATACATAATTTTTTAAGTTCAACTCTAACTCGAATTCATCAAGCAAACGGAATTCCGCAAGCTTACTTCAATTTGCCGTAAGTTAGGAGTGAAAGCTTGGCCTCCTTGATCTTGGTTAGAGCCCCGGGATTTCTGAAAACGCCTCTAACCTCCGACACAATACCTTGCAAACCACCCTCCAAACATACTTTTATCGCCTCCTCCAAAGAATTCCTTCGCACATCATAGTAAAGCTCATTCCCACCATTTGTCAAGAAAAAGACCTGCCATCATCAATTCATTCAGAACAGTAATTAGTAACTGATTACATTGAACATCGATCGCATTCAAAAGTAAATTATATACGAGAAAAGTGCTTACAGGGTAAGTGTTCTGCAACTTTTTAACCAACAAGGCCGCATCAGGTTGGAAGCTTGAGAAAATGACCGGCCTATCTCTGGCATACTCAAACACCACCTGTTCCACAAAATTATAATCCATATGAGCACAAGCATTATCGAAACTAACAATCAGGCCTCGTTTGGCGCCTAGGATTTAATCTCGTGTACAAATTTAAAAAATACGATGATTGATGGACGTACTTGCAAGACGGACTGAAGGACGCGGAAGATAGAGTCCTCCTGGTAAACAATGTAATCATCGAATTTCAACTCGATGTTGAAGCCGAGGGAAGGCTCGACCTGCTCAAAGGCCTCTTGGAGCGTGCAGTGGGGGTCATCATTTTCGACATCCCATCTTACTATTTTACCATCTTTGGTTTTCCTTAACAACAACTTTCCCTCCTTCCCTGGCTCTCTTTGCGGACCATAGTTTAGGAATTCCGAGAGACACAGCTCGGTAATTCTCCTCTGAAACACAGTACCCTGATGAAACCAAAATTTAACTTGTAAGCTGAAGATTAATTACCAGGTAAACATACAAGGAAAAGTAAAAAGTAAATGGAGGGTGGAGAAATTATGCTTACGTTTTCTTCCGAGAAGATGAAGTCGTCGTGGAAAATGACCGGGCAGTCATCTTTGGTTACCTACAAAAAGCCACCACATTTGGGTTTCACTTTCCTGTTTCAGTTTTTCTCTCTTTTTTTTTTCACTTTTTTTTTTCTTCATTCACCTCCAATCTTCAAATTTTAATCCAATTTCCAAAAATTAAGGGAGAAAAAATGCAGAAAAGGAGATAATCAGTACCGTTTCAAACTCAAAACAAGTTTCCGGAAATAGAAAAGCAAAGGACTTGATCTTGATTTAAGAGCTTATTAAGCTAAACCCCAGCTTGGAAATTCACCAAAAATAGAAAAGTAGCCGAAATTACAGAAATACCCTAAAACCCAGAACCGGATTTCACTGCAGACTCGATCAAGATCCAAACTTTCAACCAAAAAAATCAAACTTCTTTCTCATGCAAATGCCGACAACAAAACGGCGTACTCGGCGACAAGAAAATGCAGGTGGGATATGGAAATTCCGGCAAATTCATTTAAATAAAAACTGAAATATCCGGAAAGCCCACCGCCAAAATTCAGAAACACATTGGGACCATTGGTTTGATTGAATTGAGAGAGAGAGAGAGAGAGAGAGAGAGAGAAAGAGAGAGAGAGATTAAGGTCTCACCTGAACATCGAATTCGATGAAATCGAGGGGGAAGCTGGCGGCGGCGTTGAAGGACATGATGGAGTTCTCTTTAATGGCTCTCATTCTCCGATCGGACGACTGTAGCGCGTTCATTCCGCTCCCTCTGTGTCCGATCACTAGAAACTTGGGTATCCTCGGTGCCCCCCGATTCATCTCCACACCTATAAGCACAACATTATTCAAATTAACAACCTTTTTTATTTAATTGACAAGATCATAAATAAATTAATTAGAGGACTAATTAATCAAAGATTATACCTTTGGGGAAGCGGGAGGAGTAGAGCGCCAGAGAGGCGTTTTCCGGCACCTGATCGAGATTCGGGACGTCGGAGACGTGGACGGCCTTGAGAGCCATTTTTAAAAAATCAAGGGAGAAGAAAAGACGGGAAAATTAAACTAAATAAAAAGAAAGGAGGACAGAGAGACCAGAGGGGTGCCCGGAAGCAAAAGCAAGGTGAACGTGGAGCTGTGTAATTTGTTGATGGAAGCACGAGTGTGAGAAGGAGGAGGGGCTATTTATTTTGGAGGAGGAAAGGAGGAGGGACCTGCGGAAGAGAGAGAGAGAGAGAGCGCCAAACGGGACGGGATCTCTCTGAAGCATATTCCCCCTCGCATCTCTGGATATTCCATTTTTCCTACTCTCTTTGCACCAAATAACCAAAACACGCGCTTCATATCGGTCAACCGTCAACCGTTCTAATTTTCTTTGTCCAAAAAACCGAAATTTTTTATAATTTTGGCGCGACAACCAGATCTCCACGTGTTATTTGTCGGATTTTGCACTTTCTGGAAATCGGGGGAGTGGAAGATCACTCGAATATCCAAAAACTAATATTGTTATTTTTCGACGGAATTGTATTCTCACCGGAGCAAACTCTCATAATTTTTTGATCTAATAACACAGACAGTTTAATTTTTATCTAAAGATTATAATTATTATAATTTTTAAAAAGATCTCACATTTATAACAATTTCATGTTAATAGATCAAGAGGATCACGACAATTTATCTCGAAGAGGATCCAATTCCTTTTTCTACGGTCACAACACAAATAAATATGTTTTTTAAGACAGGAAAACATAAAAAATATAGGACAAGGATTGTTTGCCCTCCTTGTTCCCATGCTCTCTTATGCTCTCCTGTTTTGTGTGGTCACGGTTAAGCCACGTCAACATTTTATATTATTTTTTTTATAAAAATAATAAGACAAAAATAAATAGTAATATAAAATATTAACGTGAATTAACCGTGATCACACAAATAAGAAGGTATGAAATGTTACGAAAATAAGGATGGCGGACAATCCTTGTCCAAACATATAAGACTCGCGTCAGAGCCAAGTGTATCGGATAAGATAAGTTCGTACCCGTGGCGTGGTGCGAAAGTGTCGGGTCTCCGAACCGGCGAGTACAGGTGAGTTGGCGCCAATGTAAAATGTCTAGTTGTCTACATGCTTCCACGTCTTCGCCTTGTCCCCGCCCGTATACGTTGCCATGTTACGGTTTTCTTTTCCCGCTAACCGTATGTTTCCGTTAGAAAGTTTGTATGCACTATATTTTTTAACATTCATTTTGATTTCGATCCTTAATCAATTTAATTGTTAGATTGAAATTTTGTTTGTTTAAATATTTTGATCGAGATCTTTAACATCATTTAAGAGATTTAATTATGCATTTAATGTCCCACAAATTATGAGTAAAAATATAATAAATACTTAAAAATAAATATTAGAGTAATATTGTCCTTCACAAAATTATTGCAAGAAATAATGTACCCACATAATTATTAACATGTTTGAAAAGATAACTACTGATATATTTTAAAACATAATCTAAATACATATAATTAGCATGGGTACATTTAGCAAAATAAAAAATGGGTACAAATAAATTAAATAATATGGGTACAAATACAAATAAAACTTTAAAAAATATGGGCACAAAAAGAAATTAATATATGGGTACAAATTAAAAAATGGGTACAAACTAAAAATAAAAATATATGACAGATTTTTTAGCCATAAATATAAATATACAAAATATAACATGTCTAACACTAAATGAATATATTTAGAAATAAAAAATATTTTATTATTAAAATAATTAATGAATTTTATTAATACTTAAAGATCTTAATAAAAATACAAAAAAAATAAGATTTTAATCAATAAAGTAAAAAAAAAGGAATGAAAACCTAATTTCTCATTTTTCTAAACTACTAGAAGTAAACGATGAATTGTTTTGGTTCTTGGCCTGGATCTTACAGGCTGCCACATGATCCTGATTATCCAATATCCACCAAGCATATACTCACTCACTAATTATCCAGCCAACTATACATATTACCTACCATGCAAGTTGCAACTAGACAACACATATAAAAGACAGCAATGGAATATAATAAGTGGACAAGAATACATATATCTGTTGCCCCATTTTCTGCAGGTGACAGGTGACATGTGACATGTGACATGCCCATCTATTCTTTTCTTTTGGTATGAAAATATAATCAATTTAGTTTTGGTCTGGTATAAAGGGGAAGGGCCTTTGCTCTTATATTAGGGCTCCATGCACACGCAGTTGCTTTCTTTGTGCTTCCACGTCGAGTTTTTACTACAACTTGAGGAGTTTTGTGTGCCTAATGACTTGTTTTATTTAGTTTTTACACTCCTTTTGTTTACAAGAAAAAGAAAGATTTGAACTCGAGCCACAACTAGTTTGTCCAACCCAAGTTTAGATAAACCTTTTTATTGGTCTCACACATATAAGGTATCTATTGTTTGGAAAAGAAAAAAAGAATCAAATATGAAAAGGAGAAATTTTAGAAGTATTGATCGATTAAATTAAGTTGGTTAGAATAGCGTGTAATTTCTCTGTTTACACTTAAATTCAAATCGCTTTAGGTATAATTTTTTGAACGATGAACCAAATTATAATAAGAAATTAATAAGAAAATGAACGGAATGATGGAAGTTCGATGTGATGGTAATAAAATATTTTTAATATTTGTAACATATTAAAAAAGTGTTATACTCGTCCAATAAATGATTGACAAACAGATAATTTGTTGAAAAATCCACATCGGTATATTGAGAAAACAATTTGCAATCCTTTATGATTATATGGTTCTATTTCTAAATATACAGATTCTTTTTAAACTAAACCCTATTAGTATAACAATTGATCCATCTTTCTTAAACTTTGACAAAATTAATTACGTAAGAGAATGTGTCTATGATAAGGGTGATGATGCATTGCATGACGTGTAACCACGGTAAGCTTATCTGATAACTTAAACTAATAAGAATTAGCCCAACAATCCACTTTCTCCAACAAACATTTCATCTCATCTCAACAGTTGGTGCCAGCAACCATCAATCAATTCACACATGTTTATGTTGGAAATATATTCTCTCCGGATCTCTTCTACTAAGATCATCTGATTAAGTGATCTGGATCCTTGAAATTTAATCAAACGACTAAAGTTATTATAACTTTTAAAGGGGATCATGTTTTTAACCGTTGAATCAAATTTTAAAGATTTACATCACTTGATCCGGTAGTCTTGGTAGAAGAGATTCAGCATCTCTTTCCATTCATGTCATCTGCCAAAAATGAGAGCCAATAATTGGGGATCTTGAAGCTGGACTGACTAGGAATGTGTAATATCTCAAATCAATCCACAGCTCCACATTATAAAGGTCGCCTAGAGCGTTTGAATTTGTCATTTCCCAATTTTCTGTACCTTCCAGCTTTCCTCTAAGTATTCTTCTTTTTAGAGATTATCAATCGTGACGTTTCATACCAAAAACCAAACATCTATTTTAATTACTTGTGCATATACACGTCACGTAGGCATGCATGTATGCGTCTTTACCCAACATATGTGGGAAAGGAAAGGAAAAAAATAAGGGAATTTTAACGAAAAATTACATTTTTTACACTAAAAAGTCAATTATAGTACTATTTACTTTACCCTTATCGTTAAAACTCAAAATTTTCATTAATTTTCCTAAAAAATAAAGGTAGTTTACGAAGTTACCCTTTAATATTTAGCGGAAACTAACACTGCAGAGTTGGATGGCGACTGAACATGCATAGTATTTGTTGGTATGCATGTTCCATACGTATTGAGCTTTCTTTTAATTTGTCACTAAAAGCAAACATTTAGGTATGTTTTGTCACTAAAGCAACGAGTATCTGGTGCCATTCGTCATGAGTTACAGTGGCCATTGGGAACGTACGTACGATTGATGTAGCCAATTTCTTTCTTTTTCACATCTCATCTGATCGTTCGTTATTTTTATGCAGGAGTGGATCGTTTGATTCGTCTTGTTTGGGATTTTAATTAATTAGGTCATGGAATTCCAATGTCGCACTACTTCTCTCATATTGCATGCTTAAATTATTACCGCATTTTCTTCACTTTAATGAATCAGATTCCATCATATATCCATCATGCATGAGAACTTGCTGGCTAGCCACCCCTTTCTCATACCCAATAGGCATCGTGACATGTTCAATGATCTTTTGTGTCACCCATATCTGACCTCATGTCTTCCATTGGGCTTTTATTTGGGGACATCTGATTGATCGGGCTGCTCAAGGCAAGTAAGGGCTGCGTAACTCATGTCTTAAAGCACTCACTCACGTACATGTCTATATATTATAAATCAGCAAAGGATTTAGCGTTTGATTTGGACCACAAGTCTTTGTATTCTGTATAAGTTGTATCAGTTAGCTGGCTCGTAAGGGGTTAGCTAGGGTTGGAATTGTTTTTCCTTCCTTGGTTTGGTCCTTCTATTACTTAATAAGTTATTGAACAGGTGTGGAAGGAAGGGAACGGAACGGAAAAGGGACTCGGGGTTTTGACACAACATCATCTCCATTAAGAGGTTTTTTCAAGTGTCGGGTATTCAAGTTGTACGTACTCCATATATCATAATACAAGTGGAGAAAATGATATATTTTTCGCATCTCTCTACTTATTTTATAACAGGTGAAGTACCCGCTTAAATACAGAAACACTAGAAAAAATTTCTCATCTCCAACATCTCCATCTCTCCAAGCCTTTGTGATGAAATTTCACGTGCTTCTGTTCACATAGAATCATAGATAATCTGATGCTCACTTCACTGCCTCCAATGCTGTGCAACCTATAGGTAGGAATATCAAATGTCTATTTTAGTTATATAAATACTTCAAAAACTTCTTGTAGTATCATGAATTTCCCTTCCAAAAATATCATCACAACCTTTGTTTTCATGCCATTTTCGATACACTTGCAAGCCTCTATAATATCATATTGGTTATTGGACATTATCGAGTTTTTCCAAATCCCCATAAATCATTTTCAGCATGACTTTACAAATGATGATATAAATAAATGGTAAGCAGAACACTTTTGTTATCTATTTATGTGGCTCAGTAAATGGTAAAACCACTTATAAATGACTAATAACAGTTTCCTTATATACAGACAAAAGATCTTGTGAAGCTAAAAATTTACATTTTTCATAAAAACCATGAACTATAAGTCACGATTTTAAATTGGTTTTGCAAATTTTTTGGGTAAAAAAAAAAACCGTCACAAACCTTGTTAAGCTAATTAAAATTCAGGTAGACATTTCAGAGATTTTTCTCACACAAAATCATTTATGGGACCTACTACTCCTTTTACTTGTTATTCATGGTCTCATTTTAGAGATTTTCCAAACCCTAGAAATCGCTTACGAGACCTAACTTTTTTCACCCATTTTGCTATGTTGTAATAAAATCGTCACAATCCTTGTTTTCGTGCCATTTCGTCACACTACAAGCTTTTTTTTAATTTCATGCCGGAAATCTACTTTTTGGCACTACATTTCTGTAAATTACCGACACCAAATAAATACTTAGGCTTCGATTTTGGTAATAGCTATTACAGATTTGAACCGAATGGTATTTACAGCTGTACTCCCACCACCCCATCACAACACAACGGCTACAACTCTCTCATTCATTCAAAATGTTGTAACCCTCTAATCTAAGTCCACACATTATTATAAAATATTCAGGGACGTAGGCTTAAACTCAATCAGTATAATTTATATAGAACAGATTCACCGTCATGTAACGTTCTAATCCAATAGTACATTAACATGTAGAGAATTGAATCAAGACGTGACATTGAATCTGTCGCATATAAAGTGGAGAGGCTATTATACAAACAATAGGAATAGCCGATTAGGGGAAGAAGAAGATAAGATGAAGAAAAAGCTGTCTGCCTCTCTCTCTCTGAGGAGGGGACTGAGAAGAAGAGGAAGAAGAAAGAAGCATTAATGGAAAATACAGAAGCATTAAATATCTCTGAGAGTATATTAATTGCTTGCGTTAATCGCTACAGTGTCTGTTGTCCGTCTTCAGGCTGCCTTCATTGCTCTCCCAAACCGCCTCTCTCTCCCGATCTCTTATCCTCTGCAACTGCAACCCACCTCTTCATCTCTCATTTATTGCTCTCTCTCTCTCTCGTTCTGTGGCCAGTCCACAATGCATGTAAAAACATGTCATCCCAACTGCTTAATTTCCATCCAAGTAAAAAGGCAGTAACTTTCAGTTATGATTTAGATCATCTTACTAATGTCTTTGTTGCCTCCTCCTAACTGCAGCTTGTTAAACTCGGAACCCAGCTGCTGAGTTAAACTTGAACTTGACTCGGGCATCTTCCACCTTGAGCTGCCCCATGATGATGAATTAGTAGAATCACTTAAACTTAAGCCTGCTTTTGCTTCTGAAGAAATGCCTTTCATTGCCATCACTTTTGTTGGTATGGAAGGTCTCACTGGTGCCGGTGGTGCTGCACAAACTGGGATCACCGATCTCATTTGAACTGCAGGTGCAAAATTCTTGTGAGGACTTAACCCTCCACTATACATGTTGAATCCACTAGTCCGTCTTTTTGAAATCTTGACACCAGGTGCGGCCTTAATTGGACCGGACAATTCAAAAGCGCCATAATTTCCGGCATTAGACACAGGAAATTGCCTGTATGCAGAACCTGATGAACCAAATATACCACTTGAATTTGAACCACTAGGACCCTCCTTTACAATACCAAGCCATTCTTCCTCATCCCTTTGGTGCTCTTCTAATGGAGGTGGTATAACTTGTGAACCTTCCCTCACACTCACTTGTACTGGGATTGGCCTATAATCGGATAATGGCGGATGGGAAGGGGACTTGTCTTTGTTGAGCATTGTAGATGGTGGCAAAATCTTCGAGGTGGTTCGAGGGGGAGGTGGAGGAAGAAGAGATGCAAAAGTGTTCTGCTTTTGAACTGTTGAAACTTGTGGAACCAAATCAGTTAACAGATCTACCAGCCTCGAGTTTTGATTCTGCAGAGAGCTAGTACTACTACTGGATGAAGATGATGACGATGACAACGACGATGATGATCTCACCATTCTTCTCCTTGCTTGAATTGGATCCATCCTCCTCATAAATTGCTTGCTATTATTATTGTTGTTATCATCTCTGGGTTTAAAATTTGAGAGCAACCTTGTCACAACTGCCTGCTCTTCTTCTGCTTCTTTATTTGTGGAAAACCCCAGGTCTGGAATTGCACAAAGATACTACATTTCATGAAGCAATTGCATAATGCTAATAAAAAACACAGTTAAAACAAAATATGCAGAAAATGCATACATACTTTTTTTCAAGGCAAACCAGGCTGCAATTGCAGCATTCTTCTCTGCTTGCTTCTTGGTTTTGGCCGGCTCGCCAGTAAAATTCATTCCGGCAAGCTCCACGGTACACGTAAAAACCGGGACATGGCCGGGACCTGATCGTACAGTGGTGTATACAGGGAGCTTCAGCCCAGCTCTGTGAGCTGTTTCTTGGAGGAGGTTTTTGTAAATTCCAGTTTCATCCTTCACATTTACGTAAGATAAAATTCAATAAAAAACCATGCTAAATAATTATTCAACGTAACTTTGGAAACAGAGAGGCTTATGGTGGATGTTAATGAACTTACAAGAACTCTGGCAGTGAGAGACCTGGAAGGGCCTCTGGTGGAGAGCTTATTGAGAGCAACTTCTGCGGCTGCATGCTCCGCCTGTCTCACCGTGGTGCAGTAGGCCGGGCTTTCGAAGATCTCGTGGTTAAAGTTTACGGAAGCTTTGAATCTCGGCGCATGATCCGGTCCTTCCCTGGTGCACGCGTACGAAGGCAGGTTGAAACAGCTTCTCTGTGCAAGCTCCTGCAGCTGGTTCTTGTACATCTCCTTCACAAAACAAATCCAAAAAACCCACCAAATCTTCCATAAAACATAATTACAAGGAAAACCCATCATTTCAAGTGGCAAAAATCATACAAAAAATGGTTGTTAAATTAGCGGAGAAACTTACATGTAATTAAAAGCAGGATTTTTTAAGAGATATCAAGAGTGAAAGATAATGAACTAAACTAGTTGCGAGCGACGAGCAGATTCCTCAGTCAGTCCTACATTGGCTACGAGCACAAAAGTTACAACTAGTAAATGTCTTCTGAGAGACAGCAGGTGGAGAAGAAGAAGGACAAGAAAAAGCGAAAAGGAAATGAAATGGTGAAGCTTTAATTACGAGCAGCTGGTAAAATCTTATTGTACGGAGCAGTGTTATCAGCACACTGAGAAAAATCTCGGAGCAGGCGGAGTGGAAAATGTCAAAAAACGAAGCTTTAATTACTCTTTTTGAGATTTTTTACCAACTAGGGAAACAGAATTCTTTACTGCTATTAATTCAAATCAAATATTTTCCCGTTATATCTGCAAGGTCAAATTGCACAACAATCCCTGCAGTAATACATTACCAAATTATCAATTTATTTTGTTTTGGGGAAAAGATAAAGACCATATCATCGGATTTGGTTCATCTCCTGAGCTTAGAAGGTTGAGCTTCATGAGCAAAGCACATGGACTGTTGGATTTTAATCCAACGGCTACAAACAGAGGGATCCTCTAAAAGTTGTAATAACATCACGCGATAGTGTAACAATAATTCACAATATAATTGGTGAACCACAGAGAGAGAAACTCCACAATGGCAATACAATTAGGAACTAACTAATTCCACAAACGCAATACAAAACAAGAAAGCTCACCCATACAACACACAACTCCTTCCTAAATTGCACAACGGCCAAACCCAACACCTTACAGTGAAAGTCCCTTCCCCATATTGCACATAATATTAATGTCGGACTTAAATGGCTGCGCACGAAAACAAACCACCACTCTGCAGGACAATCAAATCTTCCGTGTCGCTAGTCAGCTGGTCTGTCGCATTTTGGCTGCCTATGTATGTCGGTTCTCGTTCGTCAAGCCGCCGCTGCTACTGCTGCCCATGCGGTTTGGTTCCCCGACTCTAGCTGCCAAAGCAAGAACTTCTGGGGACATTTCCCAACTTCCACTTTTCCTTCCCCAGCTCGATCGCCTGGGATGTATTCCAGCGCGATCCACAGTTTCATCAACTGTCGTCCTTATATCTGGGGATACTTCACTTAATTCACCATCTTTTACATTCACGCGATCATTGCCGTTATGCTGCCCGTCGTAATTATCTCCCCCAGCATTCATGTCACCCCACACTGTTTTTCTGCCCATTTCAATGTCATCCACAGCTTTTCCCATATTTGGGCTCATAAAACCCCCACCCCCTGATCGAGGAGGTAACGCCGGTTCCCTTGGAACCTTGTCCCTGAAATTGTTCTTGGACTTGGGAATGGTGGTACAAAATATCTCTTTGAAATTGTCGATCACTCCTTTGTTATACGGGTTGGCTCGCCTATCATATCGATAGCGGAAATTCTCATATGTAGTCTGCAAAAACAATGCCCACAGATATAAGATCACGCTAGTGCTAATATATAAATCACACAGATAAAGTTCTATGCTAAAGGGTTGTGACAGGTTCAAGATGGGTCTCCTGACCTGATTTGTACTGATGAGATACAAATGGAAGGCTGTAAGACCACCAACAAACCACATCGATATGAAAGTATAGAGTATCAGCACAATAGATGCTGGAGTTTTAATCAATGCTTTCCAAATCGTTGTCTCCTCAGCTCCCATGATCCTTCTAACGTACACCCAGCAGAATGCAAAAACATATATACAAAGAAGAGTTGTGGAGAAGACAAACATGAAGAAGAATCGATAGTTCCTCTGCAACCAAATTAGGGAATGTTCAGATTCATTTTCCTTATACCCAAAGTTTCACATATCAAGTATCATTTGAAAGGAGACCTCTGAGAAGCCACCATATAAGCAACATGAGTTAATTAAATAAAGCCAAATCAAGAAACATGTATTAACGACTGTACATTCTATGTTAGTCCTATTGAGTCTTTCACAAGCACGCACATTTAACCAGATAAGCTAAAGCACCTCATGTGACTATGAAAAACAATTGAAAGTCCAGTCTCCTTGTGAATTTCAGGTTGAGATTTAAATATTCCAGGTGGAGATTTATATATTCCAATATTTCGTACATTACTACAATTACTATGGTGTATATTACTAAGACCAATACATGCAAGAATGCTTGCATTTGTCTCAGTTCATATTCATTGGCAGAGGAATTAGAATACAAGTCTAATGAAAGAATTACTTACCAGCCCAATACACTGCCCAACCCAGGGACAATGGTGATCGAATCTTTCTACACAGTTGTTGCATATTGAACAGTGGGAGCAGCGAGGCGGTCTATAAAGCATACAAGTATCACAATACTTGATCTTAACAGAGATTCCATTCACCTCAACTTCTTTGATGCGAGGCAAGCGCAACTGTGGTGTTTGTCCAGCCCCACCTTCTATATTCCCATCAAATCCTTCAGGCTCTGGAGGGTGTGTGTTACGGGGAATTATACCAGGATCTCTTCCAGAGGTTAGCAGGAGGAGAATTAAATCCTGGAAATTGAACATTGTGTGAGCATTTTTCACAAAGTGCAAATACATTGACATTTGTATAGTTATCAACTTATCACTATATGCACCAGCTAATGAGTGCTTTTGAAGGAACAATTTTACTAGAAGCTGCAGAACTTGTTAGAACAACTCTACAAACCTAGTTGATTATCAATACATGACTCGTCAAGGTAAAAAACTGACTACCAAAATAGACTCCAAAATCTATTCAAATAAGAGCCTGTCTAAAGTGGTAAAATTTTCAACAGCATAGTGTTACACCAACCTACAAATTGTATTGGTAACAATCACCGTAAGAAAGAGTATTGTACTTAAAAGGAAGTGATATGCTCCATAACGTACCATGTTCCTCCCTAATCTCTTTGACTAGAGGCTAGCATTTTTAAAGTGCAGTCCAACCAATGTAAGTTTACACTCTTTCAACTAACGGAAACTATAGGAAACTTACCACTACCATTTGGAGCATGCCAAACAGTCCTATCACAACATACAACCCACACTCCAATCCAATGCAATACACTCAAATACTACATATATGTACACACACACACAGAGACACACACGTAGACATACACCGAGAGAGAGAGAGAGAGAGAGAGAGAGTTCCTTTCGACATAACACAGCAGATTTTCTGGCAAAATATAAAATTCCTTTACACAAATAAGCTGTGTGGGAATTGGAAAGAGAACTCACATAAACAGTGAATACAACAGTGACAGCCATTATTAATATTCCCAAGTGATGTGAGTAATGATCCATCAACTTTCTGGCAACAAAGATGCAGAATATTGTGACAGGAGCAACAATCAGAAATATGGTCAGCCCCAACGATCTTACATCTGGTCCGAAAACAATCCTCCCCTGAAGGAAAAATATCTGCAAACAAGCAAATACAATACATTTATGTAATTTTCGACAATGGCATTCACGACAAAGCAAGCTACTGCCCTGCAAACCACCATCTGAATTCTAAAAGCTTAAAACTTGGCATCCCTATACTTGTAAAACATTAGCTTTATGTTCATCAAACTATAAACAAACACAACCGATCCTTTAATTCCGTGTTTATCAACATAAACTTAGTTGAATTCATCATTATCCTCGCTTTCGTCTCAAATGTATATGCAATATCTCCTTTTTACATCTTTTCTTTGTTACTTTCAAATTCCTCACAGGGGCAAAATAAGAACTTTAATTATTTGACTAAAACATTATCCAAAAATAGATATTTGAAAGAAAAAAGGGCATAAAATTGCGAAGAATAATACCAATCGCAATAGGACAAAAATAGTAAAAACCTAACAATGGAAAATGCATGACCGAAACCATAATCTATGAAGCTCTAAAACTTAAATTATATAAAACATAGCCTCACTGAAATTATTCCGGAAAAAAAATCTAGCAGAAATGAAACAAGAAAGAAAGAAATCTGAGCAAGCGAAAGAGAGAAGACGAAAAAGGAGAGTAAAAACGAACTGACATTGCTGCCCTTCCAATTCTGGTAGACCCGCAAATCAGTGGCGGCGCCGGCGGATCCGGAAGCCTGATCCGATCGCTGCGGTGGAGGCACCACGTACATCGTTTCCTCGCCGCCAACAACAGCCTTCTCAGTTTCAGCTCAGCAAGATCGTCCTCGCTGGATTCTCGATACAGCCATGTCGATTCTACTCTCTAGTAGTCGCTTTTGACTCAGGTCCGGACTCCGAAGCAGAAATAACGGAAAAGAGGAGCTGAAGCGGTCGATGTGGTCTGAGTAAAATGCTAATGGGTCGGGTTCCGGCGAGCCGGGCGGCAAGGCGCGTGGGCGGGTGGGGTTGAAGCGAAAGGAGCAAAAGGGTTTTTCATTATCCTTTTTGTTATCAGCAGCAAGAGCCGAAAGAGAGAGAGAGAGAGATAAAGAGAGAGAGAGGGGTTCGCTCTATCACTGCTGTGTGTCTGTGCTTTACAGGGGGATGGGCTGACGTGGCGTGATTTTATTCGGCGGAGGGGCTTGGGGCTGGACCAGACCCGCACCAGAGAATACGTGACGGGATGAGTATGAGTTTTTACTCAAAATTGCTCGTTGCCGAATCATAGAAGTTTATAATTAAAATCGTTCATATTATAAACTATTTTATAAAGATAGACTCTGTTTATGTATTTGTAACAATGTATTGATTAAAACGACCTTAACTTTAATTCATTTTTTGCACATATGAATTTTACATTGTGATTTGTATGTAATATGAATGATTTTGATAACAAAACAAAGCTATTTGATTCAAACATAGAGAATTTTAAGTAAGAGTTAGTACTCATGTTTTTAGTAGTAAAATATTATTGTTTCCCAAATTTCAATAAAAAAAACTTAAAGCATTTGTAATTTTCAAAGGGATGTGATATCTACACATCTATTTTCTCATACAACCTTTTAATTTTCGACTGTCAAATCGGATTAATTGAAAAATATCAAGGGACAAAAATAAAAAAAAGGTGTGTGAAAAGTAAAAAAAGATATGCGGATAGCACATCCCTTTTCAAAATGCCTTTGGAGTATTAAGCTCCTATAAAATAATTGGAATTTATTAAGAATGACATCTTTGTTGGAAAAAGAAATGAAGATTTTGTCCGCCGTTCTGGCATATTGTTTCTTAGAACAAGATTAGAAGGAGATGTTGCAACACTTGTCATGTCATGGCGATGGTGGTAATGTATGGTGTCCTCCACGACTCCAATGCTCATTTCATTTTTTCACTAGTTGAGCATTTTCAAGTATTTTTAATATAAATCTTATGGTTACCAAGGTGTGATTTATTGTTTACGTAAAAACTATATGGTTAAATATGTGAACAATGTTTATGAGTTAACAATAAAAAAGAAAACTAATGAAAAGGGCTTGAAAACTTTGAGTTTTAATGATAAGGACAAAATAAAAGGTAAAGTGAATAGTACCAGAATTGATTTTTTAGTGTAAAAATGTGGTTTTTCGTTAAAGTGAACAGTACCAGGTGCTTTTCGTTAAAGTTCCCTATGTGAAGGAATAATTGATCTGACCAGCTTTATTCGGTAAATATTAATTTTTTTAGCATTACCGTTAAACTTTTTCGAAAGTAAATAGAATTTTGGAATATAGAAATGTTGGCCCTTTTCTTTTCTGGATGAAAATCGAAATGCTAAAAGTCCTAATAGGGGCATGCATTTAGGAAAGAGGAGGAGGAGGATTTGTTTCAACTTTTGCTTTGTCTTTCTAAACTTTAGGGGATTCAATGTCAAATCGGAAAAAAAGAAAAAGAAAAAAAAAATCTCTGCTTTTGCTTTTACTTTATAATTCCATTTTCCCTTGCTGATCAGGAATGGGTGGTCAAGGATGAATGGATGGCCAAGTGAATTTGCTCTCACAAGTCAAGTTGCAAACCTTTTACCCTCCTCTGGCTCTTTGGATTCGATCGGAACGGTTAAGTACATAGAATTAAGACGTATTGAAAGTAAAGTTGACCGGTATTTTATTTTAAGGAAATTAGAAGAGAATTAGATACTGAAGAACAAAAAACACCAAGAAAATGAGATCTTTGTTTCCATAGACTCTTTGTTGTAAAGTCGGTCGCAGATGAGATGAACAAGCAACTTCAAGAAAATTAGATTGTTAGGTAAATAGGAAATCCATGGTGATTGCCATGAACGATGACCCCATGCATCCTGCACGAAAATCCACGATGGTTGCATGCAGTTGCAGTTGCACTGTTGCAGCTGCACATTTAAACTCAATCCAACGTAGGAATGAAAACACAAGGTGCAATCATGCTCCGTTCTCCTTGCTTAATACATACATAAAACTTTAAAATTATTGATACAGAGACCACATATTTATACTACATTGGTATATCATCATATTTATAATATATTTAGTCAAATAGTCCACATAATTCAACGAGTACAAAATTCTGGTGCATACCATGTTTTGGTGCATGGTAAAACAATGTGTATAAACGTAGGTTTGACTAGTGAATACAACTATACGTTATTAACTTATTTACATCTAAGTTCGAAGCTTTTTTTGTAGAACTCTGAGGCATGTCATGCTTCGGTGCATAGCCATAAGAGTTGCAGATGTGCGTTAGACCAAGTATTATTTTGATGAAAAGGACCACCATATACAGTACAAGTTGAGCACCACATATGGTCTGTTGGAATTAGAAAGAGTGAAAATCAGAAACGTTATTATTCTTGTGCAATGTTAAAGCCGGCTATGGTTTTGATGGTGATAGAACAATGGCGAAACCTTTCCGTTGACACTGGTAGTAAAATGATGACGGTGAAGCTTTCGGCGGCAGCCGGCGCTGCAACTACCTGAGCAACAGTTCGACCAAGAGGTGCTTGCTAGAAGTAGAATAATAAGAGAAATAACGTGTAATGTGCATGAACGAAATGAATGATAACTACTACAAAAGGAACGGAATAGTTTTCACAACCACCTTCCTTGAACTACAAAAAGACCGAAGATGATTTTCGTCGATCGTGCCAAAACCGGATAACTCAATCCCGTACTCCGCCAGCCTCTTGATATCCCTAGGAAGCGGGGATTGCCAAAGACCATCCCACCAAGCCGGAGGGAGAAGTGGCGTGAAAGCACACTGATTGGGCTGGCTATGGCAACTGAGTGGACCAGCAAATCTGTTCCACACATGCCCCCAACCGATCTGAAACCTTAGACCTTCTCTCAACAAATCACCTTGGAAGCTGCTTAAGAATGCAAAACTTGAACCGGTTGGGTCGTTGCCTGAGAAAGAATAGAACGAACATTAGAACACTTTTCGGCAACATTTGTTAGTAGAGAGGACTCGGGCACTGTATGTATGTACCAAGATTGTTTGCTGCAGCCAGTGCCGCAATTAACTGAGCATAGGTAGTCCCAACACGCCTGTGAGCCCCGGAGACAACAGCATGTTTTGCACGCGATGCAAGAAAGAAGTCCACAAAAGCAACCCATCTAGGTGCTGGACCCCAATCCTTCACTCTAAAATCTAAACTGTGCAATCCTTTACGGCCATCGGATATATTTCCTTTGAATAGTTCATAATCAAAATGAATAACCTAAGATGCACAAATGAATCAGATACAAAAGAACAGAGTTAGATTGTAAAAGAACGCGTAATAAAAGAGACTTTCAAACAATTTAACTCAATTATGTGAAAGAAATTAAGGTTGCATTCCCGAATCCTTATTACAGATTTCAAAAGGACAAAGTTCCTACAGTTATTAATTTCATGAGTGATATACTATGCTGAATCGCTGATCATGCAATTAGATTTCGGATATTCCACAGACAAAGTATATTACCTCCGCAAATTTACTTATATTTGGAGTAATACTTTTCACAAGAGAGGGATTATCTGACACTAGCACCACCCTAGGTCTTGGGGACTTGCCAAGATTGTGCATGGATTTTTTTATGCAATTCAATGCTGCCTGTGCAGCTCTCACAGACCTGAAATACAGGAGGCAAAACATGTGTCATTGATTAAATTCATAGGGAGAATACATGGCATTTCTGTGTGTGTGTGCATCGCATGCAAGCTTTCTAATACCAGTTTGATGGTTTACTTCCAATAACTACATCGCCGAGCATGCTTCGGAAAATGTATCAACTAACTGGGGAAGCTTAACGATAATAAAACTTCAAAATGAATTGGCCACAACAATCAAGAAAAACCAAAGGTATTTGTTAATTTCCAACATTAGAAATTCTTATCAACTTTTCACAAAATTACATCCATTTCTGTAATATTCACTGCTTTAACAGGATTAAGATGTCCTACCTCATCAACCCTATATTTCCGAACCTTGTACTTAATCTAATCAAGGAATGAATTAAAAGGGAGGTTGTGTTACTTATTCATGAGCATTCGCATGTGCAGTGAAATATCAGGTTCCGCTCCACCAAGAACCCAATTGACTGCTTCCTGAACATCCACAGAAGGGGTTATAAGCACTCTCATCAGCTCCCCAAATACATTAGGCCGAGAATGGAGATCCTCTGGCTTCCCAAATAAAGTAGAAGCAGCATTCCTCATCCCAGGGTGGATATTCTTCAAGAAAAACTGGGCTGCCACAGCATCATTCGTCCCTTGGAACCTGCATTGTTAACATTAACAATCATGCGACGATATCCAATGATGACGAGTTAACAGAAAGATCGCAACACTTTTATCACTTTACCATATAATGGGTTGCTTCCATTCTATCCAGTTGCTACAAAGAACATTGGTCTGTGCTGGCTTCTCAAAGTCATCACTTCTCATAACCAGTTGCCTTCCATACTTGTTTGCACATTTATTAAGTCTCCAAAGATGCTTAATTTCTCTGATGGTAAAGGAAAAATTGGAATAGGAAATGTAATCCTCAAAAGGGAATTTTCCCCTGCAACAAGCAACACCAATATGAGCACAAGAAAAAGTATATATTGCTGCAACTTAATATGCTTTAGCGGTAAGCAAAATCACCAGCTATTTCTAACAATTCAGGTTACAGCAGGAAGAACATTACTATGAAATACAAAAAAAGAAAGGCTTGAGGAAAGAACCAATATGCCTGGTTTGCCCAATGATCAGGGACCGGTTCAACATTATACTCAACGCTGCACCACTTAAGATTTTGTACATTTCGTTCCCGAAACCCGCCTCTGATGCTTTACCCATCACAAATCCGTGCTGACAAAACTGTTCCGGTGGAAGATTTCTTACCCTGGAAGCACCTGAAATTGAATGAACTGCATGAGCTTCCTTCACCTAAAAGTTCTACTCAATAACTCACAGCTTCTACACTCTAACTCAAAAGTATGATGCCATCAAGTTTGACAAACGCAAATAAGAAATCAATAATCACTTCCATAAAAAGCAGAAAATGTAAAAGTGCGTTCACAATCAGCAGAAAAATTAGCAACAATACCATTCAAGTCAAAGTGATGCTGAATAAACTTCCTGACTCTGAGACTCTCCTCCCAAAACCCTCCTCCTTCGAACTCCTTTCCCATCTCCTCCACCGTCGCGCACGAGCTCGAATTACGCTTACTCTTGCTCTGCGGCTCCGTCTCCAGCTCAACTCCGCCGCCGTTTTCAGACTCCGAATCCAAATTTCCAATCTGCATATAGAAATCGGGGCTCGTCGGAGGATCGACTTGTCGTAAGTTGAGCATCAACAGCCCCGCTCCAGCACACAACGCACAGACTATCAGAATTGATCCGACGGACACCCGCCTCCTTCGCCAAACGCCATAGCTCATCTTTTCCTTCATCTTTTTTCGTTTTGCCTGTGTGTCGGTGAATGGATATGGATCTGGAAGCCACAGATCGCTCGCTTCGTCGTCGTCCAGCTCAACTGAACAAGCTCACTCGCAGTGACTGATTCAGACAAAATACAAACAGAATGGATGTTGGTTGGGCTTGGGCCACATTTTAATGCACCCGGCATTTTCTAAGGCCCACAGCCCACTATCAATAAGTCCGATGGGAAAATCATGCACGTCGACTTAAAATTTTGGGCTAAGTGCTTTTATACCTTTCATATTTTAGTAATTGTTAAAGTTAGACCATAGGGTTTCAATTTTTTCACATTGTATCGTGAGAGTTTGAAATATATATAAATATATACAGGCTCTTTATGTAAAAGGATCATCATTTTTTTTCAAAAAATGGGGATTAGCTGTAGGACCCACTCCACATCGAACTTCAATGATTCGAATCGTCTATTTTGTAAGTCTCGTTTCATAGATCATCCTTACAAAAATTCAATTCAATCCGAAATCATTTGCCTATTTAATTATCAAGATAAAATTTCATTGTTTCTTATATGGCAAAGTATTTGTTAATTTATTTGAATTTAATTAGATGTCTTAAACATTTCCGATTTGGCTAATACTTTGTGAGAATGATTTTTGAGGTGCAACTTGAAAAATAGACGGTTTGAATCGTTAAAAGTTGATGTGGTTGGACTCTACAACTAATCCCTATTTTTTTATAAAAAAAAAAATAGGGATCCCTTCCCTTAAAGGTTTCCTCTATGTATATATAATGTTTTGATAGTTTAACTATAAGTTCAGATTTTAAGACATACATTTTGACCTACATTTTTGTAGTTCTCGTTCTGTAACTATTTTCAAGGTTTTGAACAGTCTATATTTCAAATCATATTAATGGATTATCTTTGTAAAAAAATTAAACAAATTCAAAAGAATTAAGACATTCATTTTTACTGAAAAAAAATATACAAGAACTGTTCTACAAAAAAAAAACATTAAATGTAATCCAACCGTCGTGTGATTTCCGAATGGGATGATTTTTAATACACACACACTTTTTGGGAAGAATTAAAAGTTTATGCCCATTTTCAAAACAACTCCAAACTTCAGGGGTGCAGTTTGTAACTAGCTGGAAAAGTGATTATTGAAGGGGGAAAAAAAAAGAAAAAAAAAGAGAGGAGTGAAGGGGAAAGACGGGGTGGGAATTGTATCTTCTCCGAGGCAGCCTCGGGATTCTACTGACCGGACAACACAGCTGTTGGATTTTGATAAAACGATTACAAACAGTGATCCATTTAAAAGTTATAATAATTGTAACCGTTAGATCATAATTCAACGATCCATATTGTCCAATCAGTAGGATCCCGAGGCTGCCTCGGAGAATATCCAATTCCGACGGGGCGACCACAAAAAGAATTTGCAACCACCAAAAGAGTCGAACAAACGCACGCCACAAAGCAATTTTAGCGCTCTCTTTTCCCTCCCTACACAGGAAACACCACGTCCGTACGTTCCCCTCTCTCGCGCCCTTTCTAACGACCGGTTCAATCCATCCCTTCACAAAACAAAACCAAATCAGAAATTCAAAAAACAAATAGGCAAATTGAAGTGATGGAGATGGAGAGAAAGAGAAGCGCAAATCAAGATTTTGGTTATTTCCTCCGACTCCGAGAACACAAACAAACGAACAAAATGAATCATTGATTCATCTCTTTCCTTCAAACCCTTCCCTCTCCTTCCATTGTAATCTCCAGTGAATTATTGATCCAAATATTCCCACAATTTGGAAAATGGAGAAGAACCTTCCGGACAAAGACGATCAGCCCAAACCCGACGCACCGCCACCGGACTCCTCCGCCGCCGCTACAATTCCAAAGCCTAATGACGATCCCAAGTCCACCACCACCACTGCTACTGCTACTACAAGTCCTGACGGCGATAATAAGTCCGCTGGCACTAAGCCAGACGATGACCAAAAGCCGTCTAATCCAACGGCTGAGGTTCAGGATGAGCAGAACTCCATTGCAAAGCTTGATGATCCAAATGTAAATAACGCCGAGACCAAAGTTTATCAAGGGAAGGAAGGTGATGACCCGGATTACGAGATAAAAAAGTTCAGCAGTATGAGGGTCAATAGTACCAGAGTGAAGGATTTTAAAGCTGAGAATGTTGAAGATCAGAACGATCCACTTCCGGTACTGGATGAAGATCCAGTTCCCGAACCCGAACCCGAACCCGAACCTGAACCTGAACCTGAACCGGAAGAGGAACCTAGCCTCGACAAGGTCTCGGAGGATCTCGACCACTGCATCTCGTCTCTGCCTGAAACCGAAAAACTTGAAAACGACGTCGTGGACGCCCTCAAGTTTCCGATTGAGCTTCCGAAGCTGGTGGGAAAGTTTTTGAATCTAGTTGAGGACGAGGTGGTGGCGAAACGCGACTCTGGCGACGCTAAGGTGAAATGGTGTCAGGAGCCTGAGAAGGACGCGTTGTTTCTGGATGCTCTTGATCGGATAGGGAGGCTGAGCAAGTACCTCTCTTTCCTCGGATTGAAATTCGAAGGGAGTCACGGCGCGTTGATCAACCACCTCGGAAGCATTCAGCACCGAGCGTTGCTGTATCTGGAAGAAGAATTCAGAATTCTTCTAGAAGAATCTAGAACCTGCACCGTCACTGACTCTGCATCCGGCGACCATAAGGACAATAAAGATCATAAGGACAGCGAAGAGCACAGTACTAAAGGCGGGAATAATAACAGCGGCAGTAATAAGCAACAGGATCATCAAGATCAGGAAAGCAGCGGCGGCGCATTGCCGGATCAGGCGGAGTCGGGAGGCGGCGGAGATGAATTACAGGCCGATCAGTTCCCTGGATATGCTCAAGAGGTAGCGAACAATCTGAACAAGATAGCCAAAGAGATGATATCCAGCGGATACGAAACGGAGTGTTGCGAGGTTTACATGATCTCGAGAAGGCACTTGTTCGATGAGACTCTGCACAAGTTGGGACTAGAGAAGCACAGCCTCGACGACATTCAGAAAATGCACTGGGAATCGCTCGAAAGAGAGATCGTGTCATGGGTGAAGGCCTTCAAGGAATGCACCACCGTATACTTCTCCGGCGAGCGGAAGTTCGTGGAGGCGGTGTTTGCTGACTACCCGTCCATCTCGTCGAGCCTGTTTAGCAATTTGACCAAGGGGGTGATGATACAGCTTCTCAATTTCGCGGAGGGGATTGCGATATCGAAGCGGTCGGCGGAGAAGCTGTTTAAGACGCTGGACATGTACGAGGCGTTGCGGGAGGTGATCCCCAAAATGGACAACTTGTTTCCGGCAGACTGCGTGAACGAGCTGAAGCACGAGACCTCTAATGTCCGGACCCGCCTCGGCGTGGCGGCGATATGCATTTTCTGTGATCTGGAGAACTCAATTAAGGCTGAGACGGGTAGAAACCCGGTTCCGGGAGGGGCGGTCCATCCGCTGACCCGATACACGATGAATTACCTGAGGTACGCGTGCGAGTACAAGGACACGCTCGAATTGGTTTTCAGAGAGCACTCGAAGATCGAACGCGCCGATTCGACGAGTCGGCCCGAACGCGGCGAGTACGAGGCAGGGGAGGGATCCGGGAACGCGAGTGACGACCAATCGCCGTTTTACTTGCAGCTGATGCGCGTGATGGACTTGCTGGACTCGAATCTCGAGACGAAAGCGAAGCTGTACAAGGACGTGGCTCTGAGCTCCATCTTCATGATGAACAACGGGCGATACATCTTGCAGAAAATCAAAGGGTCGGCAGAGATCAACTCGTGTATAGGCGAGACGTGGTACCGTCGGCGGTCGTCGGATCTGAGGCAGTACCACAAGAACTACCAGAGGGAGACGTGGGGCCGGCTGCTGCAGTGCCTGAGCCACGAAGGGCTGAGCGTGAACGGGAAGGTGGCGAAGCCGGTGTTGAAGGAGAGGTTCAAGAGCTTCAACGCCTTGTTCGATGAGATCCACAAGACGCAAAGCACGTGGGTGGTGAGCGACGAGCAGATGCAGTCGGAGTTGAGGGTGTCGATATCAGCGGTGGTGATTCCGGCGTACCGATCATTCTTGGGGCGGTTCTCGCAGGTTTTCGATGCGGGGAGGCAGACGGAGAAGTACGTAAAATTCCAGCCGGAAGATATAGAGACGTACATTGAGGAGCTATTTGATGGAAACCCCAACTCCTCCATATTCAAAAAGAAACCATAAATTACAACGAAAAGAAGGCCCTTAATAGCAGTAGCAAGCGCGAAGACGAAGAAGAAATTAATCGAGGATTAAAAGGAGCTTAGCCAAGTGTAACTAATTAATCATGTGATGATCATCAGATCCGGTGAAACGTCCAAAGCCCCCAGACCATTTCTGGAGTATCGAAATTCTTCATGTATTTTTTGTTTATTGATCCTGCCATTTTCTATGAACAGTACTCATCCCATTCATTCTTTAAACAAAACTCCTCAATTGATTTGTTTGTCTAATTACTTGCTCAGTTGCACAGCCCCCACAGGCTCACAGCCTAATTAACTAATTAATTAATTAATTTTGTACACCTGTCTTTTTATTTAACAAAGACAAATTACTGACAAAATAGGAAAAGATGGGACTGTTACAATCCGGATTCTCGTCGGATTTTCTTGACGAAGATCCGTAAATCATATTATTTCATTATACATTATACGGTCAAAAAATTATTTAAAATTATTTTATTTAAAATTAAATATAAACTATACTTTGATAATAACTGACGGAAACGATTCACGGACCGTTACGGACATGGCGTTGGGCCCTTGAATTCGGACCTACCAGTTTTTTTTATCCATGTGGTGGTGGGTGGCCTGACACCGGAGACCAAGTTCCTACAGCAACCCACGCAAATCAAGGTTTCGCGCAAGAGACGAAGGAGATGGGCTCTACCGCCTTGTGTTGCTTGAAAGATGCAGTGATTGAGAAAGAAATGGCTGCCAGCTACAGTGACTGAGGGGAGGCGCTGTGGAGGAAGGAGACACGGGCTATGCTAGGTTTTGGGTTCTCGGGTTTGTGAGATTTTGTTGAAATCATGTATCGGTGGGAAAGTCGACAATGGGTGATCTTAAATATAATTATCATACTTTAACTAATATCGACGTTTTTTTGTGATAAAATCTCACACCTGACAGATTTGATAAGTGATAAAATTAAAGATAGTATCGATATCGTTAGAATGATGTCTCTGGACCCGTAGATCTAAAAATATTTCAACAGATTTTACGGTGGACAGTGAACAGTGGTATGTCTCTGACACACTTCACCCAAACTTGTTTTTCTTTTTGGTTTTGGGTTCCCGGGTTAATTAATTAAATTTTGTTTTTCTAAAGACAAATCAAATTACACATTTCATAACTACAAAAATATATATTAACCAATCAATGAGGCTCCTTGCATCCAAAACTACACATGCATGAATATTCTTAACCCATTCCGGCTAGTACATCACAGAAACCATACAAGAAATGCAGAAAGGAAAAACGAAAGCCGATTCCATGGTACTGGTTTTTCTTTTGATTAAAATCGAGTTCCGAAAGCTGAAAACATGATTAAGTCTTTATTTTTTCTTCCCACACAATTTAACATCTCTCTTTGAAGGTCTGAAATTCAAAGCGTTTAGGCTGTAGATGCAGAGATTGGCCTGTTTCGATTTGACTGCTATTTCATTTGATGTGGATTTGTAACCAGGAACATTGCATGCAGAAGAAGAACTCCACATCAAGCTTGCCTGGCAGGAAGATACAATCGCTGAATCCTCTGCACATTTGATCCCCTCAACAGATGGGATTTCCAACTTGTACACCCCATATCTGTTTGTAGTTCTATTCACCGAGAACGATATGTGCTCTGAGGTTCTTGGCGAAACCGCTTGGAAGATGCAATCGATTTTTACTTCAGCACCTGTTAAAAAAAAAACAAAAAAGTTATGGTAGCGATTTTTGCAGTAAATAGTTTATTTTTTTTAACCATCTACGCTCTAAACTGAATATTTTACACAAGCACAAGAGGCTAAAAATGATGCATGCGTTCAAATAACGAATGACTAGTTAAGATTTAGCATCACCTGGTAGGAAGTAGCTGTGTTTGGAGAAGGTGTTGTTGTAGCAGATGTCACAGTAAACAAGGCCCATTACAATGATCTGGGAGTTACCTTTTGCTACTGCCTTTTTAGTGACTTTTGTTGCTGCTTCAACTCCTCCCAGAAACACTACTGACTGGAGGAAGAAGAAAGATGAAATGGCCACGAGAACTACTGGATTCATGGCGGTGACGGCGGAGGATCGGACGAGAGCTGCTAGGGTTTGGTTTTTCTGTGAATCGAGTTTGAGAGCATTATGACATTTTTGAAGATGATGAGTTTAATTGAATTGTATGGATAGCGAGGAAACTGAAGAGGGGAGTGTAGATGATTGAGATCCAACTGGGAAGCAAAAAGGTGGGGGAGGAATTTTTATCCTTTTCACTAGATAACATAGACATGTGAATGTCCTTTGGCAACATATGTAATTGGTGCGTAGGAGAGAGAGAGAGAGAGGGAGAGATTAGGGGGATATTGCTTTATTTGTTAAGGTCTAATTCCAAATTATCCAATGACAGAAGCTCATTCTTATTTATGCAATTATATACTAATTTTACAGTTGGATGCACATTGAAGAATGCTAGAGCATTCATCGAGTGATTCTCAAGCTTAGAGCGTAACGTACACATACATTGATGTATTCTGTTAGAGCACTTCCAGTGTTGGAAGGCCTCCCAGGTCAACTGCTTATTCAATCCCCTTCAATAAATAGTAACTGTTTTTAATGAACAGTAATTGTCTTTTGCATCTCCACCCTTAAACTGAATAACCATGGCAATATGTAATAAAATATTAATATTTTTTATTTTATAAAATAATAATAAAAAAATATTTGTAATTTCATATAGGATTTTTAATCAGTTTTGTTGAGACACGTATCATTAAATAAGAAATTACAAACCAAAGTATTTGAGAAAATATAAAATTGTGGTGCAAAGTGGAAGATAATGATAAGATATTTATAGAAAATTTAAATCATTTTTTTTTAATTTAAAAAAAAATCGGATTTTTTATTAATTTTTTACATTTTTTTATTATTTCTTTACATTTTTTATTAATTTTTTACTTTTTATTTAATTTTTTACATTTTTTTATTAATTTTATAATGTGACTGACGTCATGATATTAGCCTTGTATCAGCACCCTCATATGCTCCAGCCGATAATTCCTGCCTCCCCTCTCCCACGGAGCCGCCCTTAACCCAATTACCCGCATGTGCTGGAGCAAGGAAGGCTGGCTATTGGGTTTTTTTGGTCCCCTATCCATCAGGCTATACCCTTCGATGGACTTGCTCTTAGTTATGAAAATTGAAATTGTGTTATAGAGAAATGTGAAGCTTGCAGGGTTTCTAGTTAATATGAGCAGAGAGAGGGGGGACCACAAATTGTCAAAATGTGAGGTCAGGTCACACTGCAAGTTGTACTGTAGCTATGGGCTTAACAGATGCCCCCAATATAATTTCTCTTTCAATCCCCACATCCATCACAGGAGTCCAGATCCCCTTATGGGCCCCTTAGAACTCTTTTATCTCACAACTCTTCAGAGCACCACAAGTCTTTTGGGTCCTGGCCCAATCTATACAATTGGCATAAATCTGGCACCATTTTCTTTTTCTCAAAATTAAAGAGCTACAAATTGAGCTGACAATTATATCCTCTGATTAATTGATGTGGATTCTATTAGGCAAGGCTTTGACTTGGCCATACGTTTAGGCAGAATATAGTCCAAGCCAGCAGAGCTGTAAAATTGCCCTCTGCCTTACACTTATAGAATATGTCTATGGAAAAACTTTCATGCAACATGTGTTACTTATTTGCAATGTATATTCGCATTAATACGTGATATTGCAAATTAAAGACTCGTTGCATGTGACACATGCTGCATATGACGAGTCGACGCATGTACAAGTTTTTCTCGTGTAGTAGAGGTTAATTATATGGAATGGAACTAGCTAGGACTAGCCATTAATTGGTGAAGGTGTAGTCAGATGGCGGATGTACATTGGGACCAAGGTGGTCTTAGGACCACCTGAAATTCAGGAAATATACATGTAAATGTCTTATGAAAACCCTCCTAATGTTTGGTACGAGTCATTTTTGTGCTTACCAAGTTTTTTATGCAAGTTTTTCTTACCTTCCTGTACGAGTAGTGAAGAATTATAGTGAGCTGTGGTTGTAATGTCTATTAGGTATATCTTGATAGGTTGCATCAACGACACTTGACAAATCTTCTCTGTATTATTCATCATATTACTTCGGCATATGTCGATATCCATTGACATGTGCGTAACATGATTTGAATGACGATAACAAGCTCACCAAGTGTTCAATGAAATGCTTTAGTGAATAAACCTAAAAAAAAATTACGTCACGCTCTGTTTCTATTTAAAAAATTTGTAACACTGGACCCTTAAAGATCGAAATCTGGATCCACCCCAAGGTACAGCTGACTTATATGCATGTTTAATTATTAACTACATTGATTTGAATTATGTATTGAATTAAAGCAAGACTGCAAACAAAACGTATATTGATGATAATGATATAAAAATGATAAAAATGGAGGGAGACAGGGAGGAGTTTGCCGCCTTGAAAGGACAAAAGAGAGGAAAAGGGACGGAGAGTTGAGACAAGCACTTCATTCCTTTGGCAAATCCAAGGCTTAGGCGGCGCCACCGACGCCACATCCGACGACGGTGCCTATGCCCCCTTCTTGGCCTCTTTCTTCCTCCCCGCTCTCGCACGCGTCTTCCCATTTCTTAATTTAATTGCCTTAATTCCTACCCTTCTCCCTCTCAAATGAGAGATTTTTAAAATCAGTGTGACCGATATATAAGGTGGGACATAACGTATCACTATGCAAATTGTGGGATATGTGTACTAAAAAGTTAATAACTTAAAAAATAAAATTGCTTACCACTCATATTAAAATACGCAATGTACCATTTGTGTTTCCCGTCACAACTAAAAATTTCTCCTCTTAAATCCCTTTGTCTTTCTCTAACCTCCACACTTTCCCTTATTGGCAAGTTGGCAACCAAATACTATAATCTTATAGGTAAATTGCAAGTTTCTTTTTATGAACATGGAAAAATAGCGTATTTTGGAGTGGTTCAAGAGCTTTTGGGCACTTGGCTTCTACTCGGTTTTTAAGGACAAGTTTTATGCGTAAGTTCTCAGTAATTGACACCAAAATCTAATTTTACCATGTAACAAAATTAAAATTGTCTTATTGATCTTAATAATCTCAAAAGGGTAGACTAACGAGAACGTTGGTACCTACATTTTGACATGCAAATCATTCCATACTCCTTTTTTACAATTGGACCATTTCCTTGAGCCTCTAGCTACCCAAATTTTGTACCCATTTACCTCAAAAATTCTAAAGATAGTGAGAGAGACATATAATATGTCTTGGTATCTCTCTGTCAATGTCAATATCAATTTTTCAAGTTCTTTTCGCAATTGCGATGATTAAAAAGCCTTTTGTCCTTTTCTTTTTATTTTTTTTCCTGTTTTCCCCATTTTGTAATTCTCGTCCAACCAATTGCCAATCCCAAATTCACAACTAATGAAGAGTGAAAAATATTAATTAAATAAAATAACAAGAATATTTTTATTTGTTTTTGTTAAAAAATAATAATTTTAAGAAGATCTGTCACCATTATTCCAACCCTCCTTGTTCTCAGCTGGGCCGGCCCAAGAAAGGTGGGACCCGAACAAACTGAATTTGTCTCTTGTGCTCTCCATGGCCATAGCTAATGCTAGACTGCCAGCGAAGAGATTTTTCGATGTGACTGACACATAGAATGGTATATTACGTGTTATTATATAAATGATGAGATATGTGTGTTAAAATGTTAATAATTTAAAAAATAAAATTTCTCATCATTTACATAAAAACACGTGGTGTACCTGTATTCCCGTCATAATTAAAAATTTCTCGTGCTAGTGAACGTACAGTTAAATCAGGTACAAAAGATGACAAAATAATGCCCCTAGAAAACAACCATGCTTATTGCTCAGTACAATGGAGCTAAAATGGAGGTCGTGAAATCATGAAATCATAACCAACAAACACAAGCCATTCGTTTTAATATTTTTGTCCCTAAATCTCTTAACCCTTTCTTACACAAAATCTTGGGCCAACAGACAAATCCCAAGCCCTCCCTCCCTCCAAACAAATAAGTAGAGAGAAAAAAGAGTTTCTGCTTTTTCTCTATACCAAAACCAAACTCCTCCTCCATGCCTAGCTAATTAGTCTAAAAGCTCAATCACTACCTTAATGAGAGCTTATTAGCCACTCTAAACCCTAGTTAATTACTCTGACATCGTACATATATTTTTCATCAGTATTATTGGGTCGTGTCTCAGTTTTATTTTGGCTGATTATCCTTTCGAACCAACTATTAAATATCGCCTTGATAGTTCGCTGTTATTATTTGGGTGGTAGCCTGGTAGGTAGCTAGCTACAAGGATCAATTGGTATCAATCACCATGATGATCAATGCTCTTTCTGGGAGCATGGAGTCTGTCAAGAGTGAGAACTCATGCACCTCCGACCTCAAACCGCCGTCTCCGACGGAATCCACGACGATGTCTATGTCCATCTCAGAATGTAAGAAAACCACCACTCCTCCATCCTCAGAGCTGGATCAGCAAAGCAGCTTAACTCCGCTGAGCCTTAACTTTCCGACGCTCAAGTTCGAGCTAGACGATGTTGAAGTCCAATCTCCCGACCATTCCATCTGGGATTCTTTGTTCTCCGAACAATTCGATACAGATTTCATGGTCTTATCGCCCGTCCCAAACAACATGCCGAACTCGCCCCAAAACGGTGGTTCAGCAACTCATCAGAATTACAATTACAATTACAATTACGCTCAGTCCATGCAAGGGCAGAGCCTCTCGGGTTGCTCTCCCACTAGATTTTCGCCGCATCTCGGAGCGTTCAGCAGCACGCACAACCCTAAGGGCAAGGGACTCAGCCCGCTCCGTAGGGTTTTCAACTCTCCTGTCAACCAATACATGCAGCCCGCTGATCAGAACATGCAGTCACTCCCTGTTTCCATCGAAGACTTCTTGGACGATTATCAACGTGACGGATTCATAGTCGCCTACCCGACAACAACATCGTCCAAGATGTCAGGAAGCTCGTCGCAGTCTTACAATCATCACGATCATTTGCCAGCATCATCGACAGTTCCATCCGCCACGTTGGACTGCATGCCGATACATAACTCTTCGAGGTTTAGCAGATCGGAGAGCGAAGCGTCGTTGGTTACCGCTGGTAATTCTCAGCTGACCCAAGAGAGCAGCAGGGGAAGTGGCTATCAGCAGATGGGCGGTGCGCCACTTTCACAACAATTGCAACAAGAACGCATGCAAGAGAAGCAGCAACAGCCGCTGATGCAGCCGCACAAACACCACCAACACCAACACCAACAACAACAGAACCTGCATTACAATATGATGCCGCCTATGGCACATGAGCAGGTGAATTTTTCTATCTTAATCATTTAAATGTTGTACGTGCACCCATCTTACTTAATTGTTTGATATAAACAAGCAGAAGATTCATTATGGGTAAATTAACTTTGACTATACATATGGCCAAAAGAATACTTTTGAGTCTTGACTATATAGATCTTAGGGTCACCAAATTTTGCTAGTGTGGAATTTACTTAAATTTGAGGCCGAAATTCATATATTTAAAGAACAGGTAAGATATTTACCATGAGATTGTTGCCGAAAAAAAGATATGTACCATGAGATATTATATAATGTATACAAGTCGGTCAACATATTTGAGGACACAATTATTGCCGGAGAAGCTTTTGAGTATGGTATTGTCATATTATCATGCGTGATATTAGCAGTTTTAATGTTTTTAATATGTGAATTTATTCATTAAATGAAGACTTGTATTATAATATATGAATTAGTAATATTATGTGATCGTGTAAACTGTAAAAGCAGATCTGAGAAACAAATATATATTACTGTGGAACAAACTTCTTAACTTAATATTATTGATAAGATCACATATTGCCACGTCCTCAACTATTCAGCTGCTTTCACAATTAAATTATATGCAGCATTTTCCCATAATGTGTTCACAAATATGTCCTCTCATTAATTAATATTCCATGCACGAATGAATATGCAGGAACAAGATAGCGGGCTCCAACTGGTTCACCTCCTTCTTGCATGCGCCGAGGCGGTTGCAAAAGAAGACTACATGTTAGCAAGAAGGTACCTTCACCACCTGAACCGAGTGGTGACACCACTCGGCGATTCCATGCAGCGTGTCGCTTCTTGCTTCACAGAAGCTCTAAGCGCACGCTTGGCCGCCACTCTAACCACAACCCCTAGCAGTTCCGCCTCGAAACCCTTCTCTCCTTTCCCTCCAAACTCCTTTGAAATCCTCAAAATCTACCAAATAGTCTACCAAGCCTGCCCCTACATCAAATTCGCACACTTCACCGCCAACCAAGCCATCTTCGAGGCGTTCGAGTCCGAAGAACGTGTACACGTCATCGACCTAGATATTCTTCAAGGATATCAGTGGCCAGCTTTCATGCAGGCCTTGGCTGCCCGCCCAGGCGGGGCTCCCTTTCTACGAATAACCGGGGTGGGCCCCTGCATAGAGGGAGTGAAAGAGACAGGCCGGTGTTTGACCGAATTAGCCCTCTCTCTTCACGTCCCATTTGAGTTCCATGCAGTTGGGGAGCAACTTGAAGATCTCAAGCCACACATGTTTAACCGGAGGATTGGCGAAGCGCTGGCTGTGAACACCGTTAACCGACTCCACCGAGTTTCGGTCAATTGCCTAGGGAACTTGCTAGCCATGATCCGTGACCAAGCACCCAACATTGTGACATTGGTGGAACAAGAAGCAAGTCATAACGGGCCCTACTTTTTGGGTAGGTTTCTCGAGGCTTTACATTACTACTCGGCGATTTTTGACTCGTTGGACGCGACATTCCCACCGGACTCTGCACAGAGGGCGAAGGTGGAGCAGTACATATTTGCGCCGGAGATACGCAACATCGTGGCTTGTGAAGGGGTGGAGCGGACGGAGAGGCACGAGAGGTTGGAGAAGTGGAGGAAGGTGATGGAGAGTAAAGGGTTCAAGAGCGTGCCGCTGAGCGCGAACGCGGTGACTCAGTCGAAGATATTGCTAGGGTTGTATTCTTGCGACGGGTATAGGATGACGGAAGACAAAGGTTGCTTGCTCTTGGGGTGGCAAGACAGGTCTATTATGGCTGCTTCTGCATGGAGATGCTGATTTTTTTGCTTTTACGTACACGTACGTGCCTGCTAATTTGTTTTTCTTTCTAAATTGGATCAGATTTCCTTTTTTTAGATAATATTATTTGTCTAATTAAGAAAATCCATGCAAAAAATCCAAAGAAGAAGAAGGTTAGAGAAAACAACGAAAAGGGTTGATTTTGTTTGCTGGGTAGAGAATGATATCTTAAGAATATAAAGTCAATATTGATTGATTCCATTAACTTATTTATGTATACAATATTATTATTTCTGTTGATTAATGAGGATAAAATTAAATAATTGTTTGATTAATTTTGTTTGTTGCTCAATACAGGCTCGAGTCGAGTATCTGATTTTCGTCCAGCATTGTGTCGTAACCACTGGACTAGAGATCTGATAATATAACAATTGGTGGTATGGTGCGTTCAGGAAGGGATTTTATTACAACCAATGTTAGGCAGATCAATTTATAGATTAAATTTATAAATTATGTGATGTGTCACTAATATAAGATGAAAACGTTAATTAACGCTTAAGTAATAGTCTAATCATCAACAATCACGTCATATAGCTTACAAAATTTAATCTAAATAGTTGGTCAACCTAACATTACCTTTCTATTATTCATTTCGTATAATATTTGGTATAAACAATGCAAAGCATACTAAATTATCAAATTAATTATTTATCCCTAACTTGTTCACTATATTAGCTAGCCGGATAATCCACTACATCTGTCACACTCAAACAAGAATGTGCAAAACTTATTTAAATTGGAGGCAAAATAGTCTTGTTTTTTCCCTCAACTATATTCTTTTCCCCACCGTCGTACATTGTTTACCTATATAATATTTGGAGTTACAAATAGGTTTATATGGATGTTGCTATCCACACTCTCCTTTTTATCTCTTATATACTCTCTCAATTTTCGGTCGTTAGATCAAATGAATTGAAAAATATTAAAGGACATAAATTAACAAGGAATGTGTGAAAGGTAAAATTAGGTGTGGATAGCACCACCTTATAGTATTACTATTAGGGTAGCCACGCCTTATTTTAGTTATATACGCTTTGCTTAGTCTTACATGCACACATTTAGGGTCGATACATATTTCTATTAAATTAAGTGGTCAAAAACTGTTGAATCAAATATACGTCAACACTGAATGCTTGTAAGTATTCATAAAAGATTGAGAGCATAGTTCAAGTTCTTGGCATGCCTCAAATTTGCGACCAAGACCTGTTCCTTATCAGTCGGCAGCATTGCAGTATTTGCCCAACCGACCAATAATTGCTGCATAAACCATCTGTAAACATTGCTTCCACTTGTAAGAAAGCATAAAAGAATCGAATTTGCACAGCCTTCTTTTGCACCAGCAAATGTATAACATACGGAAAACAGCGATCGGATCGACCGACAAGTATCGCATCACATTGCCAATGCACCGCACCATTCCAATAGGAATTGAAGTCTAAACAGAGAGACCATTCGATTCACATAAGCTTTGTAATGATTTCGTAAAATATAGATACTAAAGCTATAAAAATACACCAATCACGCACCCGTTTTTATAAAACACAAAGTACTTCACTAAAATGCACCGTTACACAGGAATTCCCTCCAACAAACACGTGCCAATGGGGGATTGGACTGTGGTACAAATTATTTTCTCTCCAGCTACTTTTTTCCACGTTCCAGCAGACCTCAGCCACCCCAAGGCAGCCTCAAAGTCTTCACCATGACTCGCCGCCTTACAATATTGAACATGAACACATGTTTTTCCTTGGGACCTCATCAACCTTCTTCTCTGTTCATGAAAAGAGAAACAAACTAACATTCAGCAAATGAAGCTGATATCAACATATCTGTAATGCGCGTCACATGTTACACAAGAGTCAACCTTTAACACATAATTGATCTCAGGCTGAAATAAACTAGAATTCTAGCACCATCATAATATATCAAAGAAAATGGAATCATAAGTTTTCTGCATGATGTTGAGCAAGGATAATCCTCTAAGGTTCCCATGATTGCCTGAAAAAGAATTAGCAATGAGACTAGTTGATACTACCCATGCTTTGGTAGTGCCGAGGAAAACAAAAGTCCACTTCAAGTTTATCGCATTAAATAAGATCAAGGGAAGTAGGAAGTGCCGCTAGCCAGTGACAGACCAGCCATGAACAGGGAAGAAAAAAAATATTGGCTGCTAGCTTAAGTCGTGTGATAGTAAGAAATCTGACCAAACAGGCATAAACAGGTACGCAAAGTACCAATTTCACATCAAAATAGATATCACATTAAACAATCTAAGATGAAAACTACCTGTTTTTGGTTTTGCTATAGCAGGCCGAACAACAACATGCATGGTGATAATCCCGCTTGGAAGCTCTCCAAATGGTGCTCTACACTGGGCAACAGTCTTGTTGTTTTCCAAAATCTTCCCAGCATTTATCAATTTTATGTCGTTTGCTCCTTTTGGTGCAATCTTTTTATCTAATATCATGGCATTTAAATAATTTTAGAAAATAAAAATGATGAGCAGATTAAAGTTAAGGAGCACAAGAAAATGATAAAAAGAAGAAAAAAGGGACAAGTGTAATGTAAAAAAGGTTCCTCCTCAATCCTGCTCGAAATAGTTCACTATCTGAAAGCCATAAGGTAGCAGAATTTGTAACATCTTAACATCAGAGAGAAACTTCTTAGCAAATTTTGAAAAAAGAAAAAATGTTGCTATAAGATTTTGAACACCATATTTTAGAGATTCATCCACCTTGGTGTGGTATAGGCTTATTAGACTGAGGAGATAACTTTTACAAGATAACCATCGAGATATTTTCACAAACAGCATGGTTAAACATTTAAAGTTCATGTGTGCGAGGAATGCCGAAGTGAAATGCAGACAAGTCCACTACCGCCTCAAACCACCTACTGGTACTAGAACGAAGCAACAAGAAAAGGCACACCAATAATAACTATAAGTTTGGTTTACATACTAAACTAGTAACATAAAGGATCCCAGAGCATGTCTTTTAGTTGCATAGATCTCAGGTATCCTAAAGAAAGACAGCGAGTACAAATGGACATAATACAGAATTAAACAGATCCTTATCACAAATTGTCAAAATAAGCCCAAAAGAAACATTGCCTTCATAAGCATGAAGATCATGAGAAGTTGCACACTCGTGATCTGATCACTTTTGTAGAAAAGTCTGTCGGACTAATTATTCGGCCAAACAGAGATGTCATGCAGAATAATCCTATAAAAGTGGTTTTCACAGGCACCATTATATGGGTCCACCGTTTGGCGGTGGGTTCTACCTGCTAAAAAATGCTCCTATTTCAAAATAATTCAAACAGATCCTTCCATTCATATCTTCTTCTTCACATAAAAGTAACTTCTTTGGTCTACAAGAAACAAATCACTAGCTTTCCAATCATTAATATCTTATCTTGGACCTTTATATTATCCCTTCCCACATGCCTAAAAAGAAAGCGAGCGGTACTGTGGCAATCCATTTCCGAAGTTTGAACACAGCGTTTCCATGGTTACGTGAAATCCATATTTAAATAAAATCTGAATACCAGAACGGCTGAAATGCAAAACACCTGAAACAAAGAAGTTACCAGAAACTACAGAAGTATTTTTGTTCAACTTCTAACACCGCATATTTCAAGAGTGCTTAACAGCACTCAATCCCTTCTGTTGGGTTTAATCTTAAAAAAAATTACGAAAACTTCAGCAAAATCTGCAGATGAAAAAGGTTGGTCTCTAATAAATTCCCATTCCATGACCGAGAAATATCCAAATGATGAAACTTTTGCATTCTGGTCATCGACAAACAACGAAAATTCAATAAACATTACATCCATGAAAGTGGCATTCACTACTTAAAAATAAAAACTCGCAAAAAATCATCAAACGGAAAGTGGAGGTCACTGACCTTTTGGCCACTCGGCCACGATTCTCTCCTTGAGCATTGCCACGGTGGACGCAGGCGAGTAGCGGAACGGGCCGATATCCGATCCATCATACAGACGGAACTTGAGCTCCACCAGGTCCTCCTCCGGCATTTGAAAAAAGCTCAAACTTTCCACACCAATTCAACCCACTCAACACCAAAACGCTTCCACTCCAATACTCTGTTTACTTCCTGACCACCAAAAAAAAAAAATAAACACCCAATTTAATCACAATTTTGATAATCCCCCAATAATTAGCTCATTTTATCAATGCACTGGAGCTGGTTAATTCTTCATTTCAAGAAATAAAAAAGAGATAAAATGGCCAAATAATTCCACAACTATCGGAGTAATCAGGAAACATACCAGAAGGAAGACAAGGATCGGGCAGAGGGGAGAGCTTTGTTGCTTTTGCCCTTTGCGTGTCTGATTAGGGTTTTAGGCGAGGAGAAAACCCTAAGACGCGATCTTGCTTCTTTTGGATATTTTCTCCAGCAGAAATAGTAGAAAAATAATTCAAATTGTTTTATTCGGGAAGCAATTGCCTTCTATTTTTCTAATTTTCTCGGGACGAAAGGAACATTTAACCCAAAAATAGAAAAGAAAAAAGTGAGATTTGGATTTCGAATGCTGTCAGTGAGTAAATAGTATCTGGGTTTTTTTTGTGAGTAAAAGTAGACCCTGTAAGAACGAGAGAATCTGGGTCCTCTGTTTCGGGGACACTCGCAGTAATCCCAACGATTGAGTGAAAAGAAATTTTTAGTTGTGACCGGATCATTAATTGTCGGATGAAGAGTGAATGGCGGAAGTTGGGAGTAGGAAGGGTCGCCTCACTTTCTGGGTCCCTTCACATTGACCAGAATTTAGAGGGGAGGTTAACTCGCGGGCAAATCTAGGTGTTATATTTATAGAAAGTTAAGATAAATAGTCATTTAGAGCCGTTATACCACATAGAGATGTTAAAAAAATAAATGTTAAATATTAATTTAATGATTTCCGTGATAATGTCAATTTTTTTTTTTCAAACTCTTTTTTTATTTGTTACAAATGACATTTGTAAGACTCATCTTTAAAAAGAAATCAATTGAAGTAAGTTTTCAAGATCTATTATTGGTGTAGGATTGACATCACTTTTCTCATATGTCAAATTTTGTAACAGAAAATTTATATGTCAATTCAAGTAGGATTGACATATATGTTAGAGTTTCTTCCTTAAATTTGATTGCAAGACATTCCATAACTTGACATCTCCTTTGGAGATGGTGTTAGCTAGCTTGTTGAAGTTTTATTTTTCTATATTTTTTGTTAAGGTAGCCAAAGGGCCTTATTTAACTAGGCTGTTAAAAATGCTCTTAAAAAAGGGGACCAGCTGGCGGCGAAACCACGATATTCTACTATTTTGAAAGCCGAAAAGACTTACATAGACATTTCAACCTTCTTCTAATCATTATTGTGTGATTCAATAATGTTAAGAATTCAACTGAGAGTGAACTTTGTGTAATACGGTCCAAGAATTTGTTGCAACCACTGAACCACCCGTAGTAATTGTTGTTAGAGATGCTATTAATATAGAGACTTCATCCGCCAAAAATTAACACTTAGATAGGTGTGTGAAAGTTGTTAGTTCCTACAAGACGTTAGGACACTAATCCAAGAAAGATATCATATGCTTCAGGCTGATCCACTAAAAATTTAGTATAATTTCCCAATAACATCCGCCCAACCCAACTCTATGTTAACCCAAAATATTAACGTAGAGGGTCCAGCCATACATGCACTTCGGGCCCGCTCGTCCAAAACACAGCCCGAACCACAAGACATTGCACGTGGGCTCCACTCTCTTCCTCTTTTTTTTAAAGAAAAACTAATTTAAAATGTTTGAAAACTTTGAGTTTTAACGAACGAAATAAAGGGTAAAGTAAATAGTACCATGTTTGACTTTTTAATATAAAAATGTGATTTTTCTTTAAAGTGAATAGTACCATGGATTTTCGTTAAAACTCCCATTTTTTTAATGGCTGGAATATGACCATTTCCTCTTCGGATTCCTTCCATCCAAACCCTTCAATCTTGTTCTTCAGCCGAACATCAAAACGGTTAGGAGTTAACTAACTTTTTCATGTTCTTCTTTTTCTCCCATTTTCTCTCTCTATTTGACTCTCTTCTATCTCTATCTGAGAGGACTTGGTTTCCACTTTAGGCAACCGAAGGTCAGAATACGATAGGGGGAGCGTGGTTGGGCGGCACTTGGAGCAAGCACTCATTAGAGAACACAGAGAATTCCAACCCGTAATAACTAGGTTTAGTGTTACAAAAGTATTGTTGATAAATTCTTTAATAAAAGAGTTTATTATCGTACATGGCTTTTTTTATATTAGAGAATATATCGGTTATGTAAGGCAAATTTTATACAAAGTTGATATATATCGCTTTTAAGGTAACAAAAAAGCACAAATTATAATTTAGCATCATCACAACATCGGGTGTCGATATTCTAGTACATTGAAACCTTTTTTCTAAGTACTAACTATGTCAACTTTATACATCTATACATAGCATCACCCTTGTACCATTTTTCGGTCGTAATATGATAAATTTCATGTCACTGACGCATACTTTACTAGCAACAAGAAGATGCAGCACGTGTCATGCCTAAAAGCTTGTCCAGTCACAACGCCGACGCACATCTAAATTAAACATAGACCATCATTTGACTCCTGTCCTGCGTGATGGGATTTGACTATGTTGTTGTACGACGTGGCCGCAAGGGTTCCGATGTTGTAGCGGGACCTATAACACATAACGGAAAAGACTTGAGCCTACCATCCATCCGTCATCTCCGCTGAAAAGTTTTCCGATCCAATGAGTTGGCCAGTCAAAGCTTGATCATGAACTGTCAACGTCTGGTGACTGCCACAGTGGAGTTAGGTCCCAACTTCCCAACCCACAGCAAGAATAACGAAGTAGACCAAACTTGCAACTTTTCCGGCGCAAGCCCCCGAGATATGTAGCAGTGGCCGAGTGCTCGACCATTAATCTGTGTGGTTCTTTTAGTTAAAAATTTGCGTGTAACCGACTGCTTTTTAGTGACAAATTATATCCGGCAACTTTAAGTACACCGATGTAATAGCGGAGTTATTCAATGTAACATATTAGGGCAGATTTTCCGATTTGCGGGATAGAGAGAGACTAACTGAGTGAAAGAAACAACACGGCTTGTTATACAGTGGAATATCTACAGTTTTAAGCTTTAACTTCAGCGTTTTAAACTAGGTGAAGAAACAGTGACGCACCGGCGGCACTGTTTTATGCTTAAAACGACGCCGTTCCTGTAGGTCCCACACTTAAGACAGAATATCCAAAAGCTTGTCTTTTGTTTGCTGGCCTTTCTCTTCTACATAATCTTAATCTTCTTTGACAATTTACATGTATGGGTATGGCAAGTAAATACATCGAACTAAGCCTAAAAATGTAATAATATGGTTAATTAGCTCTGCAAAAATGCAAATAAATTCGGAGACAAATACAAGAGTTGTGGAGATTAAAGTAAGAAATTAACTCTTTTTTTTTTCTTTTCATTTTTGTATGCAGAGGAGGGAGCAATTACATCTCTGAACGCCCGCAGTAAAAGCCCGAAGACAGTCTAACACACTCATATCATATGACCTAGAGAGCAACACAAAACAATTAAAAAAAAATTAAAGGAAACCCAGATGAGAAATTAAACTCGCTAATTAAGTGACATTAGTGATTAATTAGTGTCCAAAACGGAGGTGGACTCACAAAAGCCACTCCTCGTCCTCTGCCTGCCCGCCCTATGTAATTAAGTAATTAAGTAGTACTTCATACTTTTGTTTTCTCTTCTTTCTTACCACAAAAACTATTTGAAGACAGAAGAGGTCGAACGAATCTCAGAGCCAGAGAGCCCCGGCCTCTTTGAGAAGAGGGACAAGAGTGCCGTTGATATGAGAGGCCATCACTCTGTCCATTGCGCCAACGAGCTTGCCACCGATGAAGACGACGGGGACGGCGGAGGAGGTCCCCAGCAACCTCGTCAACGCCTTCTCCAAGTCCTTGCCTCTGGGGTCCTCGTCCAGCTCGTACACAGTAGGATTGACGCCCATGCCACAGAAGAGGCGCTTAATGGCGTGGCACATGCAGCAGCTGCTTATGCTGAATATCACCACCGCGCTCTCCGACGCCATCCGCTCTATGCGCTCCATCGGGTCCCCCATGCCCATGGTGGTTCTTGTGGGCATGTAGGAGCCCCATGACTCGGTCTGGTAGTGCATTGTGCTAGCTTAAGTTAAATGTTAAGTTGGGCTTGTGTTGAAGTGAAGTGTAACTGGCTAGAAAAGCGGCTTTTTTGTTAAGTACTTGAGAGATCAGGTGAGAAGTAGTATGAGAAAGTAGTGAGATTTTGGTGAGGCACAGAGGAGAAGAGAGGGTCTGTACTTATAGGCCTATCGGTTCAACTTTTAATTATTTAGGGTTTGTGTTTGTTCTTTTCCGTTATATTTTATTTATTTAATGGGTATTCTTGGAATAAAAAAAATAGTGGGTCTATATGTATTGTAGTGGTCACTGGTCAGCGCATGCAAGAGAGAATAAGAGAAGAGGGGGAGATCTTTTCCTTAGAGATCAAAATTTTAAATTAAAATTTGTAAATTAAATAATGTGATTGTCAATGATCAAGGTCTAAAATATCGATATTATCCTGATATTTTCATCGAAATTTTCATGTTTTTTTTAGTACCGATATTTCCAATTTCATCGATATTTTAGACCTTGATAGGAATTCTATGTGGTACTAAGTCACTCATGTATCTTACCATGCAATGTATGAAGTGTAAAATATTGTACTAATTCATTACATATAAATGATTATGGTGTGTTTAAACTTCTTTCATTAATTACTACATATTTTCTACACTCACAATGTTTGCCAACTCGCTATATAATCAACTTAAATCAGTTAAATTCATCATGCAATGCATTTCCTTCCAATTTTTTTGTGATAAGTAATAGATAATTGACTAAATAAACATCTTGCAAAGTTTCAATAAAAATTTCCAAGTTTTTCTTACAATTTCCGTGGTTTTTATTTAATTTTTATCGATATCGATAATATCCCGATATTTCCATCGAAATTTCTGTGTTTTTGGACTACCGATATTTCCGATATCATCGATATTTTATACCTTGTCAATGATTAATTTATTATTTAAGTGTTGATTAATATGTTTATTTTCAGTTAATAACACATTATTTAGTTTACAAATTTAATATAAAATTTTGATCTCATAATCTTATCCCTTTATCAAGGAAGAAAATATCGGTGATATCGGAAATATCGGTAGTCCGAAAACACGGAAATATCGATGGAAATATCGGTAAAATATCGATATCGATAAAAATTACATGGAAACCACGGAAATTGTAAGAAAAACTTGGAAATTTTTATTGAAACTTTGTAGGATGTTTATTTAGTCAATTATCTATTAGTTTATCACAAAAAATTGGAAGGAAATGCATTGCATGATGGATTTAACATTATCAAGTTGATTATATAGCGATCTGACAAACATTATGAGTGTATAAAATATGTAGTAATTAATGAAAGAAGTCTAAACACACCATAATCATTTATATATAATGAATTAGTACAATATTTTACACTTTAGAACCACAATATTGTAAAAGCTACATGAAATTGTCTAAATAATTGTAAAACTATTGAGTGAGTTTATCCTCCTAACAGGAGGAACCCACACACATCATCACTGTCAAAAACACATCGCACGCACACACAACGCACGCACGCAGACCACACCTCAGTCTCTCTCTCTCTCGATCCTTCTCGTTCTCTCTTCTCCCTTCTCTTCTTCCAAACACACACACACACACAGAGCTCCTCAGTCTCTCTCTCTCTCGATCATCCTTCTCCATCTCTCTTCTCCCTTCTCTTCTCCCACACACACACTCACACAGAGAGCTCCACAGGTTGACATCGGATCCAAGTCCAACACACGCACACACAGAGATCGGACTCACAGAGATCTCCGATCTCTCTTCTGCCAAACACACACATGCACACAGAGATCTCTCGATCTCTCATCTCCATTCTCCGATCTCTCTTCTCCCTTCTCCGATCTCTCTTCTCCCAAACACCCACATACAAAGAGAGATCTCCGATCTCTCTTCTCCCAAACACACACACACACAGAGATCGCCGTTGATCGTGGCTCAGGCGAAGTCAGAGGTGCGCCGCGGAGCAAGGATCGTTCGTATTCCGCTTCGTCAGGTGAGATTCCATGAAACCCTAAACCCTAATCTCTCCGACTTCACCCTTCCTTGAATCGTTTGTATATTTGTGAAATCTGATGTATATTTGTGAAATTAATGTTAAGATTCGTGTTTTTGCAAGGTTTTTGGGACGAAACCGGCCCGGGAATCGCCCCACCGTCTCCGGCGTTCTTCTCCGACGTCGCCTCGGATTCCGATTCCACCGTCCATGGATATTTCGCCGATAATTTCCAAATATCGCGATATTATCGATATTATCGATAATATCGCGATATTTGGCCGAAAACCCCACGGAAACCAGTTAAAATATCGCCGACCGGAAAAATCGATATTATCGGCGATATTTCGCCGATAATATCGATATTTAAATCTGTGCCCTTTATAGATCATATGATATAAAGATTGTTGGTTGAACAAATGAATCCAACCATCACATCGCATCATATAATCACAAAATAAATCTAACCATCACATCGCATCATATAATCACAAAATTTAATATAAAATTTTGATCTCATAATTAAAAAAATCAATCCAACCATCACATTGCATCATATAATCACAAAATAAATCTAAAAAAATAATTTCTCTAATATTACCCTATCAGTAAATAAAAACATATGAGAATTTTTTTTTTTTGGTAAACACATATGAGATTTTCTATCCATTAATAATTTAATGGAATTATGGAGACTCATACTATATAGAGGAGAGGAGAGGAGACATGAAGGTCAGGCTTTATCAGAAGACAGTTGGGTGATAAACGGCTGTGTCCGTCCTTGTTGTCGGCCCTATCTACACCATCCGACTAGTTATCAAATTTATAAAACCTATAAAAAAAAGGGAAGAACGTGCCTATCACAAACCTTTGTTCCTTCTCTTGACGTAACCCTTCATGAGCATTTTACTTTATCTACATCCCTAAACACCTTATAATGTTATATCTATTAATTAATAAAATCATCTTTATCAATTAAAAGATGGTGAAAATATAATTTAATTTTTTATCACAAAAAAAAAATTTGATGGGCAATAATGTAATTTTACTGGTCTAAATTTTACTATTTTTTATTGAAGCATCACCTACAAGTGATATTAAAATACCTCAAATATTAAAATAAATAAATAAATAAACCTCTCACTCCCCCACGTTCTCTCTCTCTCTCTCTCATTCTCATTTTCTTTCATACACACTGTGTAGGCAAATGCTAGTTTTAATTAAGAAAACAAATTTCTATTGATCTGTTTGGACAGTTTATCGTTGGATAAGATGGAATTTGTAGACTTAGGCAAAGCTAATTTATTATTAGGAGGAATTAGGTTTTCATTCGTCTTTTTTCAATTTTATTGATTGAAACCTTGTTCCTTTTCAAATTTTTATTAAGGTCTCTTTGTTTTAATAAATATCTTTAATTATTTCAATAATATAATATTTTACATGTCAAAAGTAATTAAATTTTATTTCTAAACATATTCATTTAGTGTTAGAAACGTTACATTTGATATATTTATATTTATGGATAAATTTTGTATCATATATTTTTATTTTTACTTTGTACCCATTTTAGTTTGCAACCCTTTTTTTTTTAAATTGTAACAATTTTTTTTTTCAGTTTTAGTTTGTACCCATGTATTAATTTATTTTTGTGTCCATAATTTTCAAACTATTATTTGTACTCATATTTTGTTTAACCTGTTATTTGTCCCCATAATTTATTACTGATGTACCCATTTGTCTTTAAAAATGTACCACTTTGTTATATGTAAAATATACCTTTTTTTGTAAGTACCATTTTTTAATGTAAGACCTATTTATTTATTTTTAATGCAAAATGTACCATTGTTTTTTATTTATATAAAACGTACCACCTTTTTTGTATAAAATGTACCAACTTTTTGTATGTAAAATGTACCCACATTTTTATATAAATGCACCAACTTTTTGTATGTAAAATGCCATTAATATAAGTAATGACAAATCATGGGTTTTATTTAAGTATAATTTATTTTTTAATATTTTCAATCCCACAAATCATGGATTTTATTTAAATTTTTATTAATATAAGTACTACAAATATCAAATTTTAATTTAAAATCATAATAACCTACATAGAAATACATATTGTATTAATTTCAGGGACTTCAATAAACGTCAGGAACATCCGTTATACAATACTGTAATAGCTATTGTCATTTCACATTATCTTCTATAAAATGAAATAAAAAAAAAACCAACAATGTTTCAGTTAAATAACATTAATAAATGGGAACTGCATCCAAAGTCACCCTTATTATTATGTATACATATGGGATGCTTGATTAGGATTAGATGAATATTCATAACGTCCATGATGGATTTGGACGGTTTCTTTTATCCTTCTTATCGAAAACAAACTCTTCCATATATACATATTATCTTGCTGTTTCTATATTGCACGTGGGGGGATGGGGATTCATAATTCATTACTAGTGATAGTTTATATTATATTTTATGTGTTTATCCTTCGAGTTTATCTTTTTCACTTAATTAATAGATCTGCGCCAATTAATCATTCTCTATATATAGTATTATCTTATTATCGTATTAATCATTTCGAATCTCCCACTTTGTACTTTAGATAAATTTAACTTAAAATATCGCTGGTATCATACTAGCTATTATCCAATTAATCATTCTCTATAGTATTATCTTATTATAGGAAAACTCAAGTTGAAATCTGCGTTGGTTCGAGAAATGGATAATGTTATATTTCTGAACGGAGATTATTTTAATTTGAATTACATCAAGGTTGTATTGTACTAATGGAACATTAGAGGGAAAATCAAACTAAATGGCTGATTAATTAACGAGTATTGTACTAGTAATGTTGGATAGCTTTTTTGGCTTTGAATTATTTGTAATCAATAAATGTACTGGAGGTGGGGGCACATGCATGCTTAGCTCCATGGCTCACAGCACGCATGCTTAGACATGTATGCAGCAGTCCAATGTGTGGCAGTAGCTTTTTCATTTCCTGAATCTTGCTGATCAATTTCCAGTACTAGTAGTCTAGTACTTCTAATTAATATTACAGATAACGGGGAGAAGCCAAACCAAACCAAACCAAACCCAGAGGAGGGAGAGATGAAGTCCGTACAGGTTTAACAGGAAAAAGTAGGTTTTCTGCTTTTAGTTTTTGGGGTCGCTGGCTCTGCGTGCAGAGGCACAGAGGCAAGCAATTAAGGTTATGTCTTGGGTGCGAAGGATATGCATCACCTAATAAAAGTCTCAGCTGGAGCTGGGCAAAGAAAAGAAAATGATACTATTCGATTTTGCTTCGTCACTTGTCAGCGACTTTTATTTAATTTTTACCCCATTCCCTTTTCAGTCTTCCCTCCCGCATATGCCCTACCTACGTCTCTATATATATGCATGCATCCTGTATATACGCACGTATATATACATGCAGACCGTGAATATGCTTTTTGACGAACTGTACGTAGAGATGAATGGTATGGTGACGAGTGTATATTCAGTACGTAGAATAAATTTACGGTTGGCGAGATGAGGTTCAGATCCTGGACTGTGAAACACCGGATACATATGTACACACACATAGGTATGTGAAGTACACGTACCTTTTCTTTGTGTCAAGGGGCTTAAAGGATTGAAATGCCACAACAGGCATGCATGTCCCTCCACTCAACATACGTACCATCTATGACTATATGGTCAAAGAGTAATGCTAGGAAGACTAAATTTGAAGATAAAATTTACAAACTAAATAATGTATTACCAATAGAAATGAGAATGTTTATCAATACTTAAGTAATTAATAAATTAATCATTAACTTCCACGTCCTTTAGTTTTCAAAATTTAGTTTACAAATTTAGTCTCCCTAACATTTCTCATGATCAAAACTCAAAAGAAATCTAATGGTTTGAACTTTGAACAAACAGAATAATCAAAGATCTCGTCAAAAAATTCTCCTATGTTCCAGTTTATAATATGACTATTAAATGAACGTGGATCCTCTCCTGAGCTAATGGAGAGGATCCTCCTGACCAAGTGTTATGGGCCGTTGGATTTTCATCCAACGGCTATAATTATATTAACTTTAAAAGGACCCACCTGTTTGTAGCCGTTGGATAAAAATCCAACTGTCCATAACACTTGATCAGGAGGATCATCTCCATTAGCTCAGGAGAGGATCCATTCCCTAAATGAACATCAAAAGATCATTATCGCACGTATACTATATATTAGTGCATACTAAAAACACCCTTCAGCGTATAAAGAATCATGGCCGTGGGATGATAGTGTACAATTCATCGGACGGGAGGGGTGGACGGTAGAGGAGTGTACTTTGACTCTCGGGAATCTACTTCTTTTTTAAGTGGGAAAGAGAGAAAACCATTAAAGAAAGAAAAAGGAATTTAACCTATTAATTTCAATCGTACAAAAGTTAATGTTTTTGGTATATACAAAAGCTGTATTGTTGTGTAGCATTTGGCAGGAATGAATTTAAGGGTCGCGTGATGAAATCCTCAGCTTTTTTGGATTTTGTCGCAATGTTTATCTTCTTCTCTGCTATCAGCTAGCAGCTGATTCATTATTCAGATTCAGACTATATATATATATATTCAGCTTATATATATATATATATATATTCAGCTTACCATTTAGAGAGGAACATGCAGAGAAAAAACAAGGCGCGCGGGAGTGTCCAGAAATATCCCAAAAGACGAATGAGCATTTATAAGAGTCTTGTCTGGAGCTAGATAAGCTGAGACACGTATATTAATGGAAAGTCTTCTTTATATATATGATTCTGGAGTATTCGTGAATATAAATATATAACTTTCTCTAAACTTTGGACCTATATATACAAAACTAGAACAAATTTGATAATCCTTTTGGTAATTGTACTGGGTTGGATGTTTTGTAGATGTCATTTTACGGAGTTTATTCTACTGCATTTTGAATTTAAACTATTTTCCTCTGTTTATTAGCTTAAAATAATAATATCGCTTGTAATAAAAAATAATAATTATATTTCATTTGGACATAGAAGACAAAAAAAATACAAGATGTATCATGAAGAAAACAAACATATATGCTTGCTATTTGAACTACACTATGATCTTCTTTTTAACTAAAGTGAGATTCAAAGAAATAAGTCTCAACTTCATTAAAAAGACACATAAAACGATTAAAAAATATAGTTTGTTGATGCACAAAACCGGATGGGTCTTGGAACAACGTAAATCCGACCGTGAATCTGCAAGAAAGTAAATAACACAAGATGTATCGTGGTTCACCCCAATGTTTGGGTCCACACTGATATTGTATTTCTCTATTTGTGAGCATTGTGGCTTTGTATGTGAGGAAGAGAGCTTCTGAGGGTAAGAGAGCTCTCCCCCATGGCCTAAGAATTGGCCTCTCTTAATGAGGAGAGTGAGGGGTCCTTTTATAGAATAAGGGCCCCTCACTTATTACATATTTGCCCCTTCATTTATTACATAATTACATTTGAGTTCCCTGAGTATTTATACGAGATCTAAATACATAGACCCTAAGTATGGTACAAACAGTAGTCCCTCAAGTCTTCAGTCAAGAGAGTATTTTGGCGGGAGACTTGAAATTCAATCCATGTATGGGCCGAAGTAACTAGATGTCGTCTATAACTGAATACTCGATATGAGGCGGTGCTCAATGTGAAATGATGCTCAACTAGAAGTAGCACATATTGCGAGGCTGTTCGGTTTGTGGCTTATGTTGCCTTTGGTTAGCTCGGTTTGTGGCGTTGAAGGTGAGGGAGTCCCTTTTATAGAATAAGGGCTCACTCCTCAATACATAAATGATGGGCTAGAGTTGATGCTCGCAGCGAGGCGGTTGCTCAGTAGGTGGCGATGCTCTCTAATGATGGTGAGGAAGTCCCTTTTATAGAATAAGGGCTCGCTCCTCAATACATAAGTGATGGGTTAGGAATGATGTTCTCTAATGATGGTGAAGGAGTCCCTTTTATAGAATAAGGGCTCGCTCCTCAATACATAAGTGATGAGTTAGGAGTGATGCTCGCGGCGAGGCGGTTGCTCAGCTGGCGGCGATGCTCTCTAATGAAGGTGAGGGAGTCCCTTTTATAAAGTAAGGGCTCGTTCCTCATTACATGAATAATATGTGTTCTCTAATGAAAGTGAGGGAGTCCATTTTATAGAATAAGGGCTCGCTCCTTAGTACATAAATAATGGGCTAAGTCCCCCAAGTATTTTCCATGAGGCCCAGTTGTGGAAGCCCAATATATGGTACATAGTGTAGTCCCCCAAGTCTTCAGTCAATAGATGTTGTTGGCTGGAGACTTCAAATTCAATCTATGTATGGGCTGAAGTGGCAATTGTTCGGAGGCGGTATTTGTATACCCTATACTGAAGCTTTGTAGGTGAAGCTTTGCAAATGAAGCTTTTGAAGCTGGAGCTTTGTAAATGAAGCTTTTGAAGCTGGAGCTCTGTAAATGAAGCTTTCGAAGCTGATTGACATGAGTGATGCTCATGAATGTTGAAGTTGATTGACATGAGTGATGCTCATGGATGTTGACATGAGTGATGCTAATGAATGTTGACATGAATGATGCTCATGAATGTTTATGTATGATTGACATAAGTGATGTTCATGAATGTTTATGTATGATTGACATGAGTAATGCTCATGTATAATTTTAAAGTACTGGACGTACTTTTGATCACCTAGTTGGTGATAATAGCGGCAGGCTGCCGAATAATTTTGGAGTACTGGGCGTACTTTTGATCACCTAGTTGGTCATAATAGCGGTAGGCTGCCGAATAATTTTGGAGTACTGGGCGTACTTTTGATCACCTAGTTGGTGATAATAGCAGTAGGCTGCCGAATAATTTTAGAGTACTGAGCGTACTTTTGATCACCTAGTTGGTGATAATAGCAGTAGGTTGCCGAATAATTTTAGAGTACTGAGCGTACTTTTGATCACCTGGTTGGTGATAATAGAGGCAGGTTGCCGAATAATTTTTGTAGTACTGGATGTACTTTTGATCACTTGATTGGTGATAATAGAGGCAGGTTGCCGAATATTTTTTATAGTACTGGACGTACTTTTGATCACCTAGTTGGTGATAATAGAAGCAAGCTGCCGAATAATTTTGGAGTACTGGACATACTTTTAATCACCTGGTTGGTGATAATAGTGGCATGCTGCCGAATAATTTTGGAGTACTGGGCGTACTTTTGATCACCTGGTTGGTAATAGAGGCAGGTTGCCAAATAATTTTTGTAGTATTGAACGTAATTTTGATCACCTGGTTGGTGATAATAGAGGCAGGTTGCTGAATAATTTTTGTAGTACTGGACGTACTTTTGATCACCTGGTTGATAATAATAGAGGCAGGCTGCCGAATAATTTTGGAGTACTGGGCGTACTTTTGATCACCTGGTTGGTAATAATAGTGGCAGGCTGCCGAATAATTTTTTGTAGTATTGGACGTATTTTTGATCACCTGGTTGGTGATAATAGAGGGCCTGGCTTTTTTGGGCATACGGGTCTTTTCCCTCCACATAGTATTCCAGCCCATTATTTTGGGCTTGCGATTTTTATTATTATTATTATTTTTTATTATTATTATTACCCTCTGATGGGGTTATACATATGTCTCCGAAAAGATAAGAAAAATAAATTACATCATTCAAAAATAAATCTGACCATTTGCTCAATGGGCCACACCCATAATGTCATCACCACCGCAAGTATGTTTGCTTTTTATCTTCTTTTGCTTTCTGCTTTTCTTTTGCTTTTCTTGATCTCCCTGCTCCAATAGGGCTCACTTCCTTTCTGACAGCATCCATTTGCTTTCCTTGCTCCCATTTCGTGAGCCTCATCGACTTAGAAACCAACTGCTGCCTTGACAAAAATGTTCCTCCTGCTGCCCTAACATACTTTTTCTTTTCTCTTTTGGCAGACTTTTTCTTTTTTCTTTTGGCATATGGTAGACAGCACCAAAGGGGAATAATAACTGAATTATTGTAAGAAATCTTATCTTTTGCCTGGTTTCCACTGATGGTCGTGGTATTCGCAGGAGGTGGGATCCAGGTCGGTGACTAAACACAAAAACGTCTTGAGTAGTTGGAGATCTTTCTGCAACTTCGGGGTCATGGTTGGTGCAGGCATGTCAAGCCAGCTTGTTCCAGCAGATGGGTCCTAAACTTTTCTGTCTCAATATCAGCGAAATCGGGAATTGGGTCGGGAAATTTGTATTCGCCCGCTGGCCTGCATAACCGGTTCATTACTCCATTTTCATTTCTTGGTTACCATCCTTGCCCAACACAACACCAACGAACATCAAATGAATCAACAGGCAGCAATGCGATATCGTTTCAAACTTCACAGGATTGGGCGGATGAGGTATTGTTGTAGATGGAAACTTCACGGAATGACTCGGAAATTCTAACCTTAAACCCTAGCCCGAGAAGAAACCCGATTCTGATTCCGTCTGCATCGATGAGGTGGCCCACCATAGACGGCCCACTGGGTCTGTCAGAGGAAGAGTCAGTGAGCTACGCGCTTAAATTCTACAAGTTCGGCTTCGCTCTGCTTCCTTGGCTTTGGGCTCTCAACTGCTTCTACTTCTGGTGCAAGATCACGAGTCATTTCAGCTGAACAAATATTTCCCAGAGCACAAAGAGCAAGTCCCACAATACATTAGTTGGTGTGATTGAGATCTTGTTTCAATGAGTTTGTGACCAACATCAGAACTTCTTGTTTTTCATCAAGAAGCAACATAAAGCCAAGATACCCTATTTTCTTCTCGAGAAAACCAGCAGATGCAATCAATTTCAAGCACTCCATTTGACCAAAATGTGTGGGATAACCCAGCATGTGGATGAACATAAGCTTAGCAAGGTTACGATGCATGTAGTCATGATCATTTTCGTTTATGGATGCACGAATAACAGCACACTCTTTTCTAACAACAGCACGTTCCTCTGTCGCAGTTTTGCAAGAACGTATAGCCCGAATCATTTCCATCAGACGCGTGCCGGACGAGAAGGGATTCATGATTGGGTACGTGGTTGAAGCTCCGTGAAAGCTCAATCGGATCCACAAATAGAAAGCAAACCTAGCAGCAGCGACGATCAATCAACTGATTCGGGCGGCAAATTGAATGGTTCGAATTCTGAATCTGAGATCTGAATACATTACCAGAGAGATCTGGGTTAGAAAGTGTAGAGAGAGAGAAGAGATTTGGATATGAGAGAGAGTATTGTGTTTGAGTTTTTCTCTTTCTCTCTGTAAATTGAATGGGTGTGTCTCTGAGTGTGGGTGTTGGGTTGTTTGGTTCCTGGGTTTTCTTTTCAGATTCATGGCGGAGGTGAAAAAATAAAAGAGAACCGACACAACTTTTTGTATCGATTCCAACAGACGGCGCCAAATGTTGATGCACAAAATCGAAGGGGTCTTGGAACAACGTAAATCCGATCGTGAATCTGCAAGAAAGTAAATAATACAAGATGTATCGTGGTTCACCCCAATGTTTGGGCTACGTCCACACTGATATTGTATTTTTTTGTTTGTGAGCCTTGTGGCTTTGTATGTGAGGAAGAGAGTTTCTGAGGGTGAGAGAGCTTTCCCCCATAGCCTAAGAATTGGCCTCTCTTAATTAGGAGAGTGATGGGTCTTTTATAGAATAAGGGATCCTCACTTATTACATATTTGCCCCTTCATTTATTACATAATTACATTTGAGTTCCTCGAGTATTTATACGAGATCTAAATACGGAGATCCTAAGTATGATACAAACATAGTTCAAATACTCTTGTTCAAAGATGTTGACGTTATATTGTGAATATGCTCACTAAAAAGTGTAAAATGACAGATAAATTTTGTGTCCGTAACAACTTTGATTATCGCATAGCAGTGAATGAACATGTTGGATCGGTCTTGATTAGGGATGGGAAAATACCCATTGGTTATGGGTAACCACGGTTACCCGCCCATTTAAATTAAACGGTTACGGTTATGGGTAACCGTTTAGATAAATAAATGGTTATGGGTATAACCATTTACCCGTAAAATTTAAATGGGCGGTTATGGGTATTAACTGCGGTTATAAACGGGTAACCGTTTACCTATTTATTTTATATATATAAAACTAATACAAACCATGTTCTTGATCCAATAATACTTAGCACCCAATAAATTAGCAAGGAATTCATCGGTCCTTCTCTCAATAACACTACTACAGGAATGATGATTCTCACATCAAGGAATTGGCCAAATTAATTTAAATTTCTTACGGGTAACCGTGAAATTGAAAGAAATGCTTTGGCATAAATATCTTCTAAACAATTTTTGTAACCCAATAATAGTTAGCAAATATTATATTTACCTTCATTGGTAATAGTTAAACATATCGTCCGTAAACTATTATTTCAATTATTGGAATGATATAAGGACTTAAAAAATTAAAATATGGAAATGTATGATGAATGTACCTATAACGGTGTTTAATTGTCAAAAAAAAATTTATGACAATTTTTTTTTTAATTTCCAAGTTGTTAAAAAGCATGTAGACGAGTGAAAAAAGGGTAATGGTAAAAAAAAAAAAGATAAACGGGTTAAAAATGATAAATGGGTAAACAGGTATTAAACGGTTACGGTTAAATGGGTATGCGGTTATGGGTATAGTTAACCGTTTATAAACGGTTATAGGTATGAGTATAACCGTTTAGGCAATTACCCAATGGGTAAACGGTTATGCGGGTATGAGCATAAACGGTTGTGGGTAAATTAACCGCGGTTACACGTCCGTCATAACCATTGCCCATCTCTTGATACACCATAAGTTTAGGGTTGTGCTTAAAACTTACAAGAGAGACACCAACGAAGCTCACGCTTGTTTTAAATTAGTTAGTATACATACAAAGTAGCATGAAGAAGAAACTTTTTAGGGTAAATTAGGTCAGCCTGCATTTGTTTGACCAAACACTCTCTCTCTCTCTCTCTCTCTCTCTCTCTCTCTCATGCGTGTTCTGAAACTGGATGGTGATGACGATGTAGTTTGCTGTGCAAAGTCTGACGCAGCTAGTTTTCCAAAAAAAAAAAAAAAAAGTCTGACGCAGCTCTCTATTCTTTTTCAAATTTCAAAAAAAAAAAAAGGGTGCAAGAGAAGGAAGGGAAGGCAAATTCTGGTAACTTTATCGGATACTGAATAGTATAAATATTGCCCATAGCTCCTTGAGCCGTTAAAGTAAAACGACATGACGGCTTTTCTCAGCCTTTTGTTCCTCAACTTTGCTAACCGGCTGACGTTAGCCCACTGCTGACTGCTTTTTCTTTCTTTCTTTCTTTCCCAACTTTTGCTGCCCTCTAGCTTCCTGTTTGTCGCTTTTACTTTCGACAACCATGCATGCTTTCTTTTCCATTTCCATTCCTTGCTCTCGTACATCGTAATTATTATTATTTTTTTTACTACTAATACGTTACTTAAGTTTATATTATATGTGATTAATAACTAAGTTTGGGTACTTGCAAACACGTTTTTATTTAATTAAATATCACTTGTGGTCACTGGTCATGGACATCAGTTAGGTTTAGGGGCTTCAAGTATCAAGGCCGTGTTCCTGTTCCTTTTGGAATTTGAGTTCTATATCATCTATGTCTGTTTGTTTTTTATCTTGTAACGTTGTATGATAGTTTAAATGGCATATTTTCTAAACCACTCTTCAAAAAAATTAAGTCCAAATTATTTTATCATCTTACGATTATCACATAATAAATAGAATATTTTTTTTCATTTAAAAACAATGTTAGTAGAGTTGTCGAGAAACGATTTTTATATGGTTATTTTTAGATTGTAATTTTAAAATAAACCGTTCTTATTAATTAGTACGGAGTGATCTAATAGTTAGAAATAATTTCAGGTTCGTATTTCATATGGAACATTATGGGTTAGCACTGGTAAATCACAAAATGGTGATCAAGAGTAAGTTGAAATGTCTCTGTGAGTCTTTCTAGCCTAAAAAATATATATTGCCTGAAACCACCAACTAATTCCTTTTATTTTAAAGAAGAAAAAAAAAACGTTAAAGTCAAAAGGTAAGCGAAATTTTCAAATAAGAAGCTTGCAAGATTCCCCTTTAATATTTGCAATTGGAATTAAACTGAAGTGTGGGGAGAGTGTGTATCGGTATTGGGATCTGTCGGTGCTCTTGTCTCACCTTGTGGTTCCAACTCCAACAGTAGTAGGGCAAGTACTCGAACTCAACAGGTGACACACACGGCAATGTCTGTCTTCATCTCTTCTGTCTTGGTTCCTGATTGGCTTCCTCAATTACTTATTCCTCACCTTATTTGGGTGGACCTTGCGCACTAAAGTTCGATGGTCCCAAATCACGAGTTACCAAAATAATTAAGAAAAAAAAAATGAGAGAAAGTAAATAAATTAATCTTTGTTTGGTGTCTTAACAATTTTCAGACAAACATATATACATATACATTAGAGCCTTGTTGAAGATGATTTAGTTAATTAATCAACAAAAGGGTTAGTTTACACTAACCGTCTGGTGGTTTTTCAAGATTTGGCACCAGCATTAACAAATTGTTTGTCGTTTGTTTGTGTCGTTTCTCTTGACCATATGCTGCCTGTGGGGAATGGGGGGAGGGCGGAGGGACAAAGTTGGGAACCATGTTATCTCTATATTAGTGTATTATAAAGCCGGACCCTTGGGGTCACAAGGCTTAAAACAAAAGGAACAGAAAATGCCTTCTGTAGATTTCAGTATATGCCATAGTTATATTGTGCTCCCGGGGGAGGGGAAGGGGAAGACAGTTACTATCCATGTTGAATATTAATTCTCTTAATGTAACTCCACCCTCCAATCGCAAAAAAAGTAAAATGTGACTAATGTCATGCCAACGTTAGCCTGGCTTCAAATTGACAGAGCAGCTAGGGCAAGAATTGTGTGGGGGTAAGTCGGGCAGGATATATAGGTCCCACTAATTGCCATTGCCATGACAATTTGGTACCGCCGGAGGTTTTTTTTTGGAGTTTATGGGCAACTCTTGCTCCCTGCTATGGTAATTTTGGTAACTGGTAAGGGTGGAGTTGCAGTAATTAATGTCATGGTTCTTATATATATCGATCTCATCTATAAAACAAGTTCTCTGCTTAATAATGCTGCTATAGTCATATCTTAAACCAATTATATATTGTCATGAAGAAACTTAAAACACGAAACGATTCGTGATTTTGAAATGACCAGAGGTTTCGGTCAAACATGAAGCTATCATATGATATGTGCTGTGGTGCTGGCCATGTTAATGTATACAGTAAAAGAATGAGACAGTCGTAGACAATGGTCTGCTCCACTGCTCGCTTCTTTTTTTTTTTTTCACTTTATATTTCATGTCTTTAAGCCATGAGAGAGAGAGAGAGAGAGCAGAGTGGACGTCGAAACAGCAAACATGCATGACGCATGCATATGGTCTCCGTTTTGTTTTGTAAAAAGGCCGCGGTCACGTCATATAAACGTGATCTTTTCATCACCACCGTCCTTGATTATTTGTATTACTTCACATGTTATTAATTGTATATTCCATTTGTAGGGTTCAGTGTTTTTGTTTCCCACGTGTAAACATAACACATCCCTCTTTTTCTCTCAGCCTTAATCAGTTTTAAGTACTTTTATCTCTTCGAGTTGTTCGTTAATGGGAGCCTTCCATCGTAGGTTTAGTGTTTTTGTTTCCCACGTGTAAACATAACACATCCCTCTTTTTCTCTCAGTTTTAAGTACTTTCATCGCTTCGAGTTGTTCGTTAATGGGAGCCTTCCATCGTAAGCTGAATAAAAAGTAAGTGTGATACTACTATATTGAAGTCGTATCGAAATCATACTCTACTCTTATAGTTTAGTTGGAAAAATGTAATGTAATACCATTATAGTCTATATATTAAACGTATGAGTGTGATATATTAAATTCATGAGTTTGATATCAATATATTAAACTCACACTAATGTAGTAGTGGTGTTATAAGTATTAAACTCAAGTTGTCTAATCCTTATATATGGTATCACACTAAATCAAATTACCATGGTGAGAACATATAATTTTGGTTTTTGCTAGGTGAAGTCTCTACCCTAATAATTCAGGTGCTTGAGGTATGCTAAAAATGACCGCAACAAGAAATTATAGTACCCCTCCCACTTAGGGATGGGCAACGATTATGGCGGGTGGGTAACCGCGGTTATTTACCCGTAACCATTTATGTGTATACCCGCATAACCGTTTACCCGTTGGGTAATTGCACAAACGGTTATACGCATACCCATAACCGTTTATAAACAGTTAACCATACCCATAATCGTGTACTCATTTAACCATAACCGTTTACCTATTTAACCATAACCATTTACCCGTTTACCCATTTTTGAACCCGTTTATCATTTTTTTTACCCATTTACCCCTTTTTCACCCGTCTACATGTTTTGTTTTTAACAACTTGAAAATTACAAGAGAAAAATTTGTCATAATTTTTGTTTTCTGACAATTAAACACCGTTATAGGTACATTTAGCATGCATTTCCCTATTTTAATCATTTAAGTACTTATACAATTTCAATAATTGAAATAATAGTTTACGAACGATATTTTTCTGCTACACCCAAGCAAGTCTTTAATTATAATCCATATGATTACAAAATAAAGCTTCTAAAAACAAAAAGTAGTCATTATAATCCATATGGATACTCGTTATAACCACAGGTAGTTCATTTGATCATCCTCTTTTCAATACGTTTTAAACTTCCTCTAAGTTTGAAAGACCAATTCTTTTATACAGATATACAGAGTGTTTTATTCGAACAATTTTCTGTTTCCTTCCTTTCATGCAATGCAAAACCAAAAAAGTCCAATTTAATTTCCATTGCAGGTTCAAGAGAATATTATTGATGCAAGGTTACCCTCGAAAGAAACTTTTTTTTTTAGTAGAAATAGAGTACCTGGTGAATCAGGACCGATGTATATCCGTTATAACTGCGGTTAATACCCATAACCGATGGATACTCGTTATAACCGCGAGTAATACCCATAACCGCCTATTTAATTTCATGGATAAACGGTTATACCCATAACCATAATTGTGAACTTCAAATGGGCGGGTAACCGCAGTTACCCAAACCCATGGGTATTTTGCCCATCCCTACTCCCACTCCCAAGTTCTCTCCCTCCCTCTATCCTTCCCATTTTGAAAAAAAATAAAAAATGTTCACACATACAAAGTGTGTAGTCATATGTTAGTTATTATTAGAAGACAAGTGTTTAACTCCAAGGTATTTTTAGCTAAAATAGTCACTGAGATTGTTATAATTCTTCACTTTGGTTATTGAGATTTAAAATTAATAGAAGTGGTTATTGACATTGTTCTCCGTCACTCATTTTGGTCTTTATGTAAAAAATCACCGTTAAATTAAAGAAAACCACCATTTCCAATTATTGGTTAATATGACAAAAATACCCTCAATTTAACAAAGATTTCTTACAAAATGATTAACGGTGCAAAAGCCCAAGTCCAACCCAATGAGCCTGTTATGGACCCATATCTTTTGGCAACTCGGCACAATTTCAACCAGACTCCATTTGTACAGAAAATTGAACAATAACAACGATATTAACACTTAATTGAATACAATTACATAACCAAACAGATTATCAATGGGATCAAATGTTACAGGGAACTACAGACAGTTGTACAAGGAAAATCTATCTTATGTCCAATCGGGTGTGTCCGAATTTTACCCTATAAAAAACACCAAAACATCCCACAACCGGCGGCAATAGCTGATACGCACAAGTTAACATTCCTAATGCTATTTTGCTCCATTCAAACAGTGAATGAAAGTTTTAAATTTTAAGTAACCCCACGATTTGAGCAGCTGAAAATTTTAAAATTACAATAATTTACTTTATGCAGATTTAATTAGGCAGTTAAATAGAGGCACAAAAGCAAGAAAGTTCCTTCTGCAGGGAGAAACTACAGCACAACCTTCTCCCCTCTTGAAACTGAGATTTTTATTGCCTCGAAATCGGCGTCATTTGCACCGGTGATTGCTGGTTGTAGAGTTTACCATCTGAACCTTGAAAACTCTGATAAGAATTGGCCGCTGTCATGAAGGGAGAAACGCCATTTACTGGAGCTCCTGCTTGATAACTAGGCATTGGGGGTGGCTGTTGTTGGGCCACGTTGTAGGTGTATTGTCCAGGAGACGGCACATATTGGGGCACTTGGTACTGTGGTTGGGGTGGTAATGGTGGAAGTGGTGGAGGAGAAGATGATGGGGGAGGTGGTGCCTCACTGGGAGTGGGAGTGTATTGTTGGTTGGTGGTAGGGACATTGTGCGGGTGAGATTCAGAATGCGAGAACGGAGGAGAGGCAGACGGGTTAGGGCTCCGGGGTAAATAGGACGACGATTGGTCATGCTCCAGCTTAAGCCTCTTTTCGGATGGATAATCACCAGAAGACTCGTTAATGGGATTGCTGATGACACCCTCGGATGCCAGAGAGGAGAGGACATAAGAGAGCACCTGGGCCGAGGATGTTGATGCGGTCAGCTTTGCTGCCACTGCAGCAGCTGCAGACTTGCGCGAATCTTCCTCCCCGTGACTGGATTTTTCAGCAAAAGCAACCTGCTGTGTGTACATTACTGGAGCTGATTGTTCTCTTCCTACCATAAAGCTGGAAGGTGCTACAGAGGTATGAGCTTCCTTTGAGCTCTGGACTGCAATCTGTTGTGCATTGTCGCCATTCATTAACCGATGGCAGATATTAGTGGCCAGCTCTGACTGGGACTCTGCATCCTGGAAAACAATATATGCATAATGTACGTTTAGAATAGATTTTGTACAATTTTGTACAACTAGATTTTGTTATAAATGGCAACACAACCAACAACCATTATGTGATATATGTACATATACAATTAGCATATCTGTATAAGTGTTTCTTTACTACTTAATTCACAAAACCATAGATCAGTTATTTCCATATACGGATAAAAGTTAGCATCATTATTCAATTCAACATGAGTTTGGGTTGCATAAAGTTGATCCAAAACCAAGGATTGATAATGGACACTATATGCACGGAATTGCAATTTACTTGAAACTCACAAGGGTGGGAACCCAACCCAACCCCATGGAGTACCACGTTGCATTAACATATGAGTCCTAAAAGAAAGGGAAGCAACTCATCCTCCTCCAAGAAGCAGAAGATTTATAATAATTTTAGAGGAGCCTTTTGTTAATATTTTTATATATGTAATTAAAGTTTGGGCATTCAGTTTAGTTTGATCGTGATGAATTAACCAACATTCATACAGTAATGTTACACTTCCACAACAAAAGTAGATGATATGATAGATATACACAGCGTACCTGAAGTTGGTTTCGGACTTGATCTAGCTTGTACTCCTAATAAGAAAACCATGTTAGTTCGCGTAAAATCGTAGTCTTGTAAAACCGTGAATGAAAATTCTGATATTTTGCTCCTAGGATTGTCTACCAACCAACCTGCTCCTGAAGAGCCTCTCTTAGATGAGACACAAGATTAGCTCTTGATGATTCAACAGCTCTTAGTTGTTCAATACAATTCCTTAGTATAGCATTCTGACCCTGAACCTCCTCCAAAAATGCAGACCCATGAAATTGCCCTAGTCAAGAAACATAATTTAGGGAAAAGTAAGTCACGAACATTACACATGTTAAAAGTTAGAGAAAATTCTCAAGAATTTACACATGTTCGGGATACCTGAGCTGAAATCGGCACCAATTTCCTTATCAACCCTCTCTAGACAGCTAATAGCACTCCTGCATTTGCTCAATATAGTGTCCTCATCCATCTGGCCATGACTAGCTTGGTAATCTGAAACTATTTTGTCCAACGCAGTTCCAGCAGGATGCTGCTTTTTTTTTTTTCAACGAAGAAAATAAAAGGAAACAAAATTAAGCCATCAAATTGCAAACTGAAACAAATGCTCATGCAATACAGGCATATCATATGATTTGCATTACCAATCTGGCACCCGAATGCTTCCCATTTCTGTTACTAATTTCCGGGTTCTGTCCAACAAACTCTTGCTTGAGAATCTGGCCGTGTGAACCAAAAACTTTTCTATCATCCCATATATTAACCTACAAAGTAAAAATATTGAACCACAACAATCAGACACCAAAAAAAATAAAAAAAACAAAAAAAACCATACATGCACATGCATACATATAAAGAGTTGAGTCCTTCTATCCATCTTATAAACTAAAAAATTTTGGTTTTGCTCGAGGTTTCCTTTGGATTATTCTGTTCTCAATAGAAACCATCTCCATGACAACCAATTCCAATTTTTTTTTCTTTTAAAAAAAGATATAGAAACAGGTTATGCAGTTGTACCAATCGTTGTGCTGCATTTCTTCCAAATTCATCTCCACTTTTAATTACATCACGAAGAGCATCTGGAAGAACCTTCCAAAATTCACCAACAAATTCTGAACCTTTTCGCCTACTGTTCTGTAAAATATCATTTGCAAGATACAAGAAAGCCAATCTCTGGTCGCGTGGAGCACAATGAAATTGCCTAGCCCATGTTTCAACAACTTGTCTTGCTTTATTCATATGGAAAATGCACCAATGTGATAAAGCTAAATTGCATTAAGGATAACAGCCAAGTACTCTGACAACAAAGATAACAAACATTGACAACATGTGCAAAAATAAGCAGATATGCCAAAGCTCAGATGCACAACAAGTATTACTAGTTGTATTTGTAATTCAACACTTATGAGAAAAGTATAATATTGACTAGACAATAAACGAAACAGTGTTCATTGAATAGCAGGTGCAGGGATTCAAATTTGGCTGGGAAAATGCATTGGATATGTGGGTTTTGACAATGGATTTCAAAATCCAATTAAGTTTTCCAAAGATATGAGTTATGAGACAAGAGGGTGGCCAAATTGTCCCACCAAAAAAATCTGGCTCGGTATGTAAGTTAGAACAGCCAGAAAAATGGTCTACTGTTCCTTTATGAAAAAACTAAAAAGAACATTGATTTCAAGGCGATGTCAGCAAAAGGATACTCTCTATGCTTGCTTGCGAACTATTGAGCTTGGCTAGCTTTTCCACTAAAATCTGCGGATTGAACGCACTTCCCATGATTCCAGCAAGAGTTGGTCCAACTAGTAACGCAAAATGGAGCCTTTAAAACTGAGAAAACCTTCAAGCAAAACAAATAAACATTGAGATATATAGTAACAGATTCCACCTAGTAAGATACCGAGAGGCACGATTTATTGACCAAAGCAAATTTTCATGTAATCATAAGCAAGCATAACTTACAACGTTACTATACAAAATGTTAAGGGTTTAGGGTCTAGAGAATACGATGATTTTTTAAAAAGCCAGCAGATTGGGAAACCTTGCAATTGCAAGTTGCAACTACAAAAGCAACAATCATGATCAAACTGTAACCATGCACCATATATCAACTATTTATCCCTCTAGCATCACATTTGGAAATAGCATATAATATCATTTTGTGTTTACAAATTCCAGTACCCAAACCAGAATGGAAAGAATAATGAGCCTATGGAAACTAGGAAAAATTGATATAAATGCTTTTAAATCTAGTAGGGATAATAAACAAAAGATAGAAATTGAATTGACTCTGAATTTGGAGTTGGCTGTAAAGCCTCTATAAAGCCCAGAAATATAATACCAATGTCCAGTGTGAGAAGACAATAAATACCATACTTGTGTGCTAACTGGCAACAAGCAAGTGCGTAATGATTCCGGAAGAGAGAATACAGTCAAAACTCAATTCAGATGGCTACCTCTTAAAAAGAAAGATAATCCACTATCCCAATCTAGAATTTGTAGGAGGTAATGATGGTCTCTTTGCCTATACACTTAAAACCGTTTGTGAAACCGATGAAAATGTGGGGGATAGATGATTTGATTAAACTTTCCGATGACACAAGTAGGCCATTGGTTATCCCTTGGGCCTGCTCATGGGCTACATAATCCGATCGTGTTTTTATCTTTGGGGTATAGATTTAGAAGCAGATGTGCACAAATAAGAATAGCTCTAGAGATTTCTAGATGCGACCGCTTTTGTACAAATGTGATCCTAGATTCCCGAAATTGGTTTTGATGTTTTGTTTGCCTATTACGTACTTGTATTTCCTTTGACGATGATATATGGCCAGGTGCCTAACATGTACTGATTATGTAATGAAAGAACGACAAGTTTCCTTCATCGACTGATAAGTAAACTCTTCGTTGACAATACCATAAAGGTGTTACCAAATAGACCGCACGCTACTCTACAGTTTGGTAATAACCAAAACGGTAGTAACAAACAAAGAACTCATTGCACTGAATCTAATTCTCGACACCAATCCACACAATCTGCAGTATCTTTCCTAATTTCGCCACACGTGATACTCACGGTATCTACAAACCACCAAACATCAAATGTGTTTGTTTATAAAGTTTCCATCTTCAAAATCATTCAAATACTCGACATTATACGCTCAATGAGTCAATGACTAACCAAATTAAAATTAAACAATTAATTGAAACTACTAAACAGAACATACTAATTCAAAGCAAAGATTAACAAAAGCAGCATTCAGCCAAAACCCAGAATTTATTTTCTAATATTTTCCATAATTTAAATGTTATCCCTGACTTTCCTATCCAATTAAATCAGTTAATTCAAAATCTTACTCCAAAATTCAGCAACGAAAAAAAAAAGATTATTCAAATATTGTATGAGAGTAAAACTAGACAGCCCCAAAGTAGAATTAAGAAATAGAAAACAAAATTAACAAAAATAAACTAAAAACTGAAGCCCTAGAGCTTGGAGTAGGCACCTTTTGAATTGATAGGAAATGCAGTGGCCTGAGAAAAATATTCAGCGGCGGGTACAAGTAGCAATCACAAGTTCGTCCATGGAGGATTGGGGGGTAAGCTTACCCAGCTGAATTCGGACTCGGAAAAATCCGAAAGACGGAATCTTTTTTGAGTTCAACGGCTTCTTCTTCTCCTTCTTCTCCGTCGGGTTTTCTTACCACCTCCGGGGATTTTTAAAGTTCCGAAACCACCCTTCCCTTCTTGTTGAGTTGTGTTTTAGGGGTTTTAGCCGGGATGCCAAGTGTACAAAAGATGTCCACCCATGACGTCGTACTAAAGAAAATTTTCTTTATGACAGGAACACAAATTAAGTTTTTTTATGTAAATGATGAAAAATTTTATTTTTTAAGTTATTAACTTTTTAATATATATATTTTACTATTTGTATAATGATACGTGGTGTACCATTCTAAGTGTCGATCACATCGAAAAATCTCTCGTCGTACTAACTCATACATATGAATTTTTTTTCCTTGTGATCAGAACACGGATGGTACATCTCATGTTTTTATACAAGTGGTGGGAAATTGTATTTTTTAAGTTATTAACTTTTTAACACACATATCCTACCATTTATATAATGACACGTGATGTACCACCTTATGTTCCCGTCACACTGAACAATCTCTCCATACATCATTCTCAATTTCTCACGTGTGCGACAGTCTAAGGTTGTTTATTACTTTCCATATAATTTCTTGACCAGGTTGTTTTATCTCCATCGAACATATTGTTAAATTCACGGTACATATTAAATACACCCTACATATTTTCTCGTACCCTAACTCCTCATACCTTACGCAGCACTCTTCACGTACACACACCTCGTATCAACCTGGCGCATCCTATGTTCTCCTCAATGCAGCAATTCCGTCATCTCTTTAGGTCTCGTATTCGTTCTTCCCTTCATTATTGTTGCTCATGTTGAACAAGAATTTCAAGAAAACCCTTGGACATTTATAGTTGATAAATCATCAACCAAGTCTCTAGGCACGCACCAGAGCACGAGCCTGGAAATTAGTATTATTTTCTTTTATTATAAATGATATTTTTGCTCTAATTACAGCAAAAGATGATAAATGAACCATCAATCAACAACTCAAAGCATATCAGCAATCTCACTGACTGTATGCATAAATTTTTGCAGCAGTACACAAACAAATAATAAAAAGATTACAACAAGTGACAATGATTTCGAAATACAAGAGCTTTAGTTTGAAAAAACAATTTCGCGCCGATGTTGTTTGAACTCTAGACGTTCATCAGTTCTTGAAAGACATTCATGGCAGAAGCTGGAAGCCCCAAAAGCACGTTTATGATCTTCTTTTCCGTCCCATTAGAAAGGAACAAGATCACTTCCTTCTCCGGCAATGCCACCGGACCCGATAGCACGGGCTCTCCCCAACCAAAATCAGTGGTGTAGAACGACAGCTTAGACCAAGTCGTGATCAAGAGTGTGGAGGCCAACGAAGGCCTAGCTCGCGTCAGCTCGAAATAATCTATGGCAGATCTCATGTAACTGTCAGTGACCATCTTGATTGCATCTTGAACGAGTCCGACTGCATTTGACAGCGGCTTGTCCAGCAAGTCACCTGCCTGGCAGATGGAATTTGTCAGCACAATGCCGTTGCCAAAGTACCCTTTTGGCAGCGGCGGCCTGAATTTAGGCCTCCCGTCAACAGCAAACAGGAGCTTTATTTGTTGCTCAGGCAGCAGATTTAGCGCTCTGGTCCGAGCTTTCCACACGAATGCAGAGAGGGCTTCGAAAGTAGTGCAATTTTCAAGCGCCCCCTCTTCCCTGGCCTTCATTTTGAGTTTTTCAAGCTTCTCACTGTCGAAACTGAAGGATCTGTACAGCATTTTTTCCTCACAAAGGTCATTGTTGGTGCTACAAGTGCGGGTAATCTCTGAGAATTCATGATGCGGGTACTCTATCCTAGGTGGGTTTCGCGCCTTGAGTATGCTTCTGTCTAAAAACGGAGGAGCTGTCAATGGCAAACCTCTGGCAATTTTACCCCACGAGTTCACGAATTCCATTGCACCGATGCCATCAAACATACAATGATTCATGCACAGGCCAAGAGAAAATCCTCCACATTTGAATTTAGTCACCTAATAAAATCATCATTTATTTATGAATGCAAATTCAAGATACAATAAGTGAAATGTAACGAAGAGATTCAAGTACAAACCTGAACCACCAGAGGAGGCATCTCCAGTATGTTTTTTGCACCCGGAACATCATAAACCAGCTTCCCAAGAGTCTCGGGGTCCGGCTTTGTTGTGTCACCAATCTCTTCTATCGCGCAATCTGTTTCAGCCTCGACGAAAACAGCTCCTTCCCCCGTGCAATCCACAATGAGCTTTCCCTCCGCGCTAATTGCTAACCGCCCAGCAAGAGGGTAGTAGTGGACAAGAACCTTCTTCAAAGCATCCTTGATCACTTCCCCTGCCTCGTCATTTCCCTTATCATCCGACTTGAAGCAGTAAATAGTACGAACAGTCACCGCAATGTTTTGGTCAAGGTTCGAGAGGAAGTACAAACCCTTCTCCGTTTCAACTGCAGGGGAAACCAGAGTTGGCTCTCCTTGCTTCACTCTCAGCTCGAACGCGTCACCATTGGTGGTGTTGTCCATCGCGACAGACTTTCCGAATTCAGCAACCTGAAAACACAGTATCAAAAAATGCAGAGAAAAAGAAGAAGCAAGTTTGCAAAGAATTTAGGGCTCGTTTGGTACTGCTTCTTTAGGAAGCATTTCTGCTCATAAACGTTTGCTAGAAGTACTTTTATTAGAAACACTTGGAAATTTTTAGAGGAAACACTCTGTCAGAAGCACTTAGCCCTCGAAGCAGTTCCAAACAAACCTTTAATATGAGTTATGAGAGAACAAACCATGTGAGCAAGCTGACGAATGGAAAGGAGAGTTCTGTAAAAAGCTGAAAGGAATGCTCAAAAACTCGAATGAAGAAACCGAAAATTGATGAGGGCGGAAAAGGGAATGGCTCTGGAGGTTTCAGAAGGACTGGAGGAGCAGGATAAATATAGAAAGGTGGAATGGACCAACTTATCTTGTATTACTTGTTTAAGAAAGAGAATATAATGGTGGAAAGGGACAGGTAGTTGTGCCTGAAACCTGAGTGATAATCCAAATGTTTCGGGCAACGATACGACACGACACTGCAGATGCTGCGTTTTTCATCTGGAAAATATGAATGTAGGGCAGGCAGATGGGTGAGGGTAGGCCACTGATACCGAAACCTAACACGCCAGATAAGAGATTGATGTCATAAAGAAGGGGTAGGGGATTATTTGGTGGGGTTGGTATCCAAATTCCATAACCCCTCTTTGGTTGGTTTATTCTCTTACTACAAGTTTTTAATTTTTTGGGTCAGTGGTCTCTTGTTACAAGTTATCACATAACAATGCCCCATCTTTGCTTCTCAGATCTCATTTTTGTAATTTTCTTTCCCGCCGGACTCGTAATTCCGGTGATCATCATGGTCGAAATGGCGAAGGTACAAATAAAACACGCTCAAATCTTTGTCTGAAAGTGTATTAGGTTGCTTTTTAACAAACAGAGTGACATGCTCTACCTTTCGAACTTAGAAGACCAAGTCCAAGAGCAGGAAAGGAGCAACTAGAAAGGATTCCGGGAAAGATGAATGATTAACCAACTGCGAGTTTTCTAATGGGTTTAGTTACGTCTTTAATATAAATTAGAAGAACCAATTTTCAGATGCGAAGTATCAAGCATGTCGTGGAAGTAGAATATAAAACGATAGTTTTCTAGTTTGGATACTTTGTATTATCACGCAAGGAGAGAGAGAGAGAGAGAGAGAGAGAGAAGGGTGTATAAAACTTGTCGCTGACAAACAAATTGTATTGGAAACAGAGTTAGAAATACAAAAGAATCTCTACAATTTTACGGTATACATTTCCAGCCATACTGATACAACATCACACAAACTCTTTGCACTCGGCTCATAGGTAGCTTGCACAAAACTTATCAAAAGTCAACAAATTCCTATAGGTTACTCAGGATAGCAATCGATATTTCAATGTCAAGGCCTCGCATGGTTTTGCTTGTTGCTTTTCCATTCCAACAACTGATACTGAACACAGCTAAGCGGGTGGCAAACTGACCTCGAAAAAGTCATGCCTGACCACACTTGCTTAGACAAGCAACTCCTTCTTCTAGATAATCCTCCCTCGTGATCCAAAATTCAGGAGCATCCTGCATGTGTTAACCCCACCACATTGAAATTTTCTTAGATGGCTTGCAGTTACCCATCTCCAATGTGGGATATCAATGACATCATATGGAAACTCGATCTAAAAGGTAGAGAGGACAAACAATGTAATGTACCTTCATAATTCCCGCAAGGACTGCACCACCTAGATACACCATGTGCTTTCTTCGTGGAGGATCTTCAATTCGCAATCGCAATTTCTGTTCACCACAAATTTTAGAGCGTGAGAAATAGAACGACTGAGCTCAGTCTATTATGCCAGATTCAACTTGATGATATTCTTTCGAATCACTAATTTTTTTATATCAATTGGGATATCCCGACCTATACATGGTCAGTTTAGTACCACTTCAATACCAACATAATACACACGGTATGTTTCGTATTTTTTAAAAGCTCGGTTTGTTCCCTTTCTTATCCATGAAACACAAAACTCTTATCTTACCTTGAGTCCATCTTTGTTACCCTTCAAAACAACGTCAAGATAACGGTCCAGTATTTCCTTCTCCAAACTGAAGAAACACCACATTTAATATCAGAATTTCATCAATTTCAAACCAATCTTTAATAAGAAAACAAGATGCCCATAGGACGAAAAAGAATTCAACTTTTAATGTAAAAAAAAACTGTTTTTTTTTTTTTTTTTTTTGAGTACATCCATATTTTTACACTAAGGGGAGGGAGAGTTCTGGCTAAGCCACACAATGTCAACCTAATTTTAATTTCTTTTTAATAACAGAAAATTGACATGCCATGTCAGATATAACGCGAAAAAACTACTTCAAACAAGAAACTTATAATCCAAGTGATGCAGAGAAGGGTAAGATATTACCGACTGGGTAATCCAGGATACATCGTGCTCCCTCCACTTAAAACAATATGCTGGTAGAGCTGCAACAAATGCAATAAAGTCATACAATCAATGACAGGAAGTCAAATGGATAAAGAACTAATCAATGCTAATTTGCAATCGGATTCATATAGGTACTACCATCATCCTGTTGTCAATATCCATTTCCTGAATACAGCGGAATACCATGTCAGCCATTCCATCACCTTCAACATCTATAAGTTCCTGTACAAGGAAAAAATTAATGAGTATTAAAAGACTTCAACCTGTTACAAACTTTTTCTCCAAACCCAGAATTGCAGGTGCTAATATCACTTTGAAGAGGTACAATTTGAGCAATTTAGATTAAAGACATTTGAGCAATTTTGTTGACTAGAGAAAAGTTTTAATAACCAACGTCAAGGAAAGAGCAAAGAAAACTGGAAAGTTACAGGAGTGAAAAGAGCCTCAGGAGCCTGGAACCTTTCGGTGCCAACTTTAATCACCCTTCCATCTGGCAGCTGAATAAACCATCACATATCAGAGTATTAGCATCAAAATATATATAACTCTTGATTAAAACTATATCGATACAATAAAAGAGGGAATCAAAGAGAAAAATGACAAACAAAAAACGAAGAATCACCAAAATAAGAAAAAATTGCTGGCATTAGAGCAAAGAAAGAGTGACATACAAAAAACATAAGCAAATAAAAGACGAACTTATAATATGGCTGCTCCCGACTATGTCTTTTCAGTCAAGCCATACATAGACGAATTGGATATCTAATGATATGCTACTGAAACTAACTTACAGTGTAATTTTTTACAAGTATGGTGGTTTCAAGTCCCAACTGATACTCCCTTTTGTAATCATAACTGCATCAAATTTGATACAAAAATTCATGAAATTAATGTTTCGACAACATTCCTCACCAAAAACGAAAAGTTCCATAACATAAGAATACAGGTTTTGTTTACCTAATATAGCAAAGCTTCTCCTTGATTTCCCTAACAGTCTCAAAATCAGCTGTCCTATTCATTGAATACCTTCACGAATAAAGTTACAATCCTCAGTCAAATGAAAGTTTCACCTAACAAATGAAAGATAATGCAAACCACATTGATCTTGCTAAGTATAAGCAAATGGTTCTCACCCCCTCCGTGAGAGCAAATCAACAAGATAGGATGTTATGTGTCGGCCAGCTACATTCATTCGCTTCGTAAGATGAGGAAATGAGTAGCCATCGACAACTGGAACCTAGAAGGTTGAGCAAATTAATTAAAAGTTGATATAGAGTTTGATTTCCCTTCAATTCCATTGCTGTGCAATATTTAACTAATCGCTAAAACATTTAACTACAGAGTGACACACTATGCAAGCTGTTGACAGTACTTTAAATACAAAACGTAGAAGTTATTTTTGAGGAATTTACCACATGTGTAACGCCATCACCAGAGTCAATAACTAATCCGGTTAGCAAGCCTGTAGAAAAACAAGGAAATAATGAAGCCCATGACCGAAAAAAAAAACAAAACTTTACCTAAGCATAAGTAGCAATGGTGGTTATAGTAATGTGATGACTGTTCCAACATATAATTCTGGCAAGTTATATTAAGTGCTTTCACTCTCCCCATCGATGTTTTCCAAGAATTTGAAAGTGCAATAGTCAAAAAGACATTTTTTTTTTGGTAGAAATAAGACGAAGAAAACCAAAAAGGGAGAAACAAAAGAAGTTGGGGGTAAAAACAACATCATAAGCATTTAACCTTTAATCATCTCTATAAGCACCTTGAGCATACAACGTTAAAACAGCTTGAATTTGAATGAAGACACCAGCAAAATTGTACTTCTCAAACATGGTCTCAACCTGAAATATCGAATCAAGACGAATCATGAAATACCAACAACGCCATAATTAACGATATATACTATGGTACAGGTATGGTTACCAAAACAAATTACTACTTTAGAAAGAAATTGCAAAAAAAAAAAAACCATTTTTTCACGGTTCTTTGAAGGATTAAGAGGCGGGTCTGTGAGTAATATCTGACACTCAGTAGGATCTATCTGTTGACAGAAAATACACAACATATTATTAACAATCCGAATGAAACTATAATATCGAAATTGACAATCAAAAGCAGCAAGAGTTTACCTTTAGTTCACTGTAGAATGCATGGTCCCAGACATGGCCCATATCATCCCAGTTTTGCACAATGCCATTGTTAACCGGGTAATTTATATCCAATTGATGCCGAAATTCGGCGCAAGCTTCTCCAACAATGACATCCTAAACGCAGTTATAAAATTTAAGAAAAAAAGGGCTCTCAGAACTCATAACTAATCACTAATCACTAATCACTAATCACTCAATCACATTAAGAACATAATAAAATTCTTAACCTTGATCAGAGCTCGAACAAAAAGATCAAAACTTGTAATGAAAAGATTATTAAAGTATCAACCTTGATTTCTTGTTCCATAAGTGATTCCTCGTAGCGAAGCAGTGGCCTTCCAACTACGCAAGGGAACACAGAGGTGGGAAAGTTCTCTCCAGCAAATCCACATTTCACATACTGCAAATTAAATCAAACAAAATAAACAAAACCCACAAAATAAAGTATGATCCCAACACCTACAGATCCCAAACGGATGTCAAAATTTGCCGGATCGTTGAAATCTTCCAACACAGATTAGAATATAAGTGCTTTTTCTGTATGTGTGAGGGAAAGCAGAAAAGCTAGCGAGAGGAGTGTACCCCGGTGCCATTGTCGCACACGACGACGTTTCGACTGTTCATGTTCAGCTGCTGCTGTTGATAGTTTGTTGCTGTTTGTGCTGGTTTTTCGTCTACTGCATTTTCTTCAACCCGAAGTTCGTCCAACTGCAGGAGAGAGGGTGTGACGGGATTTCTGCGTAGTCGCGATTCGCGAAGTTAGAAAAAAGGAGCCAAACAAAAACGAGGACGACGTCGTATCCATAATTTTTTGCAAGTGATACTGTTTATTTTTGGAACTAAACCAATTCTATTCCATTACTTGAGGGAGGTTTATTTTTCTTTTTTTTTTAATTTAAAAAAAACGATAGCATTAGTGTGTAAAATTGTTAGTTGTTGCCACTTAGTACTACGGTTTAATGATATTCATTTTCACTTGTAAGTGAGAGATCTTATGTTCGATTATCTCAAAAATCGAATTTGAACAATATTATTGCCAACTTATTGTGAGATTAAACGCACCATCTTCCCCTTAGTATAGGTAATATCGTTTGTTAACAAAAATTGTTAATTGTTGGCATTGTTAATTGTTGGCGGGAGAGGGTGATCGGTGAAGATTAAATTTGCACAAGAGTGCATATGTATAATTGTTTTGCATCATTGCGGTAAAGCATGCATGGAGGTTATTACTTAATAGAGGTGAGGTTAAAAAATATTATATATTGACTTATTTATCCTTAATGAATGTTGTATTTTCTAAATAGGATATTTTGGCTGCTAAGTATTTTATTTTATTACATATATCTCGCAAGTTCAAAGACTTGACATTAATTCTAAAACTAAAGTATTGTTCAAAACAACTTTAGAGAAAATTTTAGTTCATCTTAAACTTTAGAGAAAATTTTAGTTCATCTTAAACTAAAGTATTGCATATTTTTGTACTCATTGAAAATTATTATTATACCGAGACGTGTTTTCTTAATATGAGACAAAAAAATTATAACTTATTGCAATGTGAAGTTTATTTCTATGCTATACATAATTGATCCCAAATTGGGACCGTAAATTTTTATGACTTGAGATTGCTCCTTTATAGAGATGATTGTGATATTTTACGTGATAATTTTAACACGATCATTTTTACTTCCCGCACAACTTTTTAGTTTTTTAAATATTTGTTTGCTCTCCATCGCCAGTCTTAGAAGCTAGGGTTAGTAAGGTTAAGTTAAATTATGGGCCTCGGGTCCCATTCATGGGCCTCGGGTCCCATTCTTAGGGCGATATGCCCAAATATTTTATATTGGGTCTGGTTATGCTTTACGATGCCCACAGGGCATCGCTTTAACTCAGCTGAAGGCCCAGCCCGTACAGTCACTGTTTGTTAATGTATAAATCGTGAGCCTTTCTTCTAGGGTTTACGCTGTTCAAAAGAGTTTCAGGGCTACCAAGCAGGTCGAAGCAGCAGCCTCCGTAAATGGTGAGTATTTGCTCCCTCTCCGTCATCCTCCGCCTCCCATTCCATCTCGGTCGCGTAGAATCGTCAATCAATCATCACGCCTTTATGTTCTACTGACATATTCATATTTTCTCGACCTTAATTACGCAGGCCCCCAAAAGAGGCGTAAAAGCTCCAGTTGCAGCTTCCAAGAAGAAGACGGTATGTATCTTCTGTTTATATATATATATATATATATATATATGTGCGAATATATGTTTATATTATATATGATGATTTTGCGATTTGGTTCTATGGTGATTGTGATGGGTGGCGCTGTGTGGTGATTTTTATAGGACAAGGTTGTGAACCCGCTGTTTGAGAAGCGCCCGAAGCAGTTCGGTATCGGTGGGGCATTGCCACCGAAGAGGGATCTGACCCGGTTCGTGAAATGGCCCAAGGTGGTTCAGATTCAGAGGAAGAAGAGGATCCTCAAGCAGAGGTTGAAGGTTCCTCCAGCTTTGAACCAGTTCACCAAGACCCTCGATAAGAACCTCGGTATTTTTCGATAACTCTCTTGCGTATTAAGCATTTTATCTATTTATGTTTTTGGAGTATATCAATGAGAATGTGCCAATGACAAGTTTCTGAAATTTATCTTCCTAGATGTGATGTGATGTGATGTGATGTTACAACCAATCTTTTCTAGCGTACATTTTACGGCACAGTGTAATTTGTTTCATTGTGTAGAAGAAAATGTGAAATGATGATAGCTATTTTAAGTTATTGTATTGCGGATATGGCAACTCGTTGCTGCGTTCCCAAATTGTTTTGTTATTGTATTGTGATGGCCTTCGTTGTTTCTGCCGTATTTTTATTGGAGTGCTCAAATTATAATGTTGTCTATTGTACCTGTGTGCAGCCACCAGCCTGTTCAAGATGCTTCTCAAGTACAGGCCAGAGGACAAAGCTGCAAAGAAGGAGCGCCTTTTGAAAAGGGCCCAGGCCGAGACCGAAGGGAAAACTGTTGAGGCCAAGAAGCCTATTGTTGTGAAATATGGTCTCAACCACGTGACTTACCTGATTGAGCAGGTCTTGTTCTCTGCCGTGTGCATGTGTTTTATGTTCCTTGTTACGGCATTTGTATTTTGTGTAACATGTTTATGCAACTGTGTTTTACTTGCAGAACAAGGCCCAGCTTGTTGTTATTGCGCACGATGTTGACCCAATAGAGTTGGTTGTCTGGCTTCCTGCGTTATGTAGGAAGATGGAAGTCCCATATTGCATTGTGAAGGGCAAAGCACGCTTGGGATCGGTAATATATTCTTATATTTCTGCATTATTTGATTGTTTTAAATCGTTTGTCTATATATATGGACTAAGAACAAACCCTTATTTCAGATTGTCCACAAGAAAACTGCATCAGTTTTGTGCTTGACAACAGTCAAGAACGAGGATAAGTTGGAGTTCAGCAAGGTCTTGGAGGCAATCAAGGTGGGATATAATTAAATTCCTTGTGAAATTTCTTTAAGCTGTTGTTTGACTGCTCCATAGTGCTTGCGTTGTCCATGATTTGATCGATCGCTTTGTTTAATCGTTGTGGTATCTCACTTTGTTGCAGGCCAACTTCAATGACAAGTACGAAGAGTACAGGAAAAAGTGGGGAGGGGGCATCATGGGTTCCAAATCCCAGGCAAAAACTAGGGCGAAGGAGAAGCTCCTTGCGAAGGAAGCTGCTCAAAGGCTGAACTAAGTCTGGTTGTTTTTGTATTTCTTCTTACCTAGGAAAAATTGTCAAGTCTGCTTCTAGATTTGTGAGTGTTCGAAGTTTATTTCGATCAATCGCTGAGGTTTTCCGTTTCCTTTAAATGCCGCAATGTTGTTTAGCTGTTTTGATTAGACTCAATGGACATGCCGATTTTGGTACGGTTTTTGGAATATCTATTGATGACCATTTATATTATGTTGTATGATTTCAGTTTCTTCACCACAAACCTTGTGCTGTATGCTTACTTCGTATAACGCTATAGAATTATATTTTTGTATTCTGTGAAGAAAACGCGTGTTTTGGAACAGCTAAAAGTGTTCTTTGATGTTTAGAATTGGGTTTGGCTAGAAGTTCTTTTTGTGAATAGAAGCACTTTTGATCATGTGAGAAATTTGCTTTTCGATGATATTAGTGCTTCTTGGAGAGGAGTTTCAATAAGTTTTGATTTTCAAGAAAAATTAGAAGTGCTTTTTACATGTGATCTTTCAAAGGAGATGATTTTGAAATGTCTGACATTTTGAATGGCGACGGAAATTAGTGAATATTGAAAGAAAAACTAATGAAAAATACTTTAAAATTGATTTTTAGTCTAAAAATATGAAGGAAATTCTAATTAGTGAATATTGAAAGAAAAATTAATGAGAAATGTTTGAAAATTGATTTTTTAGTTTAAAAATATGATTTTTCGATAAAATGAACAGTTACAGAACTTTTCGTTAAAGATCCTTAAAGGATAAGTACCACAACTTAAAAGTCATAATAATGAGTTTATTGATGTTGCCGTAGTAACCGAAAAAAAATGTTTGCCCAACAAGATAAAAAAATTGCATTTGAGAAAGATTTACAAAAAATATTTTCCAAAACTAATAATTTGTTAAATTGTAAAAAGTTTTTAACTGAAAAAACAAATTTCAGTCCCCCGATATATGCATATATAGATTTTTGCAAGATCTCCACAAAATTTACACTTCGCTTTGGCTGTTCTGATCATACCAACCCAAACCCTCACCCTCTCTCCTTCTCTCCCTCTGCGACATCTCTCCCGCTCTCTCTCCCATTTGGCAACCCTGCAATTCCCCAAACCCTAGAAATCTGTCTCTCTGTCTTCCTCCCATTTCACCCACCTGCAACTGCAAGTGTTCGCTTGCAGAGGCTAATTCCGCTTTGGCGCTTTCCCCTCTCTCTTGCCGCATCTCGAAGCACGATTGGCTGCGCTCTCGTCTCCGTCATTCGCCTGCCAATTTTCTGCAATTCGAATCGTTTTGGTCTCCGATGGCGCACGGAAAAGTCAGTCTCCCTCAAGATCTCCTCCCCTCGAATCTGGTCGATTCACACTTCTCCGCCAAAGGTTTGCGTTCTTCTGCGTTTTTCAATCCGTATCTCTTCTCGCTGCATCGATTTTCTCTGTTGCTTCCGCATCATTGTCTTCCTTGCTCGATTTAAATCGCATTCAAATCTACACCTATATATATATATATCTGTATTCTTTAGAATGTTGTGTGATGAAGGCTTTTGGATGTTCTTGATATCGTTATGGCTTTGCTTTTCGATGTTAATTTGGGAACGAAATTTGGGATAATTTTGTTGCCACGGTGCTCATGTCATCTTCCTTTCTGTTCTGTCCTTCATTTTAGTGCTGGTACAGTGCAAGAGTCTTTCCGTCTGTCTTCTATTAGCAGTTCATTGGAGTATTTGAACACTGTTTTTTCCACCTATTTTATTTTTACTTTCGATAGTGAACCTCTTGGATTTGTAAATCATGGACAATCTGATTTCGAAGAATGCATGTAAATATCTATCTTTTCTGTTTGCCATCTTAGATGAAGCCTTCCAAGGAAACATTGAGGAGAAGGCGCTAACGGGGTCCCTTGACATGTCAATTGGTGGTTGTGCTTCCTTTCTTATTATCCATTGTTTTTCCCATGTTCAATTTTGTTCACCTCATTGGCTATCATTTTACTGTATTTTTCTTTATGATTAAAGTGTGAGCCTGCCAGTTAATTAGTTTAACATGGTCCTAATTGCAGATCAAGTTGCCTCAGACAGCAGCATCCCTTTGTCTCCCCAGTGGCTGTATGCTAAACCAGATTCCAAGACACTGGCAACTGGAGCATCAGGAGTATGTACATTTTAATTCTTCTCTGAAATTTCTTGTGCTGCTGTTAATTATTTAAAAGTAATTTGAAATAAAACTTAAATGTTAGTGTGGGCTGAGCATACAACTAGATTTACATTTCTAGCCTTTGATATCTTTACCCCTCTGGTGATTGCTGTCAGAAAATACTTTGATATCTTTACCCCTCTCTCTCTCAGAAGACCATAGTTTGGTGAATTCTACTAATTTAAATGCACTATAGTGGTTTTCAGCCTCTCAATTTGGGTTTTGGCCTATGCTTGTGGGGATTTTCTTAATGTGTTTTAAGCCGTGTATCTGATCTAGTGGTTGAATTGAAAAAGGACAATGAGTTGTGATAGGAGTGAATTATTATGTTTTCAACAATGATTGGAAGGATGTAGATTTTGTCTCTGTAAATGACTATAATTCGCCTTGTTTTCTGCTGTCATTATCTGTTTCTGAATACCGATAAAATGACAGGAAATGCATGCAAATGATTCTCTGTCTCATGGAAACTCAACTGATCCCAATTCGAGAGACATTTGGCGTGTAGATGGATCTCAGGAGAAAAAAGATTGGAAGAGGAGTGCACCTGATTTAGATAGTAGCCGCCGCTGGCGTGAAGAGGAGAGAGAAACAGGCTTACTTGGTAGGAGAGATCGAAAGAAAGAAGATCGCCGTGTAGGTGCTAGTCTAACGAGGGATGCTACTGAGAATACAGCAGAAGATCGCCGTGTAGGTGCAACTTCAACTAAGGATGCTGCAGAAAATAAAGTATTGTCTTCTGACCGCCGGAATGAATCCCGAAGAGATAACAAATGGTCATCAAGGTGGGGGCCTGAAGATAAAGACAAGGACTCTCGGATAGAGAAAAGGGCTGAGGTTGAGAGGGAAGATGTACATGCTGAGAAGCAGTCTTTTTCCAATAGCAACCGTGCAGCTTCTGAGCGTGATAGTGATTCTCGTGATAAGTGGAGGCCGCGCCATCGCATAGAGGTTCAACCAGCTGGGGCAGCCCCATATCATGCTGCACCAGGATTTGGGATGGCTCGGGGGCGTGTGGAAAAAGTAGGATTTGCTGCTGGACGAGGGAGGTCTAACACTGGATGCCTACAGACTGGCAAACCTGTTCTTGGAAAATCTGGCCATTTTGCTGATATGTATTGCTATCCCAGAGGAAAGCTCCTTGATATTTATCGCAAGCAAAAGAAGGACTCAACTTTTGATATTATGCCTGATGGGATGGAGCATGTATCACCAATAACCCAAGTGGGCTCGATTGAGCCATTGGCTTTTGTTGCACCTGATGCAGAGGAAGAGGTATATGGATTATTTTGTTAAATATTTATTTAAATGTTCACACATAGATGTATATAGAAATCTTGACATGCTTACTATCCATAAGGAATTGCTCTGAAGTTATCTTGGTTTTACAAGCAAGCACCGACTTGTTTCTCTGACCACCATTAACTGCTGATGTGATGCTTTCAGGCTGGTCTGGGAGATATATTGAAGGGAAGAATTACTAGCAGTGAAGTGGTATACAACTCGTCTGGGGACAAGAATGTATTAAATGAAGATGCTAAAGGTAGATAAGTTGCATTTTGTGGGACTCTTGCCTATTATCCTTATCATTTTTTCTTTTCTTTCTGATACTAGTTTTTTCCACCTATTCAGGATCTAGCAATGTCACTTTAAGCAAGGAGGAAGGACACTTTGCAGCTAACCCAGAACAAAATGTCCAATCTGCCGAAAAGGTCATTTTGAACAATTCTTTTCCAGTTACTGTCGCTGAGGTGTCACCTATTTGTGGCTTACAAACACATATGTTAAAGGGTAAGGAAAAACTTTTGTAGACCTTATCTTTCTTTCTGGTTCGTTTAAACTATTGGTATTACTGCTTCTTGTATTTTAATACACTGTTTACACTTTCTCCAGAATGTGTTGCTACTGAAGATGAGCAGAAAGTTCTGACGGTCACAGCAGCGGCAGATAGGGAGATTGGTCCTAGTAATGATGATGCTAACTCAAGAAGTTCAGGGTGCCAGGAGGTAGGAGATTTTGGTCTCTTGAAGCATCCTTTGTTGGACTGCTTTAAATTTGTTACAGTTTAAGTCGATAGCCAGTTTCCTGATGATTCAAGCTCCCTTTTCATTTTCCATTTTTCAGCAAACCTCAAGCAGTGATCATCACTATTTCAAGAGCAATGAGGACGCCCTTCTATTGGAAAGAATTGTCTCACCTGAGGATATGAGTTTGTGCTACCTTGATCCTCAAGGGAATATCCAGGGGCCTTTCCTGGGGATCGATATAATTGCATGGTTTGAGCAAGGATTTTTCGGAATTGACTTGCCAGTTCGTTCATTTGATGCTCCCAATGGATCTCCTTTCCAAGAACTTGGTGAAGTGATGCCACATCTGAAAACTAAATCCGGGCCTGTCTCCGACTCTAGTTTGCCTACTCAATTAGAGCCATTGGGTGCTGTTGGAGGCAGCTTGGACGAGAGAATATCTGCTCCAAACTATGATGGGGGGTCTGCTATTCTAAACAATCAAGGCATTCAGAATGTTGTTGCAGAAGATGAGGGTGTGTTGTGTTTCTTGTTTTTACTTTTCTATATTATTGTTTATGTCTACTACACTGTTTAATGGCTTCTTTCTTTTTGGTTTGTACAGAAATTGTATTTCCTGGAAGGTCTAAAGGCAGCAGTGATTGCCTTTTAAGGTCTTCACCTGACATTCATGGCTCATTTGCAAATCCTCCCAGCCTTCATTCCCATGCAAATGAAGTTTCGGAAACTAACATCCCTGATCAGCAGGACGAAAAGCTGCATCCTTTTGGCCTGTTGATGTCAGAGCTCGGAGGCAACTCACTTTTAAGGCCTGCTCAATCATCTCATTCGTTTTTCGGCATGGATGATCAGGTTCCTTTTAGAGATACCTTCGTTGAAGGTGCCACTGTTGCTAATCAGGATTCCCTTGGTGCCATGATTGATCAACCTTCCTTCGTGGAGACACGGCCTGATAATTATATAAAAAATAACGCCAATGTTAGTCTGGGTTCTATAGATTCTCCCCATTTACCTCACATGGGGCAAGCAAGCAATGGCTTTGACCCAGCAGAACATATAATGTCACAGAAGTTACTAAAAGAACAGCTTCAGCAGCTGAACCATCTTTCTCCATTTACTGTTGCACATAGTGCAGGAACAGGAGTGGACCGGTTCCCTGGATTTGGTTTTTCTGACAGCAAGAACCCTAATATCCAGCCGTCATTCCATCATCCAGTGGCAGATATGGAACATATTTTTGAAATGCAGCATCAGCAGCAGCATCAGTTGGAGCTTCGTCAGCAGCAACACGAGTTGGAGCTTCAGCAACAGCAGCGTAAGTTGGAGCGTCAGCAACAGCAGCGTTGGTTGGAGCTTCAGGAACACCAGCGTCAGTTGGAGCTTCAGGAACACCAACGTCAGTTGGAGATTCAGCGCCAGCATCAGTTGGAGCTGCAGCACCACCGTCAATTGGAGCTTCAGCAGCAGCAGCGTCAGCTGGAGCTTCAGCAACAGCGTCTCTTGCAGGATCAACTTCACCAACACCAAATGAAATTGCAGCAACAACAGAAATCTCAAGCTCAACACTTGCTCCTTGAACATTTTTTGCATCAACAGATGTCCGATTCTGGTTATGGGCAGTGGAAGGCAGATGCTACAAGAGGCAACCCTTTCGATCATTTACATTCAAGGAAGCACCTTCTAGATGACTTGCACCAGATGTCCCATTCCTCGAGGCATGATCCATTATTAGAGCACATCATCCAAGCAAATATAGGACGCCCGGGACAGACTGATTTCTTTGACCTGATATCTCAGGCCAAGCAAAGGAATATGCACACTTCGGAGCTGCAACCTCGTCTTCAGCAGCATGAGCTGCAGGCACATCAGTTGTCCGCAGCATTGAGGGAGCAACTGCAGATGGAAGGGGAAAGGCGTATCGGTGCGAACCGGTTTGTAGATGAAGCAAGCCAAGTTGTTAGGGATCCTGTTGGTCATCACCAGGCTCAGATGGTAGGATTTAGTTCTTCAGAAAATTACCAGCAACTTCCCACCCATGAACCGCAACTAAGCCATCTCAACTGGAATCATGCCATACGGGAGCGACTCCAGGGAGGGTTCTACGAACCTAACTCTCTGGAATTTGAGAGGTCATCTGTTCCTGCTAGTTCGCTTGGGATGAACTTGGATATTCTCAGTGCACGTGGGCAGGGTCTGGATGAGTTTTATTCGTCTCATCCATTTGGTTTGGAGCACTTGCCTTTTGGGAACAATGGACATCTGGAAGATGGCTCCGCTGAAGCACTTATACCGCATTCGCATCTTTATGCCGAGCAAACCCGCCGAGACTCAGAAGCTGCCATGGATTTTTCTGATGCAAATATATGGTCTTCATCCGATGGTGATAAAGAATCCTCAAAACAAATTTTTATGGACCTTCACCAAAAAATCGGTCGTCAATCTACACGGTTATCAGAAGTTGATTATCAGCATCACCTATCATCTTCTAGAAACCGGGGAGAATCTGTACATCATCCATTTAGTCTTCTCCCTGATCAAGCAGTTGGTATGAACAACTCTTTCACGGAAGGGCCCTTTACATCTAATCCCAGAGCATTTATGGAAGATTTATCAGAGTTGGAGGGAAATAATTGGAAGAAGCAGGTTGTGAAAAGCTATGAAGGCAACATGGTAGAACAAGAAGAAACATCAAGGGAACTTCATAGTAATGCCCATAGCAGGCAGAGTTCACTTAGCAGTGCTGGTAAATTGTCAAATAATCTTATTTCCTAGTTAGTCTCATCTTTATTTTGGACGAGTTTCAAACTCTTTTGATGGTACAGGGGGAGGTGGGAGTTTTTACAGCTCCGAGACAGGAATAGATAAACCGCTTGGAGAAGAGATTTCTAATGGGAGGTAATTTTCTATTCTTTTTCCTTTTTATGTGCAGTACTATTATTCGAATGTGTGTGCATCATTTTGAACATCCGGTATTCTCGAGTGATGTGCTTTTTGCTGGTTCATTGTGATATGACCAGGTTTATTTCATTGCCTATATATTGCATGTATACTATTGCTGTAGTGTCCGTCTCATTGTATTTTTTGATGGTACATTGACAGGCTGCCTTCTACTGTAACCAAAGGGTACGACAATGCTTTGCATAGACGCCGGGTTTTATCTTCCCAGGACGTTTTGTCTGAGGCAGCACTTTCTTTGCCTGTCAAACAAAGAAATCCAGCTGCAACCCAGGTCTCTGAAACGCAAGCATCTAGCAAGAATGATGCGCAATTTAGGAGGACTTCGTCTTACAGTGACGCTACAGTGTCCGAGGCATCATTCATAGACATGCTCAAGAAACCAGTCATTTCAGAGGCTGATGCAGCCAACAGAGCAGTGGCACTGGAGTCATCTGATGGAGGTGGCCAAGCGGGGCGGACTGGCAAGAAGAAAGGGAAGAAGGGAAGACAGATTGATCCTGCTCTCCTCGGCTTTAAGGTTTCCAGCAACCGGATCTTGATGGGCGAGATCCATCGCCTCAATGATTGATGCATAGTTTTCTCAGATTTAGGAGACATAGTGATCTCAGATTTTTTCGTTCCCGGTGTAAAAAATGTAGAGCTAATTCAAGAGACATGGTTATCTCAGATTTTTTTTTCCCCTTTTAGTTTTCCAATCCTCTGGATTCCAAGGTAGACCTTGTACATAGTTTTCTAACCGTTGCAGTGATTGACCGGATGTATAATGTAAATGGAGAAACAAAGTTCACTGATAAATGTCAATTTTTGTACGAGAGAATCGAAAATTTTATTTGACACCAATTTCCATTTTCCCTTGATTTCTTTTCTTTTCCTTTATTATTATTATTATTATTATTTATTTATTTATCTTACGTTTTTTGGTAAGCCGACAGCAGAATTATAAAAACACGAAACTTTATAGACTCTGCATTCAGTGTTTAAAGTATCCTTGAAAGTGTTGGTATTTATGTCGAAATATTTGAAAAATCAAAGATGGATATGGAAAGGCGATGAAATGCAAATTTTATTTTACATCGGCGAGATATATGATCACTAATGAATATCAACGATATGATTGGACAATTACTTATGTACGAATTTTCAAAACCGACTAAATATCGTGAGTGTTAACCTACATTTTTTTTTTTTTATCAAAAATGCAAATTATTTATTGTCGCTAAATATTTTCAGTGAGCATTAAAGAAAACTTTATAAGATATTTTGAAGCGGTTTTATGGTTTAATGATCAATGAATGTAAATGTGGTATGATATTTAAACCAAAAACTAAAAAAAAGAGTGAAAAATATAGTAGTGAGGCTCAAAACATTGTTAAAATAGGGTTCCACCCACAAGAGTATGAACAGAAAGTCTTACTTTAATTTTCAAAACTTCATGGTGAGACTAAGGTGAAAAAAATTGTTTGAACCATGATTTATGTACCAATTTGCAAAACAGGCAAAAACCTGTGAGTGTTTTCCCATGTTTTTTTTTATTAAGTGCAAATTCTTTTATTTTCGCAAAATATTCTCTATGGCATTAAGGAAAACTTTATAAGGTATTTGGAAGCGGTTTTATGATTTATTGAGTTACAAATGTATATGTAGACATGTAAATTTCGTTGCGTGCAAATGATGCGTCAAAAAACTCCATGTGACATATGACTTATCACAAATGGACAAGTCATCAATGACATGTGGCACAAATCAAGCAAATGAAGCTCAAAAGCATTCCTAAAGTGTGGCAAAGGGGAAGAAATCTTCTTAAAATCGGTGAAGGGCACAAATTGCTCCCAAAACCAGAAAGAAAGCTAAAGCATCTTCACAAAACAAGCAATAATTGAAGATTGCTAGCAAAATAGGCAAGAAAGTCCTATAGATTTCGGCCAAGCAAGGGAAAGTGACTGAAATTAAAACACAAAACATGCCTAAATTCTCCCATGAACGAATCAAGACACAAATCAAAGCCAAATCCATCCAAAGGCAAGCTTTGATAAGTCTATAAATACAAGGTCCTCAGACAAACATAAAGGTCGACAATTTCTATATTGAAGGGCCGAAATTCTCACAAAAGGAGAACCTCTGCCAAATATTTGAAGGCTAGAAAAATTAATAAAAAGGAAATGTTCAAATATCTTTAAATTTAGGTTTTAAATCGTTGATTATAAGTGTTTAAATATGAATTATAATAGACTTTGTACGAGAAAATATATTTTGAAGATATGAATATGATAGTTTGTTATAGTGGTAAGAGAAATATAAAATAAAAATTAACAAAAATGATTCAAATTTTTGCCGGTGGCAGAAAGTCACGCATGCCTTTTTGGCGTCCTCAAGAATTTGAATCTTTTTTTGTACATTTTTCTTTTATTTCTCTTACCACTACAACAAACTATCTTATTTATATTCTTCAAAATCTATTTTTTCGTGCGTAAAACCTGACTCGTTTTCTAAACACCTGGGAGTTCACCTTGTTCTGCATGTGCGAAGTCCGCCTCCTGTTGTAATTTATATACGAACCCCCCCCCCCCCCTTTTTTTTTTAAATGCAAACTTGACAGTCAGATCATAGTCAACGTCAAATTTGGGCCGACCACGTGGCGCTTGATTCTCTCTCTTTCATCTTTTACTCTGGTTTTCCTTTGATCATTAATTTTTTTTTCCTATTTTTTTTCTCGTTCATCTCTTTGTTTGTTCGTGTTCCTCTTGTTGGTGGTAGGTCGTCCCAGTCCCAGGCTTAGCCTGTGTAAGGCCAGAGGGGCCTGCCTAGCTACAGCCATGGGTTCCATCGCCATGGAACCCGAGGACATAGCAACCTACGCGGCCCTTCATTCAATTCCTCTCGACAATTCCACCCGCATTTGCACGTCGGTGAACATGATACATTCAAATGGCTTCTTCTTTCACAACAATCCTCTGCAGTATTCACTCCCCCTTCTCCTCATGCAATTCTCTCTCGCTACCGGCGTCATTGTCCTCGCCTCCTTGCTCCTCAAGCCTCTCGGCCAGCCTGTCATCGTCGCGCAAGTCTTAGTAAGTAATCATTCTCCGTTCTATATCATTGCAATCGTATTATATATTAAGCATGGAAAATGAATAAAACGAAAACCAGAGGTTTAGGTTTACGTTACAATCACATGCATAATTCAAAATTTTTTACGTTACAATCACATGCATAATTCAAAATTTTCTTGCATTTAAAATTGGAAAATCAAAACAAAAGATTTCAAAATTTTGTTAATTGGTTATCATTTACCTAACAGGGGGGTATAATACTAGGTCCTTCGATTCTAGGCCGGAGTGATGCATTTATCGATAGTTTTTTTCCTCTCAGAAGTTTCATACTGCTGGATCTTGTTTCCTCTTTTGGATACATGTTCTGCTTCTTCCTCATTGGAGTACAAACGGATCCCTTCATGGTCAAGAAGATTGACAGAAAGACATTTGCCATTGGCGTTGCGACGTTGATTGTCCCAGTTCTCTTGACTCAAGGATGGTGGTATCTCTTGAACCGCTATGTGAATTTGGATATAGAGGTGGTCAGTTCACTTCCGGCTATGGCTCTAGCGGAGAGTGTGCTGGCCTACCCAACCATTGTTTTCTTTTTGGGTGAGCTTAAGATCGTAAACTCTGATTTTGGGAGGGTGGCAATGTCTTCTTCCATGGTGAGCGGGTTGTGCAGTTTCTCTGTGATAACTGTCGCTGTTCTGGCTGAAGCCGCTAAACCAATGCCGGGTGATGATACCTACGACATGCTAAAAATAATATTCACCGGTGGTGTTGTTGCGCTTGTCATCGTTTTCCTCATTTGGCCAGCACTCAAATGGTTGATAAGGAGCGACTCAGTGGGACAGCCAATGAAGGAACTCCACATTGTTCAACTGCTTGTCGGAGTCTTGGTGACTGGCCTTTTCAGTCATACCACAGGTTTACACACTTACTATGGGCCCTTTGTTCTTGGCTTGACTATACCGGCAGGGCCGCCAGTTGGGTCTGCTCTTGTGGAGAAGCTTGACCTCATCACCTCCTGGATCTTCATGCCCATCTTCTACGTCAAGAATGGCTTGGTCATGGATATCTTCGCCATTCGACTCAAGAATTATACCATCTTCCAATCCACTACCCTCGTGGCTGCACTCGGAAAGTTTTTGGGAGCTTTTCTCAGTTCACTCCTGTGCACCAAAATGCCAGCCACGGATGCTATCTCGCTTGGCCTTGTCATGACCGCGCAAGGCTTTCTCGAACTTGGCTTGTTCAAAATGCTCAAGAGGAATATGGTATGGCATCTTCAATCCAGTCCAATTCCAATATCCTAATGTGAACAGAAACCATAGATTGATTTGTCAATTCTCATTGAAAAAAACATCTAATTTTCCAAAACGTTGTGCTTTTGCAGGCGGTCTATCATGAAGCATTTGTTGTGATGTGTTTATCCATTATACTTATAACAGGGGGTATCACGCCCATTATAAAACGCCTCTATGATCCTTCGAAGAGGTACATAGTTTACAAGACAAGAACAGTGATGAATGCGCGACCAAACTCCCAGCTCCCCATACTTGTCTGCGTACATGACCAAGATGATGTTGAAAACACAATCAAGCTCCTTGAGGCCTTAAATCCAACCGGAAAAAGCCCTCTTGCCATCTATCTACTCCACCTCATAGAGCTTGTTGGCCGTGCAAACCCTCTTCTCATCCCCCATAAGCTCACAAGAAGGACCTCCTCAAAGGCCAGCCCCTCGGAACAAATTGTCAATGCCTTTAGAAAGTACGAGCAAAGGAACCGGAGCCTTGCCACGGTCCATCCCTTTACCGCAATATCTCACTGTGCCACAATGCACGATGATATCTGTACAATTGCGCTTGATAAAAAGACTTCCCTCATAATAGCTCCATTTTACCCGATGCTCCATGCCAGAAAACAGAGGATGATCAACAAAAATGTTCTGGAAAAAGCACCTTGCTCTGTTGCAATCCTTATTCACCGTGGTGGGCTCTTCAGCAGCAGTTTCAAGAGAAGTTTCAAGAGAAGTTCAAGGGCAATGAAGTTGACAAGCGAGAGCGAGTCTTGTTATAATGTTGCTATTCTCTTCTTTGGAGGACCTGATGACCGAGAGGCAATGGCATTAGGGTCACGAATGGTTGCCCATCCAAACATCAACTTGACGCTGATTCGGATTCTTGTAGACGGAAGTATAATAAATACTAATGAGGACGTGGAGCAGAACTGGCTTGACGACGAGGTGTTGAGTGAGTTCAGGGAAAGCATGACAGACAACTATCGGGTCATGTACATAGAAGAGCTGGTGATGGACGGTTCAGGGACTATGGCTGTGCTCCGTTCCATGCAAAGTAACTACGAACTAGTAATAGCAGGAAGAAATCAAGACAAAGGGTCACCATCCCTGTCAGGTCTTGTGGACTTGGAGGAGCCTAGTGAGTTGGGAGCTATTGGTGAGGTGCTAGCCACCGCAGATTTCATGGGGGAAACCGGAGTTTTGGTGGTGCAACAACACACCAAAGCGGTGAATGACGAATGTGAGAGTCATACAGGAAACTTGAGGGAGACGAACTTGATAATGGATGATGTTGAGGATTGCCAATTCTAATATGAGATGCTCGTAATACACAATTATAAACACTGCCCAACTCTTTTGCTTCACATATCCGCCCCTCTGAAATCAAATTCAATGTGAACTTTCGATAATCATTACTCCTTGGAGCTACACCTAGCTTTCTCTTCTTAAATTTATTTGATCCGATGGCAGAAAATTAAGAGAATTGTACGAGAGGTAAAAACAAATGTGTGAACAACAGCACCTTTTTTCTAATGTTCGCGCAATAGATCTTCCAAAAACTCAACAATGCTGAAAATGCACCAAAGCTATCATCTTATGCAAACAATGAGAGGAAAAAAGAGAGCAATTTAATCTAAAAATATTTACATTATTATCTGTATAATCTTCCATCTTTTTACAACCTCTGTAGTCTGTACACCACACTATACAATTACAATCTTTACAAATGTACAAAATATACAAACCCAACCACTATCTTTACAGTATCCAGAGTGGTTTCTGGGTTTCTTCTTCCTATATACAGCTTCCGACTTAATACATCTCCTAATTTTCTTCTTCTTTACAGTGCTTACTTCCAAGAATATGGAGAACCTTAAGAGTAGGATCTAACCAACTTAAAACTCTGGAAACTTGGAGCTTTAAATAAGTTCCCGAAGAGATATCCCATCTTTGTCCCTTGAGGAGGCTTTGGTGCAGGGCTTGGGTTACATTTCACCTGCAGTATGGTCTGCCCAATCTGTCTGCGGATTGAATCGATGATCTTGGGGTCTACTGGGCTTCCTGTAACATCAGTGACATAGAATGTGTCTATCGCTTTTCCATTTTTAGTTGAAATTTCAGCTCGTTTGATACACAAACTGTTCTCCCTGAATATCCGGGTGATATCCGAGAGAAGTCCAACCCGGTCATCTGTGCAGAGTTGTAGTTCCAGGCCCTGCATGGTAAAGCAAGATGTGTTAGCAAATTTGTGGACATGCAAAATGAATATGAGGGTTCTCGTCAGTTAAGAGTTCACCGCACCTCAGATGCCCTCCTTTCAATGGCTGCTTCAAGACACTGTACAACACGTTCTCGCTCAGCTTCTGAGTTTATAGGAAGCCCATCAACATGTCGAATGTAAAATTCCTACAAGGAAAAATACCTAATATGTTAGATGGAAATGAGATCCCCAACACAGAGCAAAAATTGCAAATAAAATGTCTGCCATTTGATCATTTGTCAAATCCAGCTGAGTTTTGCTGGCTTTGCAAATCAGAACAATTACAGCAGACCAATTTCAATAGGAATTTATCTTACCTGATAAGCTTCCATCCTTCCTGTATTGACCATGCCGTGAAAAACAACGTACTGCATATCTGTTAAAGTGCAGATGATGTCAAATAACAGTTTTGGTCGATCTTTTGACCTCATGGTAATGACTGTGTAATCCTTCTGGCTACAATCCAACGCGGTTACATGGGGTTTTGAGCCCTTATCCTCAACTCTCCATAGTTCTGCTCTTTCAACCCTTTCATAATCCCTGTCAGCAAACATAATCTGATGCAACCTTCTATCTCTATTTGTAACTCCAGGGGTTGCAAGTGTCATTTTAGCGGGCTTCAACTCGTTGTTTCCTTTGAGGACATTGCAAAGCAAATCCTTGATTGCAGCGAGACGGATTGGATCTTCAATTGCGCAGCCAGTGGAATCATCTGTGACATGAACTACAGCTGCAGCTCTAGTGTTGTGTGTCCATATCTCAGCATTTACCACATTACAGTGAAGGTCTGCAAGAACTGCACACACTTCAGACAATAAACCTGGCCTGTCAGTACCACTCAGCTCAATGGAGGTGTGCTCTTCTGAGGGCATCACACCAACGGAATCTCTCATAGAAGGTACAAAGCCGGCATTGCTTTCAAGTCTCTGCAAAATAAAGAAGTCAAATGAAAAATGACAACCTTTTCCCACAAGTCAAAAAATCTTGGTCCACAGATAGATAAGTTCACAGAAAGGAAGCAATCGGATGCAATAACAGATGTGTTTTTAGTTTTTAAATAGTGTTCCTTAAACAAAACTGAAAATTATAGCATAAATTAGATGTCAAATACGTATGGTGTGATAGGCAACCTGATGAATATTCAGTAAACTCAGGAGTTCAAGTGCTGTCAAAGGAAATCCTGTTCTTCTAAATTTCGAATTGTTGTAAAACATTAAATGAACATAGAAGAACATAAAGATATGAAATTCGTTTTTCGTTTTTTCCTCTGACTCCTTAACAGCCAGAGGAACCGCAAAAAGGATAGACTGCTTACCATTTGGATACAATTGATAATGTCCTTGTCTCTGATCTTCTTCCCGTCACGGTCAATCACATTAAACACTGAAAAATATATAATTTGGTAAAGACTCAGTAAGAGAGAAGATGTAAACGGAAGTAGAAAAATGGAAAGCTTGACTCTTGACTTGGGAAGTTGAACAAAAAACTTTACCATCCATGAACCATACACCATCAGATGAGATATATGCTTTTGTTATTGTAAGGTTAACGTCGGTGAGCACTTGGACTACATCCAGAAGAATTCCATGTTTGTTGACACTGTCAACCTAATTAAAAAATTGAAACGAAAAGAAAGTTCAAACGGATATTCTAATGCTTCTTCAATCGCATTCTTCGGTACAAATATAATTTCATATTACATGAATGAAATCAACAAATACACATGATAAGTAAACATAAAAAAGTCAGAAGGTAGAAGCAGCCTCACCTGTATAACGGTGGCATCCTCGCAAGAATCGTTATCAATCACAACTCTGCAAGAACAAGAGGGTAAATCAGATGAAGCTTTTTTCCTTCCACGAACATACCTCACAGAAGTGGACAATCAAATGGGCCGAACAAGAAGTTTCTTGAAGACGGGAATCGATTTCCCCATACCCCTTTTCTCCTTCTGCAAAGGAGAAAATGAGCGTGCGGAAATCACTTCTGCGCATGATTCCTCTATATCAAACTAAAATTCAATCAACAAATAAAAATTCAAAAAATACATCTTTACTTTCTGAATCAACGAAGAAGAATACTCAATAGGAAAGGAAGGGAATAATTGCCACTCAAGTTTCACTTAAACAAGTAAAAATTCTGCTTTCTCATCAACCAAACGGTACAAAAATCAAAACTTGAGAGAAGAAAAAACATATAAATACAAAAACAAACAAAACCCAGAAACCAAAAAAGCTGAAGAATTTACCAGAAAACAGAAAATCCCAGAAAGATAAGGGGAAAATACCTGGGTGGGTTCATCCTCCTGACGAACTTGGCATACTCATCATCCATTTTTTCTCTTTTCTCCCACATCTACCGGAGATTTCCGAACAACCCAATACCTCAAAACAGACAGAATTGAGACAAAAAACCGACAATCTTATACTTCACAGCACATGGTTTTAAGAAATATACTATATACAATGATGCCTCCTCCAACATTCAAGGAAATTCTCCCACACCATCCCACCCCTCTGAGAGAGAGAGAGAGAGAGAGAGAGAGAGGGGAGAGATTTAAATCAAGACTAACTAAACGAAAGGTACTTAAAAAAGTAGAGTCGGCAGCGGGCAGGACGGGCAGGGGGAGGGCGTGGGGTCCCAAAATCCCGTTTGAAGAAAAAATGGTACGTCGTAAGCTGTACTTTCGTGACGTGTTTAGCTGTGATTGGGAATTTGGGAGAGCCAGCGGTTAGATTGCAGCCCGCGAGAATTTTTTTAATTGTGACATGAACACGAACACGAGGTACATCACGTGTTTTTATGTAAATTATGGGAATTTTTATTTTTTAAGTTATTAAATTTTTAACATACATATTCCACCATTTATATAATAACACGTGATATACCACCTCGTATGCCGATCTCACTGAAAAATCTTTCGCGGCCCGCTATCAATCGGTTTGTGGTGCTCTTTTGAGAGGGATTATCTCTCCTCCTCTTTCTATCCCCTTCCAATCCAACCCCTCTTCTCACATTTTTTATTTTGTCTCTTTTTATAAAAAAATTAATATAATATTTTGACGTAATTTAACATTGACCGTTCAAATAAGAGAGAAGAAGAAGAAAAAAAAAGAAAAAAAAAAGAGAGAGAATCCTACTATTTTGAGAGAGGGCCCGTGATTTTTGAACAGTTTTTGCTTCTTTTTTTTTTGGGCAACGGTATGGGCGTCCGTACAATGAGCTGGAGGGATTCCAATGCCACGTGACTTTTGGTCGTGAGGTGACACGAGGCACGTGTTCGCTGCAATTTGGTCGCAGATTTACCGGTATTTTTGGCGGCAATTCCAGCGTGAGCGACTGGTTTCCTGCTGCCCCCGGAAATCATATGCCCAATTTATTTTGCAAATGAACAGTTGAGAAGAAAAAGAAATTACTGACTGCTATTGATGCATAGTGAAGAAAAGTCTATTGGTAACAATCACGGTGTCTCAGTAATTAAGATGAATTCTAGGTTCGTATTCTACATGGCATTGATTTATTGGGTTAGATTTCTGACGTTGCTAAATCACATGATCAAGGAGAAGCTAATGTGCTTTTGTGAATCTTCTTGACTCCAGAAAAAATGGGCTACCGTGGCGAAACCACCAAATAGTCCCTTATTAGGAAAAAAAAAAGAAAAAGAATGTTGATGCATACAACAACAACAACAAAGCATTTTCTTACTAAATGAGATCGGCTATATGAATCCTATAACATCATTGTGCTTGATTCTGTGTCATGTCCTCCGTTAGATCCAAGTACATTGTTGATGCATGTTCACCTAAATTTATTATCTAGAACAACATATGTTGTTGCTTAAATTTATAGTCATCTAAAACACGATCAACGTGATGTTACTTTTTCAATCAAATTTTAATATGTGGATTCAGTTTTTATAACGATAAATAATTTATAAAAGTGAGACATATCAACCATATTGTCCACCATTATTAACGTGGTATAGTACATTATTTAGCTTGTTTTCCGATTAATATCTAAGACTCTTACTGTTTTGGATGCATGCATGGATATGTATTGCATATTTACATAAATTTCCGATTTAACCATTTAGTTGGTTAAGAACATTCATCGTTATTACACTCAAGGTTCTAAGTACAATTCTGTTGACGTTTAATATAACTTAATATTATAAACAAACATATAAATTAGTATTTATGGTTTAATTTGGAGCGTCGAAAAGTGAAAGAAAGGATTCAAAGGAAGAAGCTGATGAGCTCTCGAGGCCAAAGTACGAGAGTCAATTATCTATCTCTGATATCTTGTCATTACGTACTTTGAGATCGACGGTCGATCGATTTAACGGCAAGTTGATGATAACTACCCTTGGACTTGGAGATATATGAGAGTGATAAACAAGCAACAAACGTGGAGATTGCCAAACTACATAACACGGATATCGTTCGACAAAAACAAACCAAGGATCCAGATGTTTTATATATAGATACATATATGTGTGTATATATAGGAAGTAACTTCCACACATCTGTTTGTACGCACACATGTTATTTCTAGTCTTCAAGATGAAGAAGTACGTCAATAAAGAATGAGCACTGATACATTTACCATATTTTTATATCATATTTGTACCATATTTTTAGTAGAGTCAGGGCCCACAACACATATGGATCCCATCTTTATTAGAGAAATGATAAAATGTAGTATGAAAAAATGTGGTAAGAGTAGGAATAGCATTTTTTATAAAGAATCAATGGACCAAATAAACATGCGTGTGCTAAATTTATACACCAAATGATGTGACGCATTCTATACCATGAATTTTTTTATTCTAGTTATTAATCAAATTTCAATTTGAATTAAAGTACGAATTTAATTTGTGTCACATCATTTGGTGCATAAATTTGATAACCTAGCATTATTCTTAAAAAAGAAATTATAAATTATTCTTATATTTTATGAAGTATATTAAAATATGGCAACTCATGGCATCAATGAAAACGTAGTTTAAGAAGCCTTAGGAATTAAGCAGCTGGCAATAGCTAGCAGATGAGATCAGTTCGCCTGCTAGCTGGCTGCTGCAGTGTAAAGAAGGAAAGAATAAAGGTCCATAATTCCAAGGCATATGTGTTTTACAATTAATTCCAATTAGGGCAGAGGATAAAGTTTGGCTAAATTAGGATTTAATCCCGATCGTAAATTTCATGCACAGATGCACTGTTTCCGGGTGACTTGGAAGTTGGAATCTCCTTTTTAAACTTTAACAAAAGAGAATCAGATCATAAGGAGGGCAAGGACGGAGCTAGTGTAGGCCTAGGGAGGGCGGATACCCCCACTCATTTAAAAAAAAAAATAATTATTGGAAATGATTTGAAAACTTTGAGTTTTAATGATAAAGACAAAATGAAGAATAAAGTGAATAGTACCAGCATTGACTTTTTAGTGTAAAAATATGGTTTTTCGTTAAAGTGAACAGTACTTGGGGCTTTTCGTTAAAGTTCCCTTAAAAAAATGTATGGTTGCGTTCCAATTCTCAATAATCAGCCTTAATTAAACTACAATTAAAAAAATTGGTAGGCAACTAAACTAGTCTACCATTTTGGATCCCAAATGCCCTACTAATGAAAATTTAATTAACAATTAATTTAATTATGCCTTCCCGTTTTTCTAACCCTAGGTCGATAATCCACACAAAACTCATCCCACCACATATGGCAAAGCAATTCCAGTCCTCAACTTCTCTAGATTTTTCCTCCCCTTTCATTCAACCAAAACTCAATTGAATTTGGAGTGTTATAGACAGTTGGAGTTCAAGTAATCAATTATCAAAATTCAACGCAAGAATTTTACTCCACAAGGTATTTTATACGGCTTTACTTCATTAATTTGTTTTTGGCATTTCAATTTAGAATTTAGTTTTCTAATTTAGAGATCAATGGATGAATGATAACATGATTATTTTTATATAAAGAGATATTTAATGGTATTGGTAATGATATTGTTATGCAACGTTTTCAAAACATGAAAAAGATTCGAGGAATAATGTAATATGTTGTATGAAAAACTTTATGGATTAATATATTAGTGTTTTGTTCAATAAATTCTTGAAAATTTTAATTGTGACTTTGTTGTTTGAGGATGCTCCCGCTCATATAAATCTCTAGCTTCGTCCATGTAAGGAGGATTAAGATATAAGAGTTGAAATCCTTACCTAAGTATTATTCTAATTAAATTCTAAAAAATAGATAATATGAGCCTGCTAATTTGGCATGTAAGAGTTGAAATCCTTACCTAAGTATGTATCTTTCAGCTTCACGTACAGCTAGAAGAACACTATCCACATCGCATCACCAACATGAACGAACGTCACTTAATTTCATCCATGTGGCGTAATCAAGGAGGTAGCATATTCTAGTTACGGGTAGGTAAATGCCCAAACCCCCAATTGAAGAAATATCTCTCCTGCTAAAAAGCGAGGATTCTAGGAATAATTAAAAGTGAAAGGGAAGCCAGCAGCTGCCAGGATAGCTGGATTGCCCCTTGGGGCATTTGAGAAGGACAAAATATGCATCTAATATCCAAATAAAGAGAACAACTTATACGAACGGATTCACCCTTATGTGGTTTTCTGATTAATACATTAGCATGTAGAGAAACAAAATTACACATAATAATATATTATTGGACAATCAACGTCACATAACGGTGAACTTGTTTCTTGTAAGTCTTAAACATAAGAGAGCTGAATGATGGATTCACAATTCCACACTTGTGGTGGTGGAATAACATGACGGAACAAAATGGGGGTCCCAAAATTATAAAGTCTACTAAATTAATTGTTTATGAACAAGTTGGGATGCGTTGGGATGGAAACTTCTATGCAACCTGGAATGATAGACAGAAAATAGGACGAGCCAATTACCTGCTATTATATGTAGCATTCCTGATACGCATTAGTTTCTTTTGATGAGACAAGATGCATATTAGAAATCTAGAAGAATGGATTGCATAATGTAGCTAAGCTACTTATTCTAGCCAAGTTAGCTAGGATGGTATATATGCTCCCAGTTGACATCTAAGTTCATATCTCCCTCTTCAATTCTTTGTTGATTTTGATACGATGATGTTGGAGGGTGAAAATTAGGCTAAGCAACGTGATAGGATAATCATAATTAGATATCAAACTCGTTATATCCTTGCAAGTCAAATTTAATATTCTTCACTTTTAACTGAAGATATTGATGATATTTATAACGTTATTTACATTAGATGAGAATATTGTTATAACAAGAATAGAAAAATAAATAAACTAGTTCTAGATATTTAGATATATTTAGGACTTCTCAACACACACACACACACACACACACACTACCTACAATTCAGTTCATTTGTACAGTCGTCGTCATGTCTCGTGAGAAAAGGTAGATACCAGAATTAGATACACAATAATTATTACAACAAGAAAACCTAAATAAAATTAAAGAATGAATGCATGCATGCATGCATGCATGACAATTGGGATTTGCAGCGTCAGCAGGAAGTTGTAAACAAGCGTCATCACTTCACACCTTGAGCAAAATAAATGGGCTCGGCTTGTATACACGAGGACGTTGCAACATATATGGGTTTTCTTTTAGAGGAATATGGTCGAACCGTCGAAAAACTTTTTGGGCTTCCTCCTAAGAGCTCTTGGACAGTCATATACAATCGCGAGCCAAACACTGATCGCGTGAGATGTTCATCCGGCGACACTGATGCTGGAGTTTTTCTCTAGTTTTTCTGTACCTTATTATTTTATGGATGTTTGAGGCCATCTTCATCCAAAATAATTAAATATAATTCCGTCCAAAATTATAGTCTTGAAAAAAAAAATTTAAATGACAATGTTAGGCCATACTCATATATCATCTCGTTTAGCCCCTCACTACTTTATTAGTTTTAAGTTTATACTCTAAATTTATTGGTTAATTTAATTAAACTATTGTTGTATGCTTTCAAATTTAGCCGTTGAACTTAAATCAATTATTCCAATTGAGGAGCTGGGGCCCAAAAGGGGGCTATGGGGGTTACATTTGGCCAGCCTGATATTCTTGTGCTCCATAAAATTATAACCCATCCATTGGTGGAGATGAGGTTTTGAGCAAATCCGGCCATTTTGTTACTTTTGGACCTTTAGTCATGCATTCACGAAAACAATTAACCAAAAAAATTAATTCCTGAAAGGAAAACAAGTCAAGTTTTTTTTTTTTAAAAAGAAACGATAGTAGATTCATAAGTAAAAGGTCATTACAAGCAGCCAATCAAGGCAACACAACATCCTCAACAAGTAAACTGAGGATCAAACTCGAAGGGAAATCTAACCAATCACAAAATTGACTAACATTAAGACCAAAGTGAGTAAGCCTATGAACAAAATCGTTGGCTTGGCGCAAATATGGGTAAAAGAAGCCTTGGTGACAAAGTCGGAAGCAATGCCTTGATGTCCTCTACAAAATGTCCAATCAAAGACAAATTAATAGAAATATCATTTAACGATTCTACAATATGAAGTGAATCACACTCGAAAAGAAACATAGGTCAAGTTAGCTATGTATTTTCGTGGTAGGGTTGATTGTTTCTAGGTCGTGTTGTTGGCAATTAGTCGTGCCATCAATATGATCTTAATACAAGAAAAATATTGCCTTATTGGGATAGCATTATTAACAGCAGGTTCATTCCTCTAAACTCTTTGTTTATTTATAGAAGGATCAGTCTACGTACGCGTCTTCTTAAGGTGATGGGGGAGTACCATGTTTTCTCTAGTTGCTGGTTTTAATACTATTATATTATTCCTCTCCACTTCAGGGCAAATTCTTCTTTACTCACAAACGAGGGGTCATGGGCAAGAGCCGCCGGTTTTTACTTAAATAAAGTGCTTTTTTGTCTGCAAAAATTTTGCTATGTTTTGGTGTATGACGAGAAATTTTGAGTTGTAATGGAAATACGGATGGTATATCATGTGTTTTTATACAAGTGGTGGAATATTTTAATTTTTAAGTTATTAACATTTTAACACACATAACCCATCATTTATATAAAGACACGTGATGTATCACCTTATGTGACGGTCACATTAAAAAATCTCTTGTGTATGACATGCATCAAACCAATAAAGGATCAAGATCCTTTTATTTTATTATTTCATTTGGTTAAAGAGTCTAAAGAATCTTACGGTCTAAAACTCCGGTGCATATCCATACTTTTGTGAATATATATAGTAGAAAAGGTGGATAATATGTTGAATAATGCTATGTAGACAGGGGTGGACACTGGGATCAAGGCGGTCCCAAGACCACTTGAAATCTAAAAAATATATATGTGAAGGTCTTTCGAGGATCCTATGAATGTTTGATACGGTTCTCTTTTGTGCCTATTAAGTGTTTGATGTAATTATTGCTAGGCAAATCTCCACAGGTTGCGTCGACAATACTCGACAAGTTCTCTTTATATTACTTAGCAGAATGCATTGACATATGTCGATATCTCTTGACATGTGCGCAACATGGTATGGCTGACGACAATAAATGCACTAAATATTCGACGAAATGTCCTAGTGAATAAACTAAATTTTTTTTGCACAATTCACGCTCTGTCTCTATCTAAAAAACTTGTATTCAACACTGGACCCCCAAAACTTGATTCTTGGATCCGCTACAATATGTAGATAAGCAAAAGATAAAAGCTTGTCCCAATAATACACCCTTTGTTTATTTTCTGCTTTCTTAATGAATAGTTTTCTTACCGAGGTACGAAACTTCGACTTAAAAACAGTACGAACTAACGGACATTCGGCAGCATTAGTAATGTGGTTTCCCCGGCTAGGTGAGGACGAATTGCGAATCTTCATGGAAACAGCAGCTCGCGATGCCCTTTTACATGTGGTAGATGGTCGAGAAAAATGTCGGCGGGTCTTTCTGACGTGACCGATACAAGTCAGTGATATCAAAATACATAAATTCTGCAGTATTAATTTTGAGAGTTATCTTACAAATAACATAGTCGGAAAACTGCTCTCAACTGCTCGATGAATTGTCTGTATGGGCACTAGGCATGATAGCTGCTAGTCTCAATGCCCTCATATGCATTGTTATGGGCATCTGTCAATAAGCTCACTTGTCATACGTTGACTTCTGTTGGCATGCTCGCTCACAAATTATTGGCATTTGTCCGCATACTTGGTAAATGACCTCAGGCCTACCAAGGCTACATGAAATGCCAATTTGCATGTTATTCCATCTAAAAAACTTTGCGTGATGTGCGCGCCAGTCATACTGACTCCCAAATAATATTTCATGGATCCGCCACTGCTCATAATGACAGGGTACGGCTAGAACGCCAAATATCAGATGGCAACGTACGTACCTTTGAAGACGGCTTTATATATATTATGCTTCAGAATCTCATATACGACTAAATGTACATCACATTCGATTCCAAATCAAGACCCACAAATGCCGGAAATTATGTACAATTAGACCTGCAATCAGTGAATGACTACTGAGAGTGCGGAGCCAGGAAATTTCATGGGAAACAGTCAAAAACATAATTCGTGGGGTTTAAGGGTAAATTTCAGTCCTAGTTCATAAACAACACACAAATTTTCGGACATGGTAAAACTAGAATTCTTGTATGGAGACATTAGCATCGGCTGCACAAAGTCCTTAGTTCGATGCCCTGCTGTTTCGGGTGATATGCGAAATGAGAGAGAAACGGATAAAGGAGATAAGGGAGAAGCAGAAAGATATTCCAATGAGATAGAAGAGGCCATGACAAAGACTGTATGGCTGCCAACTACAAAGAATGAATGAGAGGCCAATAGCATAACTACAGCAGCCTCAAAAGTCATTTTCAAAACACACAACAGATAAACATCTCAAACAATTTAGACAATGCCAAAAGACGAAAGTTCGACGAACTGCATAATCTCTTTTACAACGTGAACCCACGAAACATGTTGATCATCTGTCCCGCGATGATCCATCATATGTGAAGCTCAGCGAAAAGCTACTGAATCTATAGACCAAAGATCAATCTGACACTACGAGGCGAGACTAGTTTGATGAGTGGCCTAGTGAAGCAGTTTTCCACATGGTAATGACAATCGAGATAATTAAACAGATTTGACGGAATAGTCGAGTTCTTAGGGAAACCAAATGGAGTTCTACATGTTCCCTTCTTATGTTCTGAAACTATAAAAGACTCTTAATTTCCATCCTTCTCCTTGTAATATGCCAAAGCCGACTGACTTTACTTTGTGACAAAAACTTGATCCACCATTCCACCTGATGGTTACAAAGTCCCACTAATGTACTGTTCTTGTATATAAACACTAGGCACAGCTAATGGCTATTAAGCAGTGTAATGGTGAAACATTAACTGGGAACACCATATACTGACAAATACTGCACAACTCAGATGCTCGAAAGAAAGAAGATCTCTAAAGATCTTTAAAGTGAGCTACTTTGGAATATTCTTAGTATTTTGTGGTTAGGTTATCGTACTGGCGACAATATTAGCCAATATCCAGCGACAGTTTAAGTTATGTAAACCAGATCGATTAGCAAAGCTACAAAAAAATTTGAGTTCCTGATTGGAATTCCGGCGTCAAGGACTTTAGAATGCAATATCATCTCCAAGGATTGAAATGCAATTGGACATTCAAGTAGGCAACGTTGAAGGCAACTAGGCTATCGGCCTATTAATGATGCTACTGCTGTGAGACCAAGGAGACATTCCCATAACAAAGAAAAGTAATTGGGTTGCAAGGAATTCATGGGGGGAAAACACAAATGGTTTATGAAGACGAAGCGAGGTGTTCTTCGGAAGTGGCTTGAGAGAGCAAGTATAGAGCAAGTATAGTGCAAGTAGTATGATAAGTAATTGTCCCTTAATTTGTGGAAAAACACAATGAAGATGTAAGATAATTAAGAAATCTAAGAAGAAAATTGGAGATTAAGTATGACTATAGAGCTCTATGTTTAAATTCTCACAAACAAACTGAGCACCATTTGATCCACACCAAGTGAAGAACAAAACCAATTAAAAAGATGCCTTACACTACAATCAACACACCTCTGAATTCAAAGCAGCAGCAGTTAAGCCCAAACCCAAAGCAATTTGACTGTGCACAATTATCCCATCTGCAAAAGCACTTTTAACAATCAAATTCCCCTATAGGCTATGGCTAACACGAAGAGTGCTGAAAAATTAAGCAGATTTAAGCAGAAGCACCTGTAAATATGGAGACTTGAGTCATGCAGTGGAGAGAAAAACAAGGGGAAAACAAAATCCAGTCCATATTGAACTCCCTCGAGTATCTTTTTTCCTAACATTTTCCAATTATACAATACAATTACCATTACCAAAACAACAAACTCAGCCACCCAACAAAATGCTACTGCTTTTTGCATTCTCCCATCCAAATTTCACAGAATCTAATGCGACCACTACTACTGTCCAGAGCCTTGAGAATCGTCCTTGGAAGGTGGTTGCTGCTGGTGGTGGTGGTGTTGCTGCTGGTGGTGCTGCGGCGGCTGCTGGTGCACTCTAGCATGCCCCATCTGCTGGTAAATCTGACTCAAAGCCTGTGAGTTCAGGACCCCAATATGTCCATCCTGTGACAACCCAAGTTCCAACCCAGGAAGCTGCTGCTGCTGCTGATTGCCCCCACCCAAAATTGAAGTAAAACTCATCGGACCCATGTTAGAGACAGGCAAGTCAAAGCCAGGAAACCCAATTTTTTGCAGGTAATTTGAACTCTCACTGCCCAGATTTGTGGTGGCTGATGGAGGACCAGATGACGACTGGAACCCAAAGCTACTGACAGGGGGCCATAGCCCGCCCACCCCTGCCACATGGGGTCTCCCCAAATTCCCGCCCACCATTGCCCAGCTGGTCCTACCTCCACTGGACCCCCCCAATTCATCGATCTTTTGGTGCAATCCAGCTGATAGAGAAGTCCCCTGTTGCGAAACAGAGCCCCCTGCCGCGGCCAAAGCCGACGCCGGAATCGTCCCGGTCCCGGTGGCGGCCATAATCGACGGCTCGGCCTGCTGGAGGAGCCACTGGATTGTTTCCCCATCGGATTTGTGACCCAACTCTCGGGTCAATTGAAATATTCTGGCGGCGCAGAGGGCCGGCATCCGTATCCTCCTTCCCCTGCCTTCGACCTTTGTGTGTCTGTCTTTGTTGGAGCTTCTCTTGGGCGCCAACTGCTTCTTCCCCGACTCGTCTTTGTCAGCGATTACAATCTGGAAGTCTTTGATTTCAGCAGGTTTGTCGTCGTTCATGTTGTTGTTGGGTTGAGGTGGTGGTTGCTGCTGCTGCTGAGGTTGTGGGGGGAGGCTCAAGAAGCTAGGTATGTCTTGTGTCTGCTTTGAGCCCTTGGGATCCATGAACAGGGGATTAATAAATTAAAATTTAAAAAAAAAAGAGAAAAATGGGTCCTCTTTGATTGAAGAAGGTGACCTGAAAAGTCCTACACTTTCATGAGTTTTCACTGTTTTTGGCAAAGAAAGAGAAGACAAAACCCATAAAATACTATTAAAATCCCAGCGTACCCCATTGTCAAATGTTACTCTCTCCTCCGGGTAGACTGGCTTTGGTTGTTTTTTACTCTCCCTCTCTCTCTCTCTCTCTCTCTCTCTCTCTCTCTTCAAGCTGTCCTCCTTTCTTACTTTATCTCTCGTTACTTTTGACACTGCAGCGGGGTTTGACTAGGCAGATATGAACACAACTGCCAGTTTCGTGTTTTCACACCCTCGTATCAGAATGTTAATGTGTTAATACAAATAAGCTGAGACATAGAACAAGATATGATTAGTCAGACAAAGTTTTTTTTGTGCAAATATGAGTTCTGTCAAGTTTAGTCATCTACACCTAAATTTAAATTTTTCTCTCGTACCCTCAGACAAGAGTATTTCCCTCCCGTGCATCAATGTATGATATCACATTATCTTTTAAGTGATTTGGATCAACCCGTTAAATTCTCTTAAATTATTAAATAAACATCTTATCGTTAAGTTCAATAACATCATTATACATTATTGTACGCTAAAACAATAGAGCAGACAAATCAAAAGCCCATTCTCTAATTTTCCCCACATTCTATGGAGTCACATGGACTATGGTCTATGGATTGATTGGATTCCCCCTTCACCCCCTTCTTCATTATTGATTTCTCCTGCTGCCTGCATATGCTATAATTGCAATAGCAAACCAATATATGATGCCATCTCTTACAAGGAACTCAACTTCCAAGCTGGACAGCTTGAGATTTCGACACGTGGCAACTCATGAATGGCTGGTGGTGGGGTTTGCTTCTATCCCACTCTTCTAGGTCTAGGACCATCCTTAAGATATGATATAAAAATTGATAGGAATTTTAAAAGACGGAGAGGAAAAAACAAGATTATGTAATGGGATCAACAGCATTCAGCAACATCAAGGCTAATGATATGGAGTTTTTACAGGCCACAAAGCATGTTGTTGTTTAAGTTGCACAGAGCAACTTACACGTAATACAATTTAAAAGTAATTTGCATGGAACAAGACCGCAGTAGCATTTTAATTCAAGAGTACAATGTTATGTAATTTTACTTATATTATTGAATCGGTGTCGGGGACACGGCTTAGTACATCAAGGGTGCGTTTGTTGCACCGGACTATCTCGGACTGAACTAGCTTCAAGGACTAAGCTAGACTAGCTTGGAATAGACTAAGCTGGACTGATTTAGTGAAATGTTTTGTGTAGTATCGAATTAAGAAACATGATTATAATATTATATTATTTAATTCGTACCTATTAATATTTTATTATTAATTTATATTTATATTTATTCGTATTATATTATTACTTCTACTTTTTCTTTTGTTCTTTTCCATAATCATATTTTCCTATTGTTTTCTCCGCCACTGTCTTCCTCCCCTCTCTTCTTTTTCTCTCTTATTCTGCCCTCCTGTTCTCTGTACCAAGTTGCTCCTTGCTTTGTTGTTCCCTTTGTTTTTCCTTTGCCTTCGTGTGTGAGATAGGTGTTGAATTTTGAGTTGGGGCGGGATGCATGTGTTATTGGAAGCTGGGAGATAGGGGTTGAATCTGGTTTGGTTTTCTGGGTTTTTTTTTTCTAGGTTCAAATTTTGGGAGTTGGATTTGGTTTTGAAAAGGGAAAAATTGAAAAAGATTTTCTTTTTTTTTTGTTTCGAGTTTTGCGAGATCAGGGTTTGAAAGGGTTGTAGGAGGCGAGGAATGAGAGAATTGGAGGGGCGAAGCGGGAAGGGTGAAGCGTTCCGGAGCTGGGCTTAGCAATTCACCCGATTTTGGGGGGTCTCACTAAGACCCTCTAGCAAAGCTTGTAGTCCAGCTTAGTTGGAGCGAGTCTCATTAAAGTTAGTCCATGTGTGTAACAAACATAGGATTACACTACGATTTAATCTAGTGTAGTCCAATGAAAGCTAAAGAGGGCAAATAAACGTGCCCCAAGTGTTATAGTACAAGTGTCAAGTGTCATAATACAAGTGGTTGAAATTTTTTTCAAATATCTAACCACTTATATTATAACACTTAGTATATTAAGTCGTATTTCTCGCATATTGAAATTTTTTTTTTCTAAGGAATATACTACCTTGGTGGGCCTCCGTGGGGTGGGGCCTTATACTCTAGTTTCTGACGGTTGGGCCATACACAAAATCTTACTTCTCATCGAAGTGTGCTCTATTGGATGTTTACAATTAGACATTACTTTCCACCCAAACTATAAATAATTAAAAGGGTATGTTAGAGAGATTAAAATTTTAAATTTAATGATGTGTTACTAATAGTAAATAAGTAGGTTAATCGATATTTAATTAATAATCCAATCATCAACAACCACATTATTTAGTTTATACAATTTGATCTAAAATTTTGGTCTCCCTAACATTAGAATGTTAAATTTCTTCACACACTTACAAAAAAGAATTATGTGCTTATATTACTTCCCTTCATGCTCGCTGAATTAAAGTGCATGCACTTTTATACCCTTATATTCAACCTTGAAAATTAAATGTTATATCAAGTTACATAATTTAGTACATATAATTGCAAAAAAACAAAATTTCCCTTAATTTGTTCACGGAAAAAGGCGATGTTGTAATTTTCATCTATATTTCTTATGGTCTTTAGAGAACAACTTATATAGAACAAATTCATCGTCACGTAAGACCCGATCTAATAATATATTATCACATATTAATAAATAGAAGACACTATATGGTAATAAATTTGTTTTGTGTAAATCATTCTCCTTCACGAGAATGATGATAGAAGCACAAGAGATTGTTCTGCACGAGAGAGAGATGCACATTTGTCAATGTAATTGGTGTGAGCACTGGATGCCAATAACAAGTAAGCAAAGTGACAAAAGAGTCCCTTATCTTTAACCTTAAATTTCTCGTATTACAAAGATGCCTAATCCCAATTTCTTAAAACTATTAACCCATTTTTAATTGTGATTTGAAAGCGATTTTCTACGTGTTAGCGTCCACCACATAATTAATTAGATATCATCTTGCATGAATAAAATATGAATAATCCCGACAAGAAATATTATTTTTGATGAGGTAGGTGTGTGTGTGTGTGTGTGTGTTATTTACCGTTCATAATAGAAGGGATTAATTAAACTTACAAATATCAACCATCAAATATACTAAAATCACAACAAGCACACACGTTATGTTTTCTTCCATTACTTGAAAAGAAAAAAGAACAAAAGTAAAGCACACAAGTTCAATTTTTTAAACATAAAGTTCAACTTAAGCTACTTGTTAATACCAACCACCACATAGTGCTAAATAGTTCGGATGAATTCCAGGCATGTATTCTACACGACATGTATTGAGTTTGATTCTTGAAGTTGGTAATCACATGATGGTGACTAGGAGGAGGCTGAAATGCATCTGAGTCTTGCCAACCTTTGAAATAATAGACTGCCGTGGCGAGCCACAAAAAAAAAAAAAAAACCTACTTGTTAATACCCACATTGTTATTTAATCTCTATAAAATGTACCCAATTATCCCTATCTATCACTATACAATGTGGAAAACATTACGGTCAATGTACATTACCTCACGACACATCTTCGTTGGGGACGAATTCCAGACTCGTATTTTACACGGCACGTCTTGGTTTGATTTAGTGACGTTGGTGAATCACACGATGGTGCCCAGGAAGGTTGGAATGCCTCTGTGAGTCTTGCCGGTCCCCAAAAGAGTGGCCTACTGTGACGACTCACGAAGCCACCAGTTGGTCCATTTTTAAAGAAAAAAGAAGCTACTTGTTAATGCTCACATTGTTATTTTAATCTCTATGAAATGTACCCAATTATCCCTAACTATCATTATACAATGTGGATAGTAAGGTCGAAGAATCAATGATGATACACATTACGGTCAATGTACATTACCTCACTTCTTTAATTCAGTTTTTGTTTATATTGTAACCCTCAATTAGCACATCATATATTATATGGTACTCTTCTTGCCTTATCGAAACTGCACCACATTACACGTATCATCGCGTGTGTGCAACTCTTAAAAGTTGAGTGATTAGTTGTTCGTTGCAAAAACTTGCGACTACGGTGACATGTGTTGCTTCTTGTGTATTTTCTAACTCAATAAATGACTAGGAGACGCATGCATCGCCTCTTGTATATTTTCTGACCTAAAGCGTTGAATAATAATTATATACAACATTTGTTGAAGGAAACTTGATATCGCTTTCGTGATGTATAAACCACGAGAGTGGTTTGATTAGTCGGTTTAGTTGGTCCAAAGTTGCTTAGTTTTCAAAGTTCTAAAGTTTGCAAGTTGGTATGATTATTGTGTTCCCATTTTTACTATTTAATTAGGAGTTCAGTACATATGTGTATATATATAGCTCATATATATCAGTCGTACACTCGTATATATGTATCGGTTTCTTGTTGAAAGTAGACTCTCTTCAGATTGTGACGGCCCTTGATGATTCCTCAACTAATTTGTCCATAATTTGGCAGAGTGTTGAAGATACAAAGAGCATCCTTACCACAATCACTGAAGAATTTTGCACCCATATCTGCTGCCAAGTCAACACGGTTGCTCACAAATTAGCTAAATTTTTAGTTTAAATGTTGGCAACCAATGCGATTGGTTTGCTTATCCTCGTAGCTTTATCACTGACCTCCTTGTGGAGGAATCTATGTAACTGCACTCTGTAACTTTTGGTTTGGGGCTGCTTTGGCCTCATCCTTGAATCAATACATTACTATCGTTTCTTCTAAAAAGAACTAGAAAACTTAGCTGACACAGGGGATATATTGAACATGGAAAATCGAGCAATAATCCTTCGTTATCAAACTACTAGCAAACTCTAAAATTTACTAGGAAGAAAGAGGGAAAACTCATATTTATGGAATAATAGTCGAAAAAATTACAAACCTAATTCTCTAATCACTTTTATTCATTTAAAGTTGCTTCCTTCGTTTAATTTTATTGCATGTAAAATAATTTAATTTTTGTCCTACATCTCTAGCTAATTCATTGCTTCCTCAGTTCCTCCGCATGATGAAGAAATGAACGCATCGAACTCATGCATGCATGCAGCCTTCGGTCACCGTAGAGTGACCATATATTTCAATTTAATTTTTAATATTCATATATATATATATATATAATGAACATGATTAATTGCTAATAAGAAACTTTAATTAAGCCGTTAAAGAGCATGACTTTTTTTCTCTTTCTCCCTCCTCTTTTTATGGGTTGTGTGTGAAAATATTCATAGCTGTTTGTATATATTCATGAGGTTTGTGCTTGATATGGTGTGGTGTGGGAGAAGACTATTGATTTGTGTGATGATAATAATGGCGGGAATGGGCGACGTGTGTGGTGGTGATTGAATTGATAGTGGTATGTGCATCCCATCACGGAGACAAAGGAGGCCCCTCCTCTCCTCTAAAGTTAGCTGTTGAAATCTCATACCCCATACATACTATCCCACGAATTCAATTCTTCAATCGGAAAACTACTTTGCTTTCACTTCATATAAATATATCTAGGTTTATAAAAGACTAATATCATTCAACACCCAGTAGGGCATATAAACGGAAACTGATATTCTTCGGATTTCTTCCATCAAGTCTACCTATCTGATCTCTTGAAATTTGATTAAACGGCTACAAACATAGGGTCTCTTTAAAAGTTATAATAATTTTAGTCGTTAAATCAAATTTCAAGAGTCCAGATAGATGGACTTGATGGACTAACAACGTACAATAACAATATTGGATAATCAACGACTTAAAGCAGGTCATAGGATAGGGAAAAGGATCGCGTGATCAGGATCGTCCATCGTACATTGTACGCTCAGTTTTCGTTAAATACTATATATATTTAATTTAAATTTTTAAAATTTTAAATAATTTCTTATCGTACGATGTACAATAAACGGTTCCGATCACGAGATCCTTAAGATCTCTAGAAAAGGGATCTGACGAGAATCCTTTTCCATAGAATAGGATGATATGGTAATTGTATAGGAAGAATGATGATGAGAAATGGGAAAAGCAGCAGAAGTTGCATGCTGCACATCAAACAGGAGCGCCACTGCCACAACCTCCAATAGGGATTTGGATCCTCTCCTAAGCCCAAATAGAGGATCTTTCTAACTAAGAATTGTGGACCGTTGGATTTTTATCCAACAACTACAAACAGATTGTCATTTTAAAATTATAATAATTATAACTATTGGATTATCATCCAACTGCCCACAATCCTTGGTTATGAGGATCCTCTCATTGGGCTCAGGAGAGGATCCAAATCACTCCAATTGCTGAGCTCCAATTAATAAAAAGCCAGAATCTCTAACTGAATGCCTCCTTCCTTTTGATAAAGATCAAGAGAGAGATAGAGAGAGACGGAATGGAGAGATTTTTCAATGTAACCGTCACACGAGATGATACGCCACGTGTCCCTGTATAAAAGTTAATAACTTAAAAATAAAATTTCTCACCACTTACATAAAAACACGTAGTGTACCATCCATATTCCCCGTCACAACTAAAAATTTCTTCACGGAATGGACCTCACCATTATCCTCATCTCACACACACTCTCTCTCTCTCTCTCTCTCTACGTGCCATCCCTTTCTTTTGCTTAATTTTTATTTGTTATTTTGTTTTGGGACTTTCAAGTTGTGTAATTTTCTGTCTGAACATTCGGATTTTCTTCAATTTCTGTAACATGCCAAAGTTTTGAAAAATTTTCATAAAAAAAAATAATAGAAACTAAATCTCAGAGAAATATACATAAAGTAAATTTCATAAGGTTACATAGGTTAGTTAATCTCTAAATTTGACAATATATAAATACATGTAGAAAAACAATTGATGAATTTGCAATTTTTGGTATAGATCGATGATGTTACTTGACGAATTGATGGCAATAATTTTAGATAGATAGATATAACCCATCACCTAATTGATAGGTCGTTGAGATGCATCAATCTATCAAAATTAGAGATATGAAAAAAGAAAAAGAAAAAAAGAATCCAGTGCAAGTGCAAGTGTGCTAGGCAGAGACTAGAGAGGTCACCATTATGCCATGTGCCCCGTTTCCAAAACTCACATTTGTGATTACTTAGCCTATACATTTAGTTATATTAATTGGATTTCTCTTGTTATTCGGTAGTACGGCCTGGTGGTATTTATTTTCACTTGAAAGTGAAAGGTTTTAGGTTCGAATCTCATGGATAGCGAATTCGATACCAAATTATGCTCTGCCCATTATGTAACTCAGCTGAACTTTTCCTTCTCATAGTCTAAAAATATCGATGTTCTAAAAAATAAAAATAAAAACAATATAGCAATGCATCGTTACACAGCATGCTCCCCCACGAGTCCTGAACAAAACACTGGTTAAAACAAAAATTTATACATCTCAATCTTTATTGTTTGTGTTTTGATGCGCAAGAGATGATAACTCGAAAGGGTAAGCCCATATTTCTCAAAGTTTGGGCCGAGATAAACTCCAGCCTAATGTTTAATACATGTGACAACATTCACCAAAAATATTTTTTTTTTTAATACATCGATATTTTTACAGGGTGAGAGAGTTCGGTTAAACCACACAATGGAAAACTTAATTTGGTATCGAATTCGCCATCAACGTGAGTCGAACCTAAGACCTCTCACTTCCAAGTGAAGAAGAATACTAACAGACCGTAGTATTGAGTGGCACAAAAACGTTTTTAATTAAGCTTGATTTCTGTAAGGTTTTTGGGAATGAATGATGATGCAATAACTCCATACCATACAAAAACAACAATATACTTCAATCTTGTGGTTCGTTGATTTCGGAGCATTCAACCGTTTGTTTGTTTAATGTACATGGAACTGGAAGAACCACCCCAACTGAGTAATGAATCATACTTCGAGTACTAATTTAGAAAAATCTAACCAAACCTCCCAACACCTCAAATTTTGAACTTACAATCACTAGTATCACAGTACTGCATGTGCCTCAACTCATCTGCTCAAAGAAGGCCCGAAGTACATGCAGATGGGTGGATTGACCTTGAAAATTGAGAGGACCGCCGACGGGATTGTCCAAATCCCATCACCACATATTAAACCCGAGGCCACTGCCCCTGCATAATCCTCCGCATCCTTCCTATTCACTCGCTCCCAAATGAATAATATCACAGTCCCAACAAACATGTCGACGGCAAAGTATGCTCCGATATAGAATGGGACTGCCATTGCCATTGGAATCGGAATGAACTGTGATATTTTCTTAGGACACACATCCCTCAGCAGGTTTATAACTAGCGCTGCCACAAAAAAACCGACGCACATAGCCAAACAATGCTTGGGGAGCTCAGAGAAGCCCTCGATACCTAGGATTGCCATTTCCCTGAATATTACAGCATAGGGTGCCTTGTATGGACCATCAGGTGATCCGATATCAAATGCAGTCCAAAACAACCAGAATGTTAACGGAGCAATCACACAACCCATGGCTGTCCCCACTAACTGGCTTACAAACATAGACTTGGCCGAGGACATAGTGAGGTAACCTGTCTTGAAGTCTTGCATGAGATCAGCTGCAGTAGCGACAATCGTCATCATCACCCCACATGCTGCTAACCCAGCTATAACCCCACCGTCACTTCCAACTAACGATGCAATGATGAAAAGACCAATCTTCCCATAAGTTGAAGCTAAACTCCAGTCCGTGAGGCCAGTGCCATAGGAGTTGCAGAAGGCAAGGACAGGAGCAAGGATGTATGAGCATAGAACCAAATACCATTTCAGAGGTGGAAAGATGATTGGCATTGTTGCTGTGGATATTACCACTAGGCCCAAATATCCAGCTCCAGCAACCCACGTCGGTATCCTATCCTTAAGAAATATTGCATCCCTCTTTTTTTGCTCTAGTGGTACTTCTGAACTCTCATCACCTGCTTAGCACATATCAACAACCTATTATTCTTCAGCATAAAATAGGTTACCTCAAAATTAATACATGCGAACTTTAATCTGTTTATACTATGCCACGTGTAAGATGTCATCCCCTCTTCTTTTCTTTGACAGGTTATCCGATAATAAGTGGCAATATCATACCAATCAGATATCTTAGCCAATAAAGGCTGCCATGAACAATTAATTTGGTTCAAGGAACCAAAAGTAAGTATAAATTTTGAGTATTTCTTGAAAATACCTTACACATTTAAATACAAAAGAGAACTCAATTTTAGTTTCTATTTCTAGCACAATACACTGCCTGTGTGGTAAATACATAGATTTTGCTACAGCCAAAATTGGCACTAAGATTTCAGCCAATTATGCTATTATGTCACAACTCAAACAAGATTACTAATACACAAGCACTACTACAGGATCATACAGTTCAAACATCATTGCAGGGAACACATGCCTTCTTATATGGATTATGGGTTCAAACCGTTTACGGTGAAGAGTGACAACATTGGCATCTAACGAATAGTCGACATTTTCAATGAATATCAGAGACCATATAAATACTGACCTAAGGCCTCCTTGACAACAGGAAGGTTGCTCTGTTTGCTACTCTTATTGGATAGTTCCTTGAGAGTAAAGGCTATAATCTTTATCAAATTGTAGAGACCATCCCCTAGGATGAGGGCAATGGATATAAAGACCTGCAAACAGCATAATGGGTAAGAATATAGCATTTTGAGCCAAATAGATGACCAAAAACAATAACTATGAATGAGTGTGTAGGCAACAGTCTATTCTTCCCTTACTCTACCTTTAGGTCTTTGTCATAAGAAATGCAACAAAATCCATACTGGAAATAGTTACACTATAGAAACTACTCTTTTTATCGTCGAATCCGGAAGGAAGAAGTGGTTGTAGCTTTGAAGAAGATGAAGCATAAAAAAGCAATAGGCCCAGACGATATACCAATCGAAGTGTGGAAACTTTTGGGAGAGACAGGTATAACATGGCTCACTGACCTTTTCAATAGGATTTTGAAAACGAAGAAGATGCCAAATGAGTGGCGAATGAGCACTTTGGTGCCTATCTACAAGAATAAGGGCGACGTACAAAATTGCATGAACTATAGGGGTATTAAGCTAATGAGTCATACAATGAAGCTCTGGGAGAGAGTCATTGAGCATAGATTGAGGCAAGAGACACGGGTTTCGGACAACCAATTCGGGTTCATGCCAGGGCGCTCAACCATGGAGGCAATCTATCTCTTACGAAGATTGATGGAAAGATATAGAGATGGGAAAAAGGATTTACACATGATCTTTATAGATTTGGAAAAAGCGTATGATAGGGTCCCAAGAGACATTATTTGGAGGATTTTAGAGAAGAAAGGAGTACGAGTAGCATATATCCAAGCTATAAAGGATATGTATGAAGGAGCAAAGACTGCCGTAAGAACTCATGAAGGACAAACCGAAAGCTTTCCCATAACTGTAGGATTACATCAAGGCTCATCCTTAAGTCCTTACCTTTTTGCGTTGGTAATGGATGAGTTAACACGACATATTCAAGATGATATTCCTTGGTGTATGCTTTTCGCAGACGATATAGTGTTGATAGATGAAACTCAGGAAGGGGTAAATGCAAAGCTTAACCTTTGGAAAGAAGTGTTGGAATCTAAAGGTCTTCGCCTAAGCCGATCAAAGACAGAATATATGGAGTGCAAGTTCAGTGCAAATGGAGGCCAAAACGAGTTAGGGGTGAGGATCGGAGATCAAGAAATACCAAAGAGCGACCGTTTTCGTTACCTAGGATCTATCTTGCAAAAGAACGGAGAATTAGATGGAGATCTCAACCATAGAATACAAGCTGGATGGATGAAGTGGAAGAGTGCATCCGGCATATTGTGTGACCGCCGTATGCCACTGAAGCTCAAGGGAAAATTTTATAGGAAGGCAATAAGGCCGGCGATGCTGTATGGCACAGAATGTTGGGCGGTGAAACATCAACACGTACACAAAATGGGTGTAGCGGAGATGAGGATGCTTCGTTGGATGTGTGGGCACACGAGAAAGGATAAGATTAGGAATGAGGATATCCGGGGTAAAGTAGGAGTAGCCGAAATTGAAGGAAAGATGAGAGAAAATCGGTTACGGTGGTTTGGACATGTGCAAAGAAGGCCTACTGACGTTCCGATTAGAAGATGCGACTATGGGACAGAGGTTCAGGGCCGAAGGGGTAGAGGAAGACCTAGGAAAACTTTGGAAGAGACTCTAAGAAAAGACTTAGAGTACTTGGATCTAACGAAGGACATGACACAGGATCGAGCACAATGGCGTTCTAAGATTCATATAGCCGATCCCACTCAGTGACTTGGATTTTCCAAGTCTCCAACCGAGAAGTTTTCCTCACTCGGGAAATTAAGGGAACACTACCCCAACCTACATGCTCCACTCAGAAAGCTTCAACATACAAGCTTTAACAAAAGAAAATTCAAAGAACTTAGCGAAGAAGGCTTTGGTGTATTTAACACAATACGTTGAAATGAAGGAAAGCTTATTTATTGATATCCCCGATAAGCTACAAATATGTACATATACATGAGTCAAAATAAGCACACAAGAGGGAGCCTTCACAAAGGTTGCTTAGGAGAAGTCTCAGCAGTCGGTAGAGCCCCAGAAAGAGAAGGCACCGGAGGGGGATCATTTGGAGCCTCAGTACTGGACAGAACCCTAGAAGGAGGAGGCATCAGAGGTTGATCATTTGGAGCTTCATTACGCGGTACAGCCCCAGAAGACGAAGGCAATAAATGTCTTTGGAACAAACCCACAAATCTCTGATGATCAAGTAAAACCTGACCATCAGTTTCCTTCATCTGGTCAAGCTTCCTCTTCATGTTTGTAGCATAGTCATGTGCGAGCCGGTGCAACTGTTTATTCTCATGCTTGAGCCCTCTAATCTCCTGTTTGAGACTCATCACTTCAGCTGCCAATGATTCAACTTGGCGGGTTCGAGCAAATAGGCGTTGGGCCATATTAGACACAGAACCTGCACACTGAACACTGAGAGCCAGCGAATCCTTAACAGCTAACTCATCAGACCGTTTGGAAAGTAGTCTGTTATCTTTGGGAGTGAGAAGGTTCCTGGCCACCACCGCAGCGGTCATATCATTCTTCATCACGGAATCCCCAACGGTAAGAGGACCAGTAGGGGAGACGAAGGATGGGCGCCATATGTTGTCTGGAGAAGGCGGGGCTGCCTCTTCAACAAGGTTCAAGTCAAAACGACGGTCGGAGGGGCCAGACATTTTCAAAGGTGTTGAAGAGAGAAGAGGTCGGACAAATCAAGATCTTAGAAGTGCAAGAATGAAGCTTCTACTGGTGGAGATTCAAGTGTGCTTTGGAACTTAATGCCAGCCCCTATAAAAATCTGCACTCGACGAAGCTTCAGAAATCGAAGAGGCGCCTGCTCAGAAATCGAAGAGGCGTTTGCTTTCTCAAAAGCTGGGCTGCTTAGAGATCACGAGGGTTGATCTCAGAAATCGAAGAGGCGTTTGCTTTCTCAAAAGTTGGGCTGCTCAAAGACCACGAAGGCCGATCTCAAAAATCGAAGATGTGCTCGCTTTCTCAAAAGCTGGGCTCCCCAGAGACCACGAGGGCCGATCTCAGAAATCGAAGAGGCACCTACTTTTCCAGCCTTTTCCAGCCTTGTCAGCACCTGTCACACGCACACTCAGTTTTGCGGAAATTATGGGCATTCTGTCAAAGACTTCTGGGGAAGTAGAAAACACATGTATCTTACTGTTCAATCACCCACTTCCCACACGCAACAATAGCTCATGGGTACCACAGATAACTTTGCCAAAGTTCTCTGCCAAAGTTGAGCACGTGAAGCTTGCAGCTCCCACTACATCGCTCTAACCAAGAAGGGTAAAAGAATAGCAAAGAAACAGCACTAACAAAGTTTAGACCCATAAATTTTGAAGGTCTAGCTACCATATTATTACCCACAAGGGTAAAGGAACAGTACCACTGCTGGATAATTGGAAAGTCCCTGTGTGTCAACCTCTGTGCTTCGTGGCAAGGTAGACTAGCAAACATGCCCAACCTTTACTCACATTCGAGAAAACACTCCCAATAAGATTGCTTGCTCCAAAATCGAAGAGGCACCGTCCTCCGAATCTCGAGAGCCAGACTCCTAACATGACTACTTTCTTAAAAATCGAAGAGAGGGTAAAGGAACAGTACCATTGCTGGATAATTGGAAAGTCCCTGTGTGTCAACCTCTGTGCTTCGTGGCAAGGTAGACTAGCAAACATGCCCAACCTTTACTCACATTCGAGAAAACACTCCCAACAAGATTGCTTGCTCCAAAATCGAAGAGGCACCGCCCTCCGAATCTCGAGAGCGAGACTCCCAACATGATTACTTTCTCAAAAATCGAAGAGACACTGCTCCCCGAATCTCGAGAGCCAGACCCCCAGCATGATTGCTTTCTCAAAAATCGATGAGGCATCGTTCTCCGAATCAATCGAAGAGGCGCTCGCTTTCTCAAAAGCTGGGCTGCTCAGAGACCACGAGGGCCGATCTCAGAAATCGAAGAGGCACCTACTTTTCTAGCCTTGTCAGCACCTGTCACACGCACACTCATCTTTGCAGAAATTATGGGCATTCTGTCGAAGACTTCTGGTGAAGTAGAAAGCACATGAATCTTACTGTTCAATCACCCACTTCCCACACGCAACAATAGCTCATGGGTACCACAAATAACTTTGCCAAAGTTCTCTGCCAAAGTTGAGCACGTGAAGCTTGCAGCTCCCACTACATCGCTCTGACCAAGAAAGGTAAAAGAATAGCAAAGAAACAGCACTAACAAAAGTTTAGACACATAAATTTTGAAGGTCTAGCTACCATATTATTACCCACAACTGTAAAGGAACAGTACCACTGCTGGATAATTGGAAAGTCCCTGTGTGTCAACCTCTGTGCTTCGTGGCAAGGTAGACTAGCAAACATGCCCAACCTTTACTCACATTCGAGAAAACACTCCCAATAAGATTGCTTGCTCCAAAATCGAAGAGGCACCGTCCTCCGAATCTCGAGAGCCAGACTCCCAACATGACTACTTTCTCAAAATCGAAGAGAGGGTAAAGGAACAGTACCATTGCTGGATAATTGGAAAGTCCCTGTGTGTCAACCTTTGTGCTTCGTGGCAAGGTAGACTAGCAAACATGCCCAACCTTTACTCACATTCGAGACAACACTCCCAACAAGATTGCTTGCTCCAAAATCGAAGAGGCACCGCCCTCCGAATCTCGAGAGCCAGACTCCCAACATGATTACTTCCTCAAAAATCGAAGAGACACTGCTCTCCGAATCTCGAGAGTCATACCCCCAGCATGATTGCTTTCTCAAAAATCGAAGAGGCATCGTTCTCTGAATCTCGAGAGCCAGATACCACAGACCACTTTTTCAAAGTGCTCTGACAGAGTTAAAACATGTGAAACTGGCAGCTCCCACTACCGTGCTATGACCAAGCAGGGTAAAGGAATAGCATTACTACTTGTTGTTAGGGAGACTCCTATATATGTCGACCTCCATCCCCAACGGACAGGCAGACCTGCAAAAATGCTCAACCCTTCATCATATCTGAGAGGGCACTCCCAACGAAGCCTTTCGAAATATTCAGCTTTCTTTCCCCCCGATAATACCTCTGCAAACAAGCTATACTAGAGCAAGAATATCTCATATCATCAGGGTTAAAAGCAAGAGTATCCCATATCATGCTTTTTCCCTGTCTTTTCTTTTGGCCTTGTTTTTACCTGCAAGACAAGGAGAAAGAGAGCAATCAGTCAGCACTTGGAATCAAGCTTCCAGCCAGGAACTGACTGCCTGGAACCCTTTACCTGATTACTTACCTGGCATTGCTCTCGAGTACTCATCTTCAACATCTTATGTTTCCAGGGAAGATTCCGCATCTGCTTGAGGAACAGATAGGGCAAGTGTGAAGGATACAAGGAAGCATGTGGAGACAAGCGTAACAGCACACGTGCCGATACATTCATTACTCTGTCAAAAGCAAAAGTATCCCATATCAGCAGGGTGGAACGTACTCTAGATTTGATGGACTTGTTTTGACCCTCAAATTCTTCAGTCGGCCTTATACTCTGGAGGAAACCAGAAAACCCTCCAGCTCAGTTCAAGAATAAGCCTGTGGAAAGTTACTTCTTCAAAAGCAAAAGTATCTCATATCATCTCTTCTCATTTTTCTTCTCTTTATCCTTCATGTTGCTGCAAGATGGGGAGAAGGTGAACAATCAGTCGGAGCTCTGATTGCTTACCTTGTCTGTCACCTCTTTCAGCAGACCCCCTAGCTCGGCGACTTGGGGGACTCCTACTACATGGTTTGTATCGCGCTTGACCAAGCCTGAAACTACAAGTAAGCTTCAAGTGAAATTGATACATTACCTTGTGCATCTCCACCAGTTAAAGATACCACCCCTGGATGGAGGAAGAGTACTTCCAGAGAAGATGTCACATCTACCTATGAGACAGATAAGGCAAGTCAAGACGACACCACACTCCGATACTTAGAAGTTTCGTGATTACGAGATCATTCTCCCACAATATTTCCTAATGTCATTTGTACTAAATCATTCACTTGTACTCACTAAATGAGAGCTTGAACCTATGTACTTGTGTAAACCCTTCACAATTAATGAGAACTCTTCTATTCCGTGGACGTAGCCAATCTGGGTGAACCACGTACATCTTGTGTTTGCTTTCCTATCTCTATCCATTTATATACTTATCCACACTAATGACCGGAGCAATCTAGCGAAGATCACAAAAAGCGATCGTTTTCGCTACCTAGGATCTATCTTGCAAGAGAACGGAGAATTAGATGGAGATCTCAACCATAGAATACGAGCTGGATGGAAAGAGTGCATCCGGCGTGTTGTGTGACCGTCGTAGGCCACTGAAGCTCAAGGGAAAATTTTATAGGACGGCAATAAGGCTAGCGATGTTGTATGGCACAGAATGTTGGGTGGTGAAGCATCAACACGTACACAAAATGGGTGTAGCGGAGATGAGGATGCTTCGTGGGATGTGTGGGCACACGAGAAAGGATAAGATTGGGAATGAGGATATCCGAGGTAAAGTAGGAGTAGCCGAAATTGTAGGAAATATGAGAGAAAATCGGCTCCGGTGATTTTGAACATGTGCAAAGAAGGCCGACTGACGCTCCGGTTCGAAGATGTGACTACGGGACAGAGGTTCAGGGCCGAAGGGGTAGAGGAAGACCTAGGACAACTTTGGAAGAGACTCTAAGAAAAGACTTAGAGTACTTGGATCTAACGGAGGACATGACACAAAACCGAGCGCAATGGCGTTCTAGAATTCATATAGCCGACCCCACTTAGTGGGAAAAGGCTTTGTTGTTGTTGTTGTTGTTGTTGTTGTATAGTACTACACCCATGTAATTAGCCTAAGAATCAAGGTAGTGTGCCTGAAATGGAAATCGAAGCATAATACCTTATATCCATAAAGACCTTTGAAATCATTGCTACCAAGGTCGGCTGGATACCAGACCCCAGAATATTGGGATATTAACGGCCAAAGAAAACCCCATGATAAGATAGCCCCAAAAAGAGCTGAGCAGTTGACTATGTGAGGACATATAAGACCACATCCAACATATGTTGGACTGAAGTCAAAATAAAACCTGCACGAAGCCAGTCATGTAAAACATCAGCAACTTCACTGTTGTACAAATATTGTAGATCTTACTAAAAAGAATGCCACTTCCTCAGAAGGCCTTTTTTGTCTTTTCTTTTTGTCAAACTCGAATTCACCATTGATAATCAGGAATGCAAAATACCAATTCTATTCTGATTTTGATATTTGTTTCATCATAAAATGGGTATGAAAATAATAAAAAAGAAAGGATCCCCACTAGCTCCACCAAGTAGTGTTTGCCACTTTCTCAACTTATAAACAAGTGGTGAAAGAGTGGAAAGGATGTGGATGTGAAGGGGAGCGAGAATGAAGAGAAGAATCATGAAGACAACCAAAGAACCAATAGCCTTACGTGTTCTTAAACAGTGTCAAACCAAAGCTAGGAAAATTGTCAAATCCGCATGAATCTCCAATACCACCAAAGAACCACTTGAAGCAGCTCCAAATTAAACTTATACTTAAATACTTCCCTAGAGCATGAACTTGCTTCCTGCAAAGTAAGATTATGACGGTGTTAATTTAAAAGATTCATTTTGAATTCATCCATTTTAATAAAAATAGATACAAAGGGATTAAGGAGTTTTCAGACCAACTATTTAGAGTGGAAAGAATAACCAGTTTCCCAGTTTCGGTGGAAGCAAAGTGCAGTAGTGCACTACTATAAAACACATCAAAAGGTTGAGACATAGACTTTACCCGGCAAGCTCTGCTCCACTCTTAGTGTGGAAGCTATTTATCAACATTGCTGTGGCTGTCCCACTGGGATATGTTAGTTTGTAATCCATGACCATAACCTGATATCAGATTAATAAAGATGAGACAGTATACATTAACAAAAGACAAGTATACAACAAATACCATAATAGGTAGCCAACGGGCACGTTAACCTTCTGCCATCAAAACGTCCTAGCCAATGAACATACATCAAGCAACAACTGTTTCTATCAGAGGGTCTAATGATTATAACATTCGCGAAATGAATTGAGATGCCAATAGCAACTTAAAAAAGACAATTCTATCGGTGTAAATGCCAGAACCAATGCAGAATTCAGTTAGAAAGTTAACATCAGTATTAGCACAAGGTCAAACACATGGGTAGCAACCATAAGATATCCATATCCACAGAAAAAGTAGTCACCTTGCGAAGCGGAACGAGACATAAAATGCCCAGGAAGCTGACAACAAACAGGAAACCACTCATCCACCACAAGCTCGGATTGATAACATCTTCCGCCCGATTACCCGGGTAATCAGTACCAATTAGATTATATGTTCTCTCATCCATGGCAAGCAAATACGAACCGAACCCCCCTGCCAATTCATTTCACATTTACAAACTATATGATTACACAAACACCAATTTTCCTTGACTGAGATCAAAATTAACTAACAAAAGACGAAGAATAAGAGCTAAGAACTAGCTAATCAGTTAATTAGGGATGCGATTAAAACTAATTAGTAAAGAACGGAACGGAACAGAAGTGATTAGGTTTACCGCTAAAAGCGAGGCCATAGCAGGCAACGACGCAGGTCTGGATGACGGTGTTCTCCTGCCTGGTAAAGGGGGTAACTGAAAACCCTAATTTTCCCCAGAAGCCAGTCCATGATTTGACGAAGAAGAACCCGAGCAGCCCTGCGGCGACGTTCAAGGAGGGGATAATCCCGACCGTCAGATTGAGCTTGTGGGTGATAATGCAGAAGAGGCTGCCGAGCACGGCGCTGACGACCAGCCCTCTGATGGTGATCTGGTCCTTCCATTCGGGGATTCGGTCGTCGTCGTCGGACTCTACGGCCTTGATTTTGTCGTCGGAATTGTGAAGCAACGGCTCAGATATCTCCACGGACGCTGCTGATGATTCGGTCCCCATGACTGCGAGAGATGATCAGACGGTGTGGATTGCTGGGATATTAATTGGGATTTTTTTGTTCAATCGAGGTCAATGGATTTTTCAGGGGATGGCGCGTGGAGAAGGCGTGCAGTTGCAGAGAGGTAGCTGGAGATTTTGTTGTCAAGAGAGAAAAGTGATTCCGGATCTTCTTCGTACGGTAAAAAATTATTTAAAATTAAACATAAATAATATTTGATAAAAACTGAACACGATCTTCATGATTCTTATCAAAAGTATCCGGAGATGATCCAATTGGGAGAAAGGTTACGGAGCCGTTTTGAATTGAAAATCAATTTATCCAACCAATCCGGCCATGGGTAAATTTTGCTTGGTCCAATTGAAATATGTTGCGTGTCTCCCCTTCATGCTCATTGAGTCATTGTATTTTGATATGGTAATGTTAGTAAGATTGAATTTTTAGACTAAATTTTCGAACTAAATGATGTGTCACCGATATAAATGAACATATTTATTAACGTTTAAGTAATAATTTAATCATTAATTTTCATATCATTTAGTTAATATAAAAAATGTTAACTCTAAGTTGGTTCATGGATAATGTACACTATGAACGCGAATAAGGAACAACCTATAAAGTAAACATATAGAGTAATAATAGAGAGACTAAATGTGTAAACTAATTCACTAGATGACTATGGTGAATGGAAGCGATCACCCTTTTTGGTTTTATAAGTATTTACTTGGGAGAAAAACTTTAGTAAGATGTTTGACTAAATCATTTGCAGGAGAGACTTTCCGAGACTCTTGGGATTGAACTTGACCGTTTTTCAGGTGAAACTCTACTCATGTTTTTAGGATTACACAGTAACATCTTAAACTAATGATATAATGCAATGTGAGAAAGTTAAAATATATGATAATGTGTCATTTATTCGGGTTGACATGGGGCATTCGGGGTATAAGTAAGCCATTCCTCTTAGTCCCACCAAGCCCTATAAAGTCTCACTTGGTGTGAAAGTTGTCTTGGTAGGGCAACAATTTCGAATGTCTTTTCCTTGTTAGCCTTGGTATGGTTTCATGAAAAAAACGTCATAAGTAACGAGGCTCTTATAAAATCATGAGACCCTTTATTTTGGTCCACTCAATTTTCCGATGTATAGTTTTTTTCCCATTCTACAAGTTGGGAAAATATTAAGAAGATTTGTTATTAGCACTTAGAGAGAAAGTAGTCTTTCGTAACCCAAAGGTACACAAATGGTAGTTTTGATTCTTCCGTTACGAAAACACAAGAAAAAATGTATTCAAGAAGTCCACAATGACTTCTTCGAAACTCAACAACAATCAACCACAACACTGAGGTATCCACGATGATAATCCAAATGCCTAGAAACCAAATTGGTTTGATCCCCTAAATAAAAAAATTAAGATGGCTCAACTGCCCTAAGTTGGGGTCTTATCATATCATGCGACAGGTCCATACAAATAAGAACAAACATGATGGTAATGATCGTGCAATAACTCCATCCAATACAAAAACAATAAAGACATACATAGGATCTAAATTGTGAGAATTCTAGGGATCTTCACATTTTAACGATTTATCGTATATTGTACAATAAAAAATCATTTGACTTTTTTTATTTAAAATTAAATATAAATAATACCTGACGAAAACTGGCCGTACGATGTACGATGAACGGTTAGGATGTGAGGATTCCTAGGATCCCCACAAAGAGGATCCGGAGAGGATCCTCATCCGAAAGACTTGACTAGTCCTCAAGGATTGACGAAGAACTCCTCTTTAAAATATTGTGGCTTATTAATAGAACTTCGTGTTTATGATCGAAATATTCATATTATACATCACTATGTAAAGATAATCTCTACAAAAAATCAAATAAAACCAAGATCGTTTAGTCATTGAACTATATAAGAACAAATTGACAGATTTTGTAAAATCATTGACTAACGACCTTAGTTGATTGATTTTTTGCAAGAATGATGTTACAAAGTGACTTCTAATATGAACGGTTTCGATCATAAACACTAAGTTCTGTGAATAGGTCTCGAAATATTTTGAGAAGGAGATCCTCCTTGACCTTAAGGAGACAAGATTTTCTCTCTTCCAAGTTCAACTGGATTGGAAGTGTTTGTTGTGGTGTATGGAAGGTCGAATGGGGAGTGATTCTCTCTGTCTTTAGTCCTCCAAAAGTAGCTAAAACTAGGGATACCCTAAAACTAATGGTTAGAATGTTGACAGATTTGAGTAAGCTTGTCTCAATTAATTAATCATGGTTTCAATTATATACGGTGACTCATTCACCAGTCTTGTCCCAAAATCATCTCATGCAGAAAAGGAAAACAAAACAAAGAAGCTATTCATATTACAGAATACTCAGTTCCATGTGCAGGATGTCCATTTTTAACACAGTATCGATGACGTATCAACAAAATGTCCGATATAGCCCTACCGGACTAACATGATGCATCGCTCGCAGTTGCATAACAAATTCTGCAACTATCAACATACTTTCTGCAAAACCAGTTATATTCAATGCTTTGAAGCGAATTCATAAAATCGGTTTACATGCATAAACTATGAATGTTCTTTCTGTAAAGGACTCTTCCTTTATCTTCGACATTCCTCTGCCCTGCGTAATTATCGAGCCCACTTGTAAGACAGTATGAGGTCTAATCAAGGATGTAAGCACGAATGGTTAATGACTATGACTGTCTCTAAGCCTACAGCAGCTATACCCTTTCCCTAAAGCTAAATACTTAACTTCCAGAGATGCGTGTGGGGGCATGCAAATATTTCTGGGCCAGCAACCTTGTCCTGATGCCTCCTCCTCCATCCATAAGATACTTAGACAATGATAAACAAGACAATTGGTCAAATCCAAACCTCGATCTATAGCTATTAACGTCAAAATTATACCTGCACATGAGGTTTAGACTATTACAAGTAACAGAGAGAAAACAACCCTAATGCTGCATCAATGACATCAGTGATATGCAAGTAAAGTTCAATGACATCAGTGATCTGCAAGCTATCTTATAACGCTGGAAGTGAATGCAACATAATAGTAATTTATCGTAACCATATTCAGAAATCTATACTTCACAATGAAACAGGTAGATTTGCTTACACCCCTTTTCCCCTCGGGTGCATCGTTGTGCTACTCCAAAAGACAATTGTTTATCAAGTTTATGGAGATTTATGTGAAACATTATTACGGGTTGATTAAAGCTTACATGCAACTTTACTAATATACTTATGCATACTCAAACCACCCTTCAATTTGTCTACATGATTTGGCCTTGATAAGAAGAGCCAACTACAATCTTGTATCTTTCTAAATGTTTCTCTCTACTCAACCACCCTCGGACCCTTCTAGCAATTGGTGACGTCTACAGCTTTTCGGAAATCCTCATGAAAAGATGTTATTCTGTTCCTCCTCCTAACATCTCTTTTTATAGCCAGTCTTTGTTTGCAAACTAAATCTATATATATTTTCTTTCATCAATGTTTACTTAAACAATATCAACATCAAGCCCTCCAACACCTGAAAATGAAGGTAAGTGTAAACTCTAACCAAATTTAGAACGAGAGATGTTTTCAATCTTTTTTACTTTATCTTAGCATTACATTGATGCAGTTATTACAGTGGGTGCACCACAAATTTCGGCACGGTAGCATTGAGCCTTTCAAGGATCTCACTATTGGTATTGCTTCCTACCACCGTACATTTCATCTTTTCCCCATCTTAAGCACTAATAATTCACACATAATCAGGTTACAGAAATTAGCAAATAATCATTGACTTTACTATATATTAAGCTGCAGTTTAGAACTAACTCGGAATCTCAAGAAAAAGTTGGAAATCAAGTGGCCTCACGACCGCTGACCAACTTTTTTTTTTAGTACATCGATATTTTTACACTAAGGGGAGGGGGAGTTCGGCTAAGCCACACAATAAACAACCTAGTTTGGTATCGAATTTGCCATTCACGATATTCGAACCAAAGACCGCCGACCAACTTATACTAACTAATGAAATCATTCAGCCATATCACACTGACCAGTTTATTTGGCCAGCCGTGCAGCCTCTGAGATGACGTACTTATACGCACGTATCAACCCTTTCTTCCAATGTGAGTAACAGACCTAATTCTTTCTGTAACTAATTTCAGGGAACCCTTGTGTTTGCCTTTCAGCTCAGCCATCACTTGATGACCAAGATGCCTATATGAAGTCAAGCTTTGGCTCCAGATACAGATCTACATCCTTGGAGCCACCTGCAAGGGACCGAGAAAAATCTTTTTCTGAATCTGAAGCCAAGAGAGAAGAAGAAACATCTGCTATCATCTCAGAGCTTTTTCCTGGCTTTCTCACCATTGGAACTCTTGGCTCAGAGTCAGGTATCAATGAGCCCGAAACACCAACTTTTGGGACGACCTTAGAGAACTTAACTCAGCAAAAAGCAGAGGTGACTGAGAACGACTTGAAGCTGATCAGATACGAGCTAGAGAAGTTTCTTGATGCTGAGACAAAGGAAGAAGGGGTTCGTGTATCGTCAGCAAGGGACAGTCATGCTAGCTCTGTTACACCCAATGGAAAGCAAATGGAGGAGTCCGAAGATGAAGAGTACTGGAAGGATGCAGCATGTCCGCTCAAAGGATATCTCTTTGGGTCCTCAACTGAATTACCAGAAACAATGGAAGCAAAGAAAGAAAAGGCATCACTGCAAGAGCTGTTTGACAGGACCAAAATCACAACTGATTATAAGGAGAAAAGTGAAAGTGAGGAGACAGAAGTCAAGTATAAGCATAAATCTGCCATGGGGTTCATGAAGAAGATGATTAAAAAGTTCCATGCTTCTTCAAAGAGCTCAGGTGGTGATGCAACTGATTCTGTTTCCATCAAGAAGAAATGTGGTGAGGCATCTGATTCTCTTTCAACCAAGAAGAAACCCCATAAGGTTGGGTTCCTATAACTGGATCTTCCGAGAACAGCGCATCTGATGACGCTTCATCACACACACACAGATGTACATGACTACATACACACATACATCATTCCCTTGCAATAATTTCACCAATGTCATCCCACATACAGCTAAGTCAAACACGATACTCCAATGCTGTCAATCTGATCTTCAGCATCTAGATCAAAGAAACATCAATGGTTGTTTATGGGATTCAGCACGCACAAAGAATGTAACACTGACACATAAATTAATTGTGAGAAGCAAATGTAGCATGAAAATTGTCTTTGTTAGCATCTCCAGGTCTTACAATATGATCTACACACTCAAAGTAAGGTGTTGTTTCCAGTTTACTGACCCCTGGAAAACCTAGCACCCCGCTACAGAACCTTGTTTATCTAAACCCAATAGTAGTGTTTCCATTAGATGTCTTCATTAGAGAACAATCCTTCTTCGAATAATTTCTCCCAAACTACCTGCTGTTGTCTTATATTGAGGATAAAAAAGAACCTATTACTTCAAATACAACTTATTGGTCCTTTTGTCTGGCATGCAGGTCTTACGCATGTTCCATAGAACGATCCATCCTGAAAGCTCTATTGCTGCTAGAGAAGTTGTCAAGTCTGAGAAACACAAGAAGAAGAAAATTTTCAGTGCAGATAGTGGTTGTAATGAAAACATGATGCTCAAGGGTGGAGACAACAGAAGGTTCCCTGAAGGGCCACTGGTAAAGGAGGGGACTGAAAATTGTAAGAAATACATGAACTTCCCCCAGTACAGGCTGAATGGCAGCACTTACGGGACAAGAGCAGAGCACTGGATTAAAACAGATGCAGAATGTAAGTATTACTTTTTATACGCCGATAAACTTTGATTTAGTCCCTACATGTTTTGGCAAATCAAGTACAGAACACCAAAAATTTGGGAGAACAAAAAGTTCAAACTCTACCATCAGCCTTCTTCAAAAAAAGAAACTTTAAAAGAAACCACACCGAACTGAACCTATATCCTAACTCGCCGGGCTCTATCTAGACATATCATAGCAAGTTTTTACACATATGCACCCCATCATGCATTCGACGTCTTCAAAACTGAGCCTACTACGAATACATTTAACAGTCCGGTACTATTTGCATTGCAGATTTGGTGTTGGAGCTGTAGCAACCGCGGTTGTAAGAAACAGACAGATGCCGTCCTTCGTGAGACAGAACGTCAATATTGTGCTTTGTAATATTATCTTTCAATGTACGTCTTTGTGAGTGAGCTGAGTGTTGCTAAATCAAGAAAAGATGAAAAATACTAGATGGTATTTATCTTCCTCCAGTGTGGTGATGAAATTGAGTCTTGTGAATAAGTTCTATCTAAATTTCCGAATCAATAAGCAAGATTTTGATCATCTACATTTCTTATCGAACGGTTACGACTTAAGAAAAATCCACGGTTTTCTTGAATAAGTACTCAAATTAGTCATACATATGCATCCAAGATTTTATGCATCCAAGAACACCATAGGTGACTAGCAAGTTATTCGAAAGCGAAAACTAATAAAAAGATTTGATATTTTCAGGCCACAGATTCGTACCTTTTCTCCGGAAGCGAAAGGCTAACATCACTGAGGAGGCTGAGCTCAGTCCCCGGCGGCTGGTAGCTGACGTTGCCGACGTATTGAATGATCAGAAAATGCAGCAAATTACGTTTTAGGGATTGTGAATTTGGGGAAGTAAGATGAACTTACACATTGGGATTTCCGGAAATGGAGACCGAGAGAAAACCAATATTATCTCAGCCAACTTACTCCAGCGCTCATATTGTACCTAAATTATCTATTACTATCTTTTTAAACCAAGATTACTATCTAAATTACCCCCACAAACCCGCTTAATTTATCTTTACATTAAAAAATAAAACTAAAATTTGCCGAAGCAGATATAAACCTTGAAAGGCACTCTCTACGCATTGACCTTGGATTTGTCGGAGCAGATATAAATGTTGAGCTCAGCCCCCAACGGTTTGTAGCTAACGTACAAGTGGTGGATTGTTTGGTAGTTGATCTTCCTTTATAATTCACTTTGTACCGAATTCAAACCATACTTTCTCTCTCTAATTTAGGGAGTTACAATAAAAAAGACCCAATAAAAATGATTTTATTTTAAAAGTTACTTAAAAAGATAGTAATTAATGCTATAAAATTTTCCAAATGCTACTTAACGTGTATTCAATTTCAATTAGGATTTTGAGATATATCAATTAATTTATATAAGTCCATGGAATATGATGTGCTTTTAATCGATTTTTTTTAGAGATTTCATGGAAAATATGAGCAAAATTCAATTTTCTCAAAATCTAGAAAGAGAAGACGTGAGATTTGTGATTACTTAAAATACTTTACGAAATAACTAAAGTATTATAAATTTTTATTAAAATTCTAATTGAATATGCCTAGAGTTTTCAAAAATCACTTAAAATTGTAATTGAATATCGCTATGTTTATGAAAGAATTAAAATTAAACCTCAATTAAATACGCCCTTTGAGCCTCTTTATTTTTTTTTTGTCAAACGATAAATTTGTTAGATTAGATGTTGGATTAAAAAGCCGACGAGGTTCGAACTTACAGTAATTGTGCAAGAACAACACTTCTCTACACCATTATGATAGAGGCCCACTTGCCATCGCTTATAACAATTGAAAAAAATTAAAATGGAAATTCACTAGGAAATAGCTATGCTCTGTCGCAAATTCGCATACCGGGAGCCAAAATGCATATAGTCGTAGATCTTATTAGTTATCTTTAACGTCTTATTCCTGACCGTTCCCTACTCCTCGAGGGTCAAGCGACGTTATTATTGTGAACACGCTTGTGTTTACAATACTCGTACAAATTTCTTCTCTCCCGGATGGCAGTCCTATGCGTGCGGCCTTCACTTGTCCTCTTTCTCCACTTGCCCTTGGAGAGATTTTTTGGTGTAACCGGTACGTAGAGCGGTACATCACGTGTTACTATACAAATGGTAGAATATGTATGTTAAAAAGTTAATAATACCACTTGCAAAAGTAAGGATAAAAACACTTAAAAATACTTGCAAAAGTACAAGTTTGTCGTAGTATAGCAGCTCAAGTAAGGTTGCTTCCACAGTGATTGAATGAATAATTTATGTTTAAAACCAACTCTTAATTAATTATTTAAAACAAAGTTTGGAAAATGTTGATTTTAGAATTTAATATAATAAAAACGAATTTAAATTAAGAACAATTAAATAAATCAACTAGAAACCAATTTAAAGAAAATCAATTTGTAAAAGCCCTAGGGTTCAGCCGTCACCTTAACAATCTTACGTAGTTATTCCAATTACTTATAAATTACCCATGCATATTTCGAATGTTAGATTTTCCTAATATATGTTCTACTTGGAACGTCTAACATATAACGTATATCTAACATGCAACCCGTCCAGACGTTCGGATCAAATATGAACATGAAAGACTCATTAAGTTTTATGAAAATCCTTTTGAAAAACCATGCGACCCTTAAGACGTGATGTTCATCTTAAGTTAAATTACAATTATTAACCACAATAAGTCAGCGCCAATTTCAAGGAACATTTCGACCAAAACTGCATTAAATTACCTTTCTAAATATCCTAATGGTTGCGAATACACTTAGATAGTTTAAAATGGTGATTAATAATTCAAAACATGCATGCATAATATCATAAGTAATTAAATAAAAATTACATATTCGGCTCAAGACTTCGCCCTAGCAAAACGGATTAGTTACAAATAATCATAAAACAAAATATTATTAAGAACATAGAAAGAAATTGTCACATCCCCGCCCGGGGCGGATCACTTCCCCGGGCCGGTCCACCACTGTAGCACGATATTATCCGCTTTGGGCCCCAACCACGCCCTCAGGGTTTTGTTTCTAGTAACTCACGAGCAACTTCCCAGTGGGTCACCCATCATGGGAGTGCTCTAGCCCTCTTTTCGCTTAACTTCGGAGTTCCTATGAAACCGGAAGTCAGTGAGCTCCCAAAAGGTCTCGTGCTATGTAGGAATGAGAATATACATTTAAGGATCATACCCCTGGGTGATGTGAGATGTTACAGAAAACACCTTGAAAGAAGAGTACAAATCCTCCAAAATAGTTCATGTGTTTTCCCCACTCATTTTTTTCCCCAAACCCTAATGGCTAAATATCTTTATTTATACTAATACAAAATAAAACCCTAAAAGGGTTTAGAATAAAACTAGGAAACAAAATAAAATAATAAAATAGAAAATAAAATGTTTCATATTTGAACTAAAATTCGGACTTGTCAGAAAACCAAACTTTTGATCCCCAAATCAACTCCGATTTGGTCCCAAAAGGTCTCTTTTGAAAGCTTAAGTCGTCCCCTACAAATCCTCAGAATGAATCTTCCTCAAAATATACCGTCTTGACCTCCAAAATACCCAAAATGTCTAGAAACGTCAATCTGAAAAAGCTGCACGCTGGATCTTTATTTCATCGTCATAGTTAAACAGCTTGGTAGAAAAATCTGAAACTTTGATACAATAATCTTGAAAGACTCACAAACCTTCTCTAATTGGAATTGTTTCAAAATTCGTCCATTTGATTACTTTATGCTCAAGAGGAAGTCGAATGTTATACATTAGAAATATAATTTAAAGTATCAAAATTTACACAAAATAACCAATAAATTAATACTAAGATTATGGTAAAATATATAGTAAAATATTGACTCCTCAAATACCCCCAAACTTAACATTTTGCTTGTCCTCAAGCAAAATAAAACTCAAAAAAACAAAAGAAAAACTAACAAAGTACGAACTTAAACAAAACTTAACTAAGACAATTTTCACCTTCAAGTTGCAATCCATAGAAAACTTTAAAATTTAGAACATATTTTCAAAGTTCCAACGAATCCTATAACAGAGTCTAAGCCAGTCAATTAGAAAAGAATTCACAAACTTCATTCGGTGTAAAGTGAACCATCATAATTAAGGGGACTCGACTAAAACCTTTACCTCTCATCCCTTTTATTTAAAGGAAAACTAACGAAAATTCCTCTGTACTATTTATTTTTAATGAAAAATGGCAAATATATGTGTAAGTGAATAGTAACAGGAAAGTTAAAATGTCATTCTTCATTCAAAGTGAACAGTAACGGAAGTGTTTCGTTAAAACTTCATTTATTTAATCCTTCACACACTTATATAGTCATTTTATTTTATTTTATTTCGATTTTATTTCTCTTTTTTTTTCTTTTCATAATAATTTTTTCTAGTCATAGTAGTGGTCGTGCAATGTCAGTTCCCTTAAGCTTTCTAACCAACCCCACATGCAAGCTTTAGGTCAATGTCTCCCCAAACCCTAAGGCTTTAGCGTACTAAGTGTAGAACACCCCTAAGAACTTATTAACTCGAGCTAAAAAGGCTACAAAACCAACTAACCACCGTGTCTCATGCCAAGACTCTACCGTTTGACGCGAGAATCACTGTTGATCAGATAGGACTAGCTCGGTTACTAAGCAAAGTCTCGGGTGGAACAATTATTATTTTATTTATAATAATAACAAAACTTTATTTTATTTAGAACAAAAATTAAAAATTAACTTAGATGAAAAGTAAGTGCTTCAATTTCACTCCCCACAAACCATGTTGGTGTGAATGTGCAAATTTTCAAAGTATAACTCATAAATTAGTGTCTAAGCAACGATAAATAGAAAAGACTCTATTGTGGGATCAACCTTCACCATGTCCATTTGGTCTAACATTTAAAATAATCTATGAATATTAACTTAAAAAGAATGAATTTTTTTATTGGACTCAAATTAAAAATTTTACTTCCCACCTCCAAACTTAAATCACACATTGTCATCAAGGTGTGGAAAAAAAAAAAAGACTACTCTCTAGAACAACAAATTAAAAAAAAAAGATCGAGCAAAGGCAAACAAAATAAACTAGGAAAGGAAAAATAAAACAGAAAAAGAAAATATAAAATAACAAATAAAAACAAAAGAAAATAAAAGGGATTGGACAACCATGATCATGGGAAACCGAGGCGCTGGCAAAATTTAAAAATAAAGCACAAAAAATGCATGGCTCCGGGGGTCAAACTCGTGACCTGCTGATCCAACATGAGGCGCTAAGCACACGTGCTGATGGAAACCCTAGCAGATTCATATTATTATTATTATCTATTCTAAAATTGAGAAAGGATTTAACTGTAGCTTAGCTATAGTCAATTTTGTGTCCCTTGATTTCATCTTATTTACAAGAAACCCATGAGATTTGGGATGGGTTTGAAGGGTAATTATTAGAACTTAGAAGGGTAATTTTGTCAGCAGGGTTTAGGACGGCTTACCCCTTGATTTTACCTTATTTACAAGAAACCCATCAGATTTGGGCTGTATTGGAAGGGTAATTATTAGAACTTAGGGTAATTTTGTCCGTAGAGTTCGCCGCCTTCGACTTCTTCTTTTTCTCTCTTCATTTCTCCAACCTCTAGCCCCAGCGCCGCTCACCCCTATTCTTCTCCATTTTTCTAAAAGAAAACCCTAGCCACTCAATTTCTCTAACCCTAGCCGTCCCTTATCCAATTTATCTCAACCACGGCCTCCATTTTAGCAGCTCCACCCCGATTCCATCCGCCTCCCTCCCGGCGAAGACTTTGGCATTATCAGGTAATCCTAGCTCCGACCCAAACCCTAACATTACAGAAATTTGATAGCGAGATTCGTTCTTTCCCAAACCCTATCGTGTTTCCATAAGTTTGATAACGAATGTTCGTATTTTGGAATTTATAAATTTTGTGTTTTTGTTCTGTAGAAGCATGATTTGAGTATTTTTTTTTAAAATTAATTAACAGGTTGGTTTTAATTGTTGCGTAGCTCATGTTCATTGCAGTCTAGATCCCAACAACCCAAGGATGATATTTCCATGCTAGGGCTCTAGGATCGTCAACCTATGGATGATATTTCGCTCAAACTCGCAGATCCATGTTCGATCCTCCAGTTTCAGAGCAAAACATTGATCCAGTTCCGAGATCCACAAAAAGCAAAGGTAAAGACTCGGTTTGTGCCTCAAAAAATATACTCTCTTCCCTGTTGTGTGCATCTCTGACTCTGGATTGCTGAAAATTAAGTTCTTTGCACCCGAACTACGAATTTTAGCATATTTTTTTCTTTCGGATTAATGCAATCACAATATTATTTTGTTGATTTATTTACCATTTGTTGTTGAATTTATTTCTGTAGGAAAGGTACTAATTACCGAAGTGTAAAGGATAAGATTTTATTGTACTACCTGCGCTCAGCAGCTCAGTCTCTCCCCTCCTACTCCAGTTATCTTACGTTTTCTGTTATGCATTTCGCATTTCTTGGAATGGATAATAGATAACTACGTATTCGAAGTTGGGGATAATTAGGTTTTTATTTATTTAGTTTGGTTTTTGATTGGATAATATTTTGATTTGCTTTAAGAGTTCTGATCTTCCACTATAATTGTAATTTGACATTGCTACTATTTTTAATATAGATTTATGAACTAATATTCACACATTTGAAACTGATATGCAGACCATCATGAGGATCACCACACCCATGATCATGTTCATGATCCTGGTGTTTCTTCTGTCAGCATAGTTTGTGAAGGGAACTTAGATCTTGAAAAGGTAGGATCTATGTTTTGTCTTATTTCGCAATATATTTGATAATTTATTCTGTGTCTTCCATGTGGACCTGTTGCCTTTGAATGAGACAAGTACACATTTGAGGGCCAGTTGCATCCAGAGTCTTTGTCCAGGCATGTATGAAAGAAAACCTGACAAAGACTACGGATTTCGTTTTTATTTTTTCAGGCTAACATATGGCTTGGTACACTGTTGTTTGAATGAAGTGAGGACATATATCGTATGAAAGGTCTTCTATCAGTTCAAGGAATGAAAGAGAGATTTGTCTTCCAGGTGAGACACTTGCTGCTAATGGACATTGACATCTTTTTTATGTTAACGGATTTTTGGATCGTGTCTTTACTTTCTGATAATGAGGAAAGGGGATCGTATAACTTGTAAGGATTGCAAAGTTATACCAGGAGAGAGCGTGGCTAATCAACATCGCTTGTTGGTGATGGATGTACATATCAAAAGAGTAAGACAAAAGAACAAGACTTGGAAGTGCCCAAGGACTAGATGGTGGAATCTAAAAGAAGAAAAACAAGCCATTTTCAAAGAGAAGGTAATCACCCAATGTGTGTGGGATAGAGAGGGGGAAGCTAGCCAAATGTGGGATTCCATGGCTAGTTGTATCCGAAAAGTAGCAAAAGAGGTATTAGGAGAGTCCAAGGGCTTTGCCCCACACCAAAAGGAATCTTGGTGGTGGAATGAGGAGGTACAAACAAAGGTGAAGGCTAAGAAGGAATGTTGTAAAGCCTTATACAAGGAGATGACCGATGAAAATGGTGAAAGGTATAGAAAAGCGAAGCAAGAGGCGAAGAAAGCTGTTAGAGAAGCTAAGTTAGCGGCTTACGACGATATGTATAAACGACTAGATACCAAAGAAGGAGAGTTTGATATCTATAAACTATCTAGAGCAAGGGAAAAGAAGACAAGGGACCTAAACCAAGTGAGGTGCATCAAGGATGAGGATGGAAAGGTTCTTGCTACAGAGAACGCGGTTAAAGACAGATGGAGAGGTTATTTTCATAATCTTTTCAATGAAGGACATGAAATGAGTGCTTTTTTAGGGGAGTTGAGTAACTCAGAAGAGTGTAGAAACTACTCTTTTTATCGTCGAATCCGGAAGGAAGAAGTGGTTGTAGCTTTGAAGAAGATGAAGCATAAAAAAGCAATAGGCCCAGACGATATACCAATCGAAGTGTGGAAACTTTTGGGAGAGACAGGTATAACATGGCTCACTGACCTTTTCAATAGGATTTTGAAAACGAAGAAGATGCCAAATGAGTGGCGAACGAGCACTTTGGTGCCTATCTACAAGAATAAGGGCGACGTACAAAATTGCATGAACTATAGGGGTATTAAGCTAATGAGTCATACAATGAAGCTCTGGGAGAGAGTCATTGAGCATAGATTGAGGCAAGAGACACGGGTTTCGGACAACCAATTCGGGTTCATGCCAGGGCGCTCAACTATGGAGGCAATCTATCTCTTACGAAGATTGATGGAAAGATATAGAGATGGGAAAAAGGATTTACACATGGTCTTTATAGATTTGGAAAAAGCGTATGATAGGGTCCCAAGAGACATTCTTTGGAGGATTTTAGAGAAGAAAGGAGTACGAGTAGCATATATCCAAGCTATAAAGGATATGTATGAAGGAGCAAAGACTGCCGTAAGAACTCATGAAGGACAAACCGAAAGCTTTCCCATAACTGTAGGATTACATCAAGGTTCATCCTTAAGTCCTTACCTTTTTGCGTTGGTAATGGATGAGTTAACAGGACATATTCAAGATGATATTCCTTGGTGTATGCTTTTCGCAGACGATATAGTGTTGATAGATGAAACTCAGGAAGGGGTAAATGCAAAGCTTAACCTTTGGAGAGAAGTGTTGGAATCTAAAGGTCTTCGCCTAAGCCGAGCAAAGACAGAATATATGGAGTGCAAGTTCAGTGCAAATGGAGGCCAAAACGAGTTAGGGGTGAGGATCGGAGATCAAGAAATACCAAAGAGCGACCGTTTTCGTTACCTAGGCTCTATCTTGCAAAAGAACGGAGAATTAGATGGAGATCTCAACCATAGAATACAAGTTGGATGGATGAAGTGGAAGAGTGCATCCGGCGTGTTATGTGACCGCCGTATGCCACTGAAGCTCAAGGGAAAATTTTATAGGACGGCAATAAGGCCGGCGATGCTGTATGGCACAGAATGTTGGGCGGTGAAACATCAACACGTACACAAAATGGGTGTAGCGGAGATGAGGATGCTTCGTTGGATGTGTGGGCACACGAGAAAGGATAAGATTAGGAATGAGGATATCCGGGGTAAAGTAGGAGTAGCCGAAATTGAAGGAAAGATGAGAGAAAATCGGTTACGGTGGTTTGGACATGTGCAAAGAAGGCCTACTGACGCTCCGATTAGAAGATGCGACTATGGGACAGAGGTTCAGGGCCGAAGGGGTAGAGGAAGACCTAGGAAAACTTTGGAAGAGACTCTAAGAAAAGACTTAGAGTACTTGGATCTAACGAAGGACATGACACAGGATCGAGCACAATGGCGTTCTAAGATTCATATAGCCGATCCCACTCAGTGACTTGGATTTTCCAAGTCTCCAACCGAGAAGTTTTCCTCACTCGGAAAATTAAGGGAACACTACCCCAACCTACATGCTCCACTCAGAAAGCTTCAACATACAAGCTTCAACAAAAGAAAATTCAAAGAACTTAGCGAAGAAGGCTTTGGTGTATTTAACACAATACGTTGAAATGAAGGAAATCTTATTTATTGATATCCCCGATAAGCTACAAATATGTACATATACATGAGTCAAAATAAACACACAAGAGGGAGCCTTCACAAAGGTTGCTTAGGAGAAGTCTCAGCAGTCGGTAGAGCCCCAGAAAGAGAAGGCACCGGAGGGGGATCATTTGGAGCCTCAGTACTGGACAGAACCCTAGAAGGAGGAGGCATCAGAGGTTGATCATTTGGAGCTTCATTACGCGGTACAGCCCCAGATGACGAAGGCAATAAATGCCTTTGGAACAAACCCACAAATCTCTGATGATCAAGTAAAACCTGACCATCAGTTTCCTTCATCTGGTCAAGCTTCCTCTTCATGTTTGTAGCATAGTCATGTGCGAGCCGGTGCAACTGTTTATTCTCCTGTTTGAGACCTCTAATCTCCTGTTTGAGACTCATCACTTCAGCCGCCAATGATTCAACTTGGCGGGTTCGAGCAAATAGGCGTTGGGCCATATTAGACACAGAACCTGCACACTGAACACTGAGAGCCAGCGAATCCTTAACAGCTAACTCATCAGACCGTTTGGAAAGTAGTCTGTTATCTTTGGGAGTGAGAAGGTTCCTGGCCACCACCGCAGCGGTCATATCATTCTTCATCACGGAATCCCCAACGGTAAGAGGACCAGTAAGGGAGACGAAGGATGGGCGCCATATGTTGTCTGGAGAAGGCGGGGCTGCCTCTTCAACAAGGTTCAAGTCAAAACGACGGTCGGAGGGGCCATACATTTTCAAAGGTGTTGAAGAGAGAAGAGGTCGGACAAATCAAGATCTTAGAAGTGCAAGAATGAAGCTTCTACTGGTGGAGATTCAAGTGTGCTTTGGAACGTAATGCCAGCCCCTATAAAAATCTGCACTCGACGGAGCTTCAGAAATCGAAGAGGCGCCTGCTCAGAAATCGAAGAGGCGTTTGCTTTCTCAAAAGCTGGGCTGCTTAGAGATCACGAGGGTTGATCTCAGAAATCGAAGAGGCGTTTGCTTTCTCAAAAGTTGGGCTGCTCAAAGACCACGAAGGCTAATCTCAGAAATCGAAGAGGCGCTCGCTTTCTCAAAAGCTGGGCTCCCCAGAGACCACGAGGGCCGATCTCAGAAATCGAAGAGGCACCTACTTTTCCAGCCTTGTCAGCACCTGTCACACGCACACTCAGCTTTGCGGAAATTATGGGCATTCTGTCGAAGACTTCTGGGGAAGTAGAAAACACATGAATCTTACTGTTCAATCACCCACTTCCCACACGTAACAATAGCTCATGGGTACCACAGAAAACTTTGCCAAAGTTCTCTGCCAAAGTTGAGCACGTGAAGCTTGCAGGTCCCACTACATCGCTCTGACCAAGAAGGGTAAAAGAATAGCAAAGAAACAGCACTAACAAAGTTTAGACCTATAAATTTTGAAGGTCTAGCTACCATATTATTACCCACAAGGGTAAAGGAACAGTACCACTGCTGGATAATTGGAAAGTCCCTGTGTGTCAACCTCTGTGCTTCGTGGCAAGGTAGACTAGCAAACATGCCCAACCTTTACTCACATTCGAGAAAACACTCCCAATAAGATTGCTTGCTCCAAAAGCCAGACTCCCAACATGACTACTTTCTTAAAAATCGAAGAGAGGGTAAAGGAACAGTACCATTGCTGGATAATTGGAAAGTCCCTGTGTGTCAACCTCTGTGCTTCGTGGCAAGGTAGACTAGCAAACATGCCCAACCTTTACTCACATTCGAGAAAACACTCCCAACAAGATTGCTTGCTCCAAAATCGAAGAGGCACCGCCCTCCGAATCTCGAGAGCCAGACTCCCAACATGATTACTTTCTCAAAAATCGAAGAGACACTGCTCCCCGAATCTTCGAGAGCCAGACCCCCAGCATGATTGCTTTCTCAAAAATCGACGAGGCATCGTTCTTCGAATCAATCGAAGAGGCGCTCGCTTTCTCAAAAGCTGGGCTGCTCAGAGACCACGAGGCTCGATCTCAGAAATCGAAGAGGCACCTACTTTTCTAGCCTTGTCAGCACCTGTCACACGCACACTCAGCTTTGCAGAAATTATGGGCATTCTGTCGAAGACTTCTGGTGAAGTAGAAAGCACATGAATCTTACTGTTCAATCACCCACTTCCCACACGCAACAATAGCTCATGGGTACCACAGATAACTTTGCCAAAGTTCTCTGCCAAAGTTGAGCACGTGAAGCTTGCAGCTCCCACTAAATCGCTCTGACCAAGAAAGGTAAAAGAATAGCAAAGAAACAGCACTAACAAAGTTTAGACACATAAATTTTGAAGGTCTAGCTACCATATTATTACCCACAAGGGTAAAGGAACAGTACCACTGCTGGATAATTGGAAAGTCCCTGTGTGTCAACCTCTGTGCTTCGTGGCAAGGTAGACTAGCAAACATGCCCAACCTTTACTCACATTCGAGAAAACACTCCCAACAAGATTGCTTGCTCCAAAATCGAAGAGGCACCGTCCTCCGAATCTCGAGAGCCAGACTCCCAACATGACTACTTTCTCAAAATCGAAGAGAGGGTAAAGGAACAGTACCATTGCTGGATAATTGGAAAGTCCCTGTGTGTCAACCTTTGTGCTTCGTGGCAAGGTAGACTAGCAAACATGCCCAACCTTTACTCACATTCGAGACAACACTCCCAACAAGATTGCTTGCTCCAAAATCGAAGAGGCACCGCCCTTCGAATCTCGAGAGCCAGACTCCCAACATGATTACTTCCTCAAAAATCGAAGAGACACTGCTCTCCGAATCTCGAGAGCCAGACCCCCAGCATGATTGCTTTCTCAAAAATCGAAGAGGCATCGTTCTCCGAATCTCAAGAGCCAGATACCACAGACCACTTTTTCAAAGTGCTCTGACAGAGTTAAAACATGTGAAACTGGCAGCTCCCACTACCGTGATATGACCAAGCAGGGTAAAGGAATAGCATTACTACTTGTTAGGGAGACTCCTATATATGTCGACCTCCATCCCCAACGAACAGGCAGACCTGCAAAAATGCTCAACCCTTCATCATATATGAGAGGGCACTCCCAACGAAACCTTTCGAAATATTCAGCTTTCTTTCCCCCCGATAATACCTCTGCAAACAAGCTATACTAGAGCAAGAATATCTCATATCATCAGGGTTAAAAGCAAGAGTATCCCATATCATGCTTTTTCCCTGTCTTTTCCTTTGGCCTTGTTTTTACCTGCAAGACAAGGAGAAAGAGAGCAATCAGTCAGCACTTGGAATCAAGCTTCCAGCCAGGAACTGACTGCCTGGAACCGCTTACCTGATTACTTACCTGGCATTGCTCTCGAGTACTCATCTTCAACATCTTATGTTTCCAGGGAAGATTCCGCATCTGCTTGAGGAATAGATAGGGCAAGTGCGAAGGATACAAGGAAGCATGTGGAGACAAGCGTAACAGCACACGTGCCGATACATCCATTACTCTGTCAAAAGCAAAAGTATCCCATATCAGCAGGGTGGAACGTACTCTAGATTTGATGGACTTGTTTTGACCCTCAAATTCTTCAGTCGGCCTTATACTCTGGAGGAAACCAGAAAACCCTCCAGCTCAGTTCAAGAATAAGCCTGTGGAAAGTTACTTCTTCAAAAGCAAAAGTATCTCATATCATCTCTTCTCATTTTTCTTCTCTTTATCCTTCATGCTGCTGAAAGATGGGGAGAAGGTGAACAATCAGTTGGAGCTTTGATTGCTTACCTTGTCTGTCACCTCTTTCAGCAGACCCCCTAGCTCGGCGACTTGGGGGACTCCTACTACATGGTTTGTATCGTGCTTGACCAAGCCTGAAACTACAAGTAAGCTTCAAGTGAAATTGATACATTACCTTGTGCATCTCCACCAGTTAAAGATACCACCCCTGGATGGAGGAAGAGTACTTCCAGAGAAGATGCCACATCTACCTATGAGACAGATAAGGCAAGTCAAGACGACACCACACTCCGATACTTAGAAGTTTCGTGATTACGAGATCATTCTCCCACAATATTTCCTAATGTCATTTGTACTAAATCATTCACTTGTACTCACTAAAGGAGAGCTTGAACCTATGTACTTGTGTAAACCCTTCACAATTAATGAGAACTTTTCTATTCCGTGGACGTAGCCAATCTGGGTGAACCACGTACATCTTGTGTTTGCTTTCCTATCTCTATCCATTTATATACTTATCCACACTAATGACCGGAGCAATCTAGCGAAGATCACAAAAAGCGACCGTTTTCGCTACCTAGGATCTATCTTGCAAGAGAACGGAGAATTAGATGGAGATCTCAACCATAGAATACGAGCTGGATGGATGAAGTGTAAGAATGCATCCGGCGTGTTGTGTGACCGTCGTAGGCCACTGAAGCTCAAGGGAAAATTTTATAGGACGGCAATAAGGCCAGCGATGTTGTATGGCACAGAATGTTGGGCGGTGAAGCATCAACACGTACACAAAATGGGTGTAGCGGAGATGAGGATGCTTCGTGGGATGTGTGGGCACACGAGAAAGGATAAGATTGGGAATGAGGATATCCGAGGTAAAGTAGGAGTAGCCGAAATTGTAGGAAAGATGAGAGAAAATCGGCTCCGGTGATTTGGACATGTGCAAAGAAGGCCGAATGACGCTCCGGTTCGAAGATGTGACTACGGGACAGAGGTTCAGGGCCGAAGGGGTAGAGAAAGACCTAGGAAATCTTTGGAAGAGACTCTAAGAAAAGACTTAGAGTACTTGGATCTAACGGAGGATATGACACAAAACCGAGCGCAATGGCGTTCTAGGATTCATATAGCCGACCCCACTTAGTGGGAAAAGGCTTTGTTGTTGTTGTTGTTGTTGTTGTTGTTGTCTTTACTTTCTGATAAAGAAGTTCGATTTTAGCATATTTGTTTCTACGGATTAATGCAATCACAATATTATTTTGTTGATTTTTTCACATACGTTTATGGATCAAGGATTTTGGTGCTCTGAAAATGCCCACCCTGATATTTTTACACCAAGTGTATATGGCAACCCAGACATTCCAACTTGCTCAGGTACTTCAATCTTTTCATTTTTTGGTAATTTTTGCCCCTGTTTGGTTGCTGGGAAGGAGAGGGAAAATAAGAGAAATCATCAAAGTTGATATATATCATTTGTTTTTAGTACATTGATTTTTATTGTGAGAAATTATATGATTATTTTTTTATAATTACCTGTGGAATGGAAGAGTATTAGCTAAAACTCTCTCACTACTCAGTTGTATCTATAGTAAAAAATTGATGAGTAGATGGACTACAAACCTCAAATTCCCTCCGTCTGTATATTTGCAGTTGCTTTTCCTTATAAATCTTCTCTTGCAAAGAAATTCAAAGGCCTCTAATTGTATTCATGGACTATAAATGTAATTATACAACTCAAAGGCCTCTAATTGTATTCATGGATTATAAATGTAATTATACAATGTACATTATTATTTAAATATAAAAACCTATAATTTATATATAAAGTCAATTTAAACTCATTAAAATATACGATCTTTAAATACAAAAGTAAATTTGAAAGAAGTTTAAGTAATATATGAATGCTATATGTTTTATTATGTTCAAAATTGAAATTGGAATCATGCTATTCTTTGATATGAATGAAGTATGGTGTTCTCCTTCAAAAAATTGAAATTAGATCTCTCCATCCCCTTAATTTCATTTTCTATTAGCAAAGAACCGGGATACCAATGTACTAATGTGTATTGTTTCAATTTCTATGTTTACTAATCTTTTCCCAGGGAAATACTTCATTTAAGGAAAAGCCTGAAATAATGTTGTCGAAGTGCTATACTGAAGCTATCAGTTTGAACATGATGTGTGCAACTTAGATTGCAACCATACAACTGCTTACTTGGAGGTAATAGTCATTCTATTGCATGCATATCTTTAGAATCTTTATTTTTATTTTTATTTTTTATTTTTTATTTTTTTATAACTATTGATGAAAGCACTGCAGACCAAATCATGTTATATATGCTTATTGTAAACAGTTCTGTCTGTAAATTTGAAACCCAAATTAACATAATTTTTCCCCTATTTGACCATGCATTTATGAATGTTGGATTAAAATTTGTTTATTTTTGGGAAGAAATGAGACAGTTGGTTTGAGTTTTAGAAGCCTTTGTTTTTCTGCCTTTTATGGCAATGAAAAAAAGGGGGAAAACGTTGGTCTTAATTGTAATTTCCAAATTCTTTACGCTGTTAGTAGTTAAAATTAAGGGAATGGCTATTAATATAATTTTTGGTGTATTTCAAGCTTCTAATTCACAAACTGGGTGAAGGTCACAATAAGTATTAGTTACTATGAGAGTGTTGGACTATCGTCATTCTGGAACCAGGTTTAAGAGGGCCCTGACAATGACATTGAAACGGGTATACAACCCTCTTCTTTTCGTCTTTTAGTCTTTCGCTTACTCGAGCATATGCTGTCATTTAAAATTAGTGGTCCGGTTGATGTACCTGCAATATCAGTAGTTCCTATCTTTTTAATGGAGTGATTCCCTTTCTTGCACATGTAAAATCTTGATGTCTGCAAATGCACATATCACATAACTGTTAACACAAGTCTTGCTTCTTTCATTTGATTTTGCAAGGGTAAGCTCTTAATCTTTCCTCTATCATTTTGTAGTTCATCCTATTGTTGTAATTTAGAGCTATTTTAATGCTCTTAATCTGAAGCCTCCCGAACTTTATAATCTTTTTGTAATTATCTCAGACTGAAAATTAGACTACTAATAATTAGGAAATAACAGTCCTGTAACATCCAAAACAAAGCATAATAAGGAAAACCCATATTGAGAATGAATTATGTATTTGAGGCTCTATTTTGTCGACTTTGCCTATTACCCTGGAATCATAAGCTAGTAGTATTCCAATCACAGTTTTTCTTTTTACTTTTGATGTTGGAACCACAGAACGAAATATACGATTTTGGAAATCTTATTTTCGAAAGATAGCTAACGTAAAAGTGGTGGATTGCTTAGTAGTTGGACTTCCTTTTTAATTCATACCATACTTTATCTCTCTAATTTAGGTAGTTACAATAAATAAGAATCGATAAAAATGATTTTATTTTAAAAGCTACTTAAAAAGATAGTAATTAATGCTATAAAATTTTCCAAATGCTACTTATCATGTGTTCAATTTCAATTAAGATTTTGAGATATATCAATTAAGTTATATAAGTCTGTGGAATATGATGTGTTTTTAATTGATTTGTTTTAGAGATTTCAAGCAAAATTATGAGTGAAATTCAATTATCTCAAAATCTAAAAGAGGAGACGCGAGATTTGTGAATGCTTAAAATACTTTACGATATTTCTCAAATTCTCTCGATTTTTTCAAAATCAAATCCTAATTAGAAATACCTAAAGTATTATAAACTTTTATTAAAATCCTAATTGAATAGGCCTAGAGTTTTCAAAAATACTTAAAATAGTAATTGAAAATCGCTGTAGTATTATAAACTTTTCAAAAATCCTAATTAGAAATACCTGAAGTATTATAAACTTTTCAAAAATCCTAATTAAAATTGTTAGATTAGAAAGACAACGAATTTATTTTGTTTTACAGCAATAGAGGGGTTATCAGCACATGTTTCTTACCTGACCTGCTATGGGTTTGAAACAGTCATTCGCATAACTGTGGTCGAGTCACTCAGTGCATTTAATAATTTTATTTTCACCATTAAAATTACATTTTAAACGTGTATTTAATTTATATTTGCAACTTTCACATGGAGATGGGACCAGGGAGAGTAGAGCGTGTCGGTCCACGGCTTACAAAGCTCTGTGGGCAGTACTACATTGGGCTGGTCTTCTTTGCAAATAGGGAAGGTGCGTCTGCGACATATGATGAGGCAAAAGAAGTTAGAAGGTGCCTATTTTTGCCACGAAAGGGGAGGGTTTCAAGAAATTCACTGGAGGAGCTGAGGAGATATGGGTGTGTTGGCTTACTAAGTCTAACTTGGTGGCAATGGTCCCTTAGATTGATGATTGATGCAGCCTATTGGAACTGGTATTTACTTCTCAATGTTTGAGAATATATAGAGTTATTGAAAGTAGCTGACTTGGATATCTCACAACTATAGGATAGATATCCAACTCAGCTACTTTCAGTAACTCTCTACATATTCTCAAACATTGAGAAGTAAGTTCCGGTGGGGCTGCCTCAATCATCAATCTAAGGGACCATTGCCTCCAAGTTGGCCTTAGTAAGCCAACACACCCATATCTCCTCAGCTCCTCCAGTGAATTTCTTGAAACCCTCCCCTTTCGTGGCAAAAATAGGTATCTTCTGAACTTCTTTTGCCTCATCATATGTCCCAGACGCACCTTCCCTATTTGCAAAGAAGACCAGCTGTAGTACTGCCCACAGAGCTTTGTAAGCCGTGGACCGACACGCTCTACTCTCGTTGATCCCATCTCCATGTGAAAGTTGCAAATATAAATTAAATACACGTTTAAAATGTATTTTTAATGGTGAAAATAAAATTATTAAACTTACTCGAGCCAATTTTTAATGTCGTCCAGTTAGGCAACGCTCTGATGGCTATGGATGAGAATGAAGTCACTTTGAACCGTAGGGTTGTGCTGGTCCAAACTCGCACTGAGTGACTCGACCACAGTTATGCGAATGAGTGTTTCAAACCCATAGCAGGTCAGGTAAGAAACATGTGTTAATATTTCCATTAATTAATAAAATACTCATTGTCAATCAAAATTCTATGAAATTACTACTTTAATCATGTAATTAAAATAAAACATGAATAAGAAATATGGGGTAGAAATGTAATTTCACACAATCAAATTTTGCTGTTTTTTTTCAAAGTCACCTACATGTAATCCTAATATATCTCTAATTAAAATAAAAACTTCCCACTCCCACATTCTCTATCACTCTGTTTTGGCTTTTGGACAGGCAGCGCGGCGGGATGGAAGTTGATCTGGGGTTTTGGCTTTTGGGCTGCTGGAGCAAGGGATAGTAGGTTCAAACTCGGTACTTTGATTTTGTTTGTCCAATACTGTCTGTTTAGATCGCTTCACATCCTCTTCTCTATTTTACTTTTTTTCTTTTTTCTGGTGTATGAGAATTGGAATTATGAAATTCATTTTTTTGATTGTTAAACTAAATTAGATTGGGTTGTCTCAGTTATGAGATTCATACTAATAATTAGAATAATTATAATTATGTGTCGCAGAGACATGTATGGGTTGTCGACTATGACAGAAGGTGAACCAGCCTTTTCTCACTATGAGGTGTATGGTTCTGGAAAAACATTTGCTTCCCAAATATTAGAGGCGTGCTTGGAACCTTATCAGACTTTCGAAAAAAGAATAAAAGTATGTGAAATGGCATTGCTGGATACGGCAATTTGTGATCATGCACAAATGATTATTGAGAGGTAATTTTATTTACAGATCATTTCAATTGCCTTATATTTGTATGAAGTGTCTAATCAGGTAATTGTTTGCAGTTTGTTTTCTTGGCTTCAATCACTTATTTAAACAACTGACTTATTTAAACAACTGTGATCGAGTCGTATGGTGCAAGCTTTGATGATTTGGAACCACGAATGAGTCATGTTGATCTATAACATTTTTGGGAGTGTTGTCCCAGACAACGACATAAAAAAGCGGCTGGAGCGAGTAATAATTTTATTTTGCCATTAAACAATCTTTTTTTTTTCTTTTTGTGAGAAGAGCCATTAAGCAATCTATATTTAATTATATTTGAGGTTTTGGCAGGGGTATTAAAAGAGTCTTACCAAGCTATGTGGGGGCATACTACATCCGATTGGTCATTTTTGCAAGTGAGGAAGGTGTTTGTCAAACTTTAGATAGAGGAGAAGATGTCCCAAAAGACTATTTTTGCAATGCAGGGGAAAAGTGTCGAAGAAGTTTTTTCGCAGGAGCCAATGAAATCTGGATGTGTTAACCAAGGAAGAAAAACTTGGATGCATTGGTCCCATAGATCCGTTGACATTTTAGTATTATTCAATTTCTGATAGCTGAGTTTCATGTCCTCTGTGATGGTAAAATAACACAGATTCTCCAAAATTTCAGACATGATACATTTTGCTGTAAAACAATTACTGGTTCGAGTTTTTAGTTTTTTCAGTCACGATAACTCAAATTTGGAGAACCAGTAATTATTTTACAACAAGGGGTATCATGACTGAAATTTCGGAGAATCTGTGTCATTTTACTGTCAAATAGGTCATGAGACTCAGCTATTAGAAATTAAACGATACTAAAGTGTCAACGGATCTGTGGGACCAATGCATCCAAGTTTTCCTTCCTTAGGTAACACATCCAGATTTCCTTAGCTGCTACAAAAAACTTCTTCAACCCTTTCCCTTGCAATGCAAAAATAGGCTTTTGCATCTCTTGTACAAATCTTCTCCTCTGTCTAAAGTCTAACGAGCACCTTCCTCACTTGCAAAAATGACCAATCGAGTGTAGTATGCCCCATGTAGCTTGGTAAGACATGAACTGACAAACTTCACTTCTGCTCTTTTAATACCCTACCAAAACCCCAAATATAATTAAATACAGATTGCTTAATGGTTCTTCTAAAAAAAAAAAGATTGTTTAATGGCGAAATAAAACTATTACTCACTGCAGCCGCTTTTTTATGTCGTTGGCTGGGACAACACTCCCAAAAATGTTATATATCAGCATGACTCTGCATCTCTGGCAGTTGTGGTTCCAATCATCAAAGCTCACACTATACAACTCGATCACAGTTGCTTCAATAAGTGATTGAAGCCAAGAAAACAAACTGTAAACAATTACCTTATGAGACACTTCATACAAATATAAGGCAATTGGAATGATCTGTAAATAAAATTACCTCTCAAGAATCCTCTGTGATGGGTCCCAAATTGCCGCATCTATCAATGCCATTTTGCATACTTTTATTCTTTCTTCGAAAGTCTGATAAGGTTCCAAGCACGCCTCTAATATTTGGGAAGCAAATGTTTTTCCAGAACCATACACCTCATAGTGAGAAACATAGGAGGCTGGTTCACCTTCTATCATAGTCGACAACCCATACCTGTCTCTGCGACACATAATTATTCTAATTATTAGTATGAATTTCATAACTAAGACAACCCAATCTAATTTAGTTTAACACAGAGATCAAAAAAATGAATTTCATAACTAAGACAACCCAATCTAAATTAGATTAGGTTGTCTTAGTTATGAAATTCATACTAATAATTAGAATAATTATAACTATGTGTCAATCAAACAAATTATTATCTGTGTTAGGCTAAGCCTGTAACTCAAATTAATGTGGCACGTTTTCATCTTAATTTGTGCCAAAGAATGACCCAATGAGTTCATTAGATTATTTTTACTTTTATTTATTTATGCATAACATTTTTTCTAAGAGCAATTCTAGCCCTAAAAATGCATTGACAGTCAGCCTATTTAATCCATTCAAATGAATAGTAAAGGATCCAATAAACAGTAATTGACCAAATGCATTTCCACCTTTAAAATATGCGCTGGCACAATCTGTAGTCAATTTGTATTAAAATATTATTATTATTTTTTTTAATAAAATAATTTAGTTTTAATTTCGGATAGGATTTTTAACCAATCTTATCATGTCACGTGTCATTATCCGAAAGTACTATTTTGTGGATAGATTTCCGATAAGATTTTAAATCAATTCTGACACGTCACTTGTCACTATCTAGTTACAATGATTTAGTCAAGATTTCAATAAGATTTTCAACTAATCACGTAGTGCCACGTGGCATTACCCACAACCTCATCATTTTTTTTTGTTTATATAAACCTTACATTCATACTAATTCATACACCAAACTCAAAATGATGAATATATTTTCATCGTCCGTCATACTCGTGTTTCAAGCAAACCGAAAAAACTTTTCCTAGTGTATGGTAAGTGCATTTGATTTTTTTATTTCTTCCTTTACAAACTTTACGTTTGTCTTATGCATTCTCAGTTTTATATGAATTTTCATTTCTCTTTATATTTCAAGAGTTTCGAGGCGAGCTTTCAAATTGTTTCAAGAGTTTAACGACTTGAGTGCAAGTTTATATGATCTTTTGTATTGCAAGTATTCGTATTGTATCAGTAAGTACTTTTAGGTGTTGTTTAACGGATGAGACTTAAGTCCTAAGAAATTTACTTTTACATACTAATAATTGTCAATAAGACCAAATATATTCAAGGTCGGAATATTAATTTAAGATGAATTAAAATAGTTTTCCCTCAATGTTTACACTCTAAACATTGGCATGCTTGACAAAATCTAACTAAAGTTAGTAGCTATTTTAAGTGAATTTGCTCAACTAGCCGATGATAACAAGTTCCACGGGTACCATGTTGCTGTCCTCGTGCCATGAAAGTTCTCCTCCAATCCAAGAGGTAAGTTAGTCGTGAATCGTGATAGTGTAAAGATGAAATAAAATATTTATCAAAGGTTGCCAAGAACAAGGATTTATTTTTAGCTGTATAACTTTTTCAGAGTCTACATCTTGTAAATTGACATGCTCCACTACATCATAATAACATGACTTATTAGTATGGAGAGAAATTTTGCTCAACTATCCGAGAGGTAAGTTTGCTGTGACAGTGCCCCTCTTCGTTTCTGCAATTTTTATTATTTATTTTGTAAACACAATTGCTACGATGCCACTTATAATGTCTATAACATTTATTTTAGGATTCTTGCACTTGTTTTTTAGTTACTTCAGACCACGTAAAACCCTTTTGAAGTGTTTAACGTTGGAATTTAGGGTACTTAGGCATTGCCTTGCCAATAAGTTGAATGTTTTTTGTGTTTTGATGCGCAGGAGGGCATCGCTCATAACGCATTGACATGAAACCTTGTTTGAAAAGAAAACAAAAACTTCAATACATGTGAATTTTAAAGTTACCTTTTGAAATTCTTGTTGCAAGTATCACAAGATACAACGGACAAGTATCCAACAAAATTTTGCTGGTTCGAGTTTACTAAATCTTTGCAGCATGGTGTGAATTTTGCTAGTGGATACATGGTCGCTGTATCTCGTAATACTTACAACAAAGTTTGCAAGAGGTAACTTTAAAATTCCCATTGAAGTTTTTGTTTTCTTTACTAACTGATATGATGAATTTAAAAGTGGACCACATAGTTTCTATGTTTTTTTTCCTTTGGGAAACTGCATAAGGACATTGGTAAAAAAAAACTTAAATGTGTGAAAAGCTTGTTATGAATAGTTATGCAAGGGGAAGTGGGGGTTGTAAGCTATCTTTCGAAAATAAGATTTCCAAAATCGTATCTTTCGTTTGCAGGTTTTACTTCTGTGGTTCCAACATCAAAAGTAAAAGGAACAAATGTGATTGGAATCCTCGAATGTCATGGAATACTATTAGTTTATGATTCCAAGGTAACAGGCAAAGTCGATAAAAAAGAGCCTCAAATACGTAATTCTCGATATGATTTTTCCTTACTATTCTTCTCTTTTTGTTTTGGATGTTGCAGAACTGTTATTTCCTACTTATCACTAGTCTAATTTTCAGTCTCAGATAATTACAAAAAGTTTATAAATTTCGGGAGGCTCCAGATTGCTATCATTGGTGCTGTTGAGAACCGCAAAATCTGCCAGGTGATAAGCAGGATCATCGTGTCTTGAGAAGTGAGTCACTTCCAGGATCTGAATTAATTGAACTTCCCAAGACACGATATCCTGCTTATCACCTGGCAGATTTTGAGGTTCTCAACTTCACCAATGATAGCAATCTCGACCCTCCCAAACTTTATAACCTTTTTGTAATTATCTGAGATTGGAAATTAGAATAGTGATAAGTAGGAAATAACAGTCCTGCAATATCCAAAACAAAAAGATGAGAATAATAAGGAAAAACCATATCGGGAATTACGTATTCGAGGCTCTTTTTTGTCGACTTGGCCTGTTACCCTGGAATCATAAGCTAATAGTATTCATGATGGATTCCAATCACAGTTGTTCCTTTTACTTTCGATGTTGGAACCACAAAAGAAAAATCTGCAAACGAAAGATTCTATTTTGGAAATCTTACAACTCCACTACCCTTTGCATAATACTATTCATAACAAGCTTTTCACACATTTAGGTTTTTTACCATGTATCTCGTGGTACTTACAATAAGAATTGCAAGCGCGTTGCCCTTTGAGGCAGTCAAGGTGGTCAGATCTGAAGGTGCTTCGAGAGGAAGACCTCTTCCGCTGTTGTCTCAACCTAAGCCAACAAATGGGTAAATTACTAAATTATTTGGATTTGCCTGATATAATATTGTTGATTTAGTCATTGTTGTACTGCTACTGGTGAAATTTTTTTCGTCGTTTGACATCTTCAATTACAGATTTGATTCTATGTGATTTTGCATTCTGAAAGCCTAGAATATAACTTGAAATTGAAGAATTACTTGTAAAAAAATTTCGTTGTTTGACATCTTCAATTACAGATTTGATTTTGTGTGATTTTGCATTCTGAAAGTCTAGAATCCAACTTGAAATTGAAGAATTACTTGAACAGTTTCTGTTCATTTTATATTGCAAAGTTCTGATTTGATGTGTGCAATTGCATTGTGCAACCCTAGATTTTGGGGATAATCAATTGTTTGTTTCTTCTACATTTTGAGAGTGTTGTTCTTGTTGCTGTGTGTCATGATGGTTTCTGCCAGTCATTTAGTCTAAACTTAGTCACCGATTTCATCTTGATTCCCAGGTGTTTCTAACACCGTCACTGTAAAATTGGATGAAACTATGTGACTTGGAAATTTCAGCTTCACTCCAACTATGTGAAAATCTTTTGAGTGTATCATATGAAGTTTGTAAAACTAACAGGGCATAAATATTCTTTGTAAAATGATGTATTACTTCATTATGAAGAAATTGAAACATTGCATAAGTTACTCACTCTCACCACCTTCTCTCTCTAGATTTTCTCCTGATTCTTATACTTTGATCGATCTATAGTTCTTATCAAGTTGTACTGCATCATCATTGTAATGTTTATGATCACCCACATATACATGTTTTGTTGCTTCAAACAAAATTGTCGTCGTTAAGATTAACATGTGAATATTTTTCAATGCAGGTTTTACAAGGATATTGTTCCACACTGGGGACGTTAAATTCATGTAAGTTGGAAAGATTTGAATCCCTGACTGTTTGTATCTTGATAGCCATGGAATTATCATCGGATATTTCGAGAGGAAGCGTGTTGCCCTTTGCCATGGCTATCTTCTCGAAATCTCTCCTCCGATCCTCCCTCCGGCAATGCAAGCACGTTGCCCTTTGCCCCTTTGAGGCAGTCAAGGTGGTCAGATCAGATCTAAAGGTGCTTCGTGAGGAAGACCTCTTCCGCTGATGTCTCAACCTAAGCCATTAAATTATTTGAATTTTGCTGATATAATATTGTTGATTTAGTCATTGTTGTACTGCTACTTGTGAAATTTTTTCGTTGTTTGACATCTTCAATTACAGATTTGATTCTGTATGATTTTGCATTCTGAAAGCTTAGAATCCAACTTGAAATTGAAGAATTACTTGAACAGTTTCTGTTCATTTTATATTGCGAAGTTCAGATTTGATGTGTGCAGTTGCATTGTTTCCCTTGTTACTTGACACATAACATATTCAAATTACTAGGTAATAGATATTAACTCGCTTTGCTAAGGTGTGACGTGTAAGCTGACATAACCGTCTGTTAAATCACTTCTAGGTTCTTTTGTTGACAAAACGTCACCTTCATGCCTAGGCCTGAAAAATAAAAATAAAAATTTCTTGGCATTTTTAACATGTATGGTTTGTTGTCTTGTGGAATAAAAAAGAATAGAATTTTAACGAAAAGTTTTAGGTGCTGTTCGATTTAACGAAAAATCACATTTTTTATACTAAAAAGTCAATCATGGTACTATTTATTTTATCTTTTATTTTGTACTTATGGTTAAAATTTAAAGTTTTTTAGTAATTTTCATTATGTTTTTTCCTAAAAAGAAAGTGAATAAGCGGGTTGGTGCTAATATGAGAAATTATTGGCTTTCCCATATTTGGGAAAAGATTTCCAGGCTTATGAGGAAATAGGGAGGATGGAAATGCAGCCCTCCATCCACAGTTAGGGGCTACAAGCATGAATACCCGCGTTTTGCTGTGGGTTTTAAGAACACCGTTTAAGACAATACTATTTAACATAAAATAAGTTTTATATATCAATATTTACATGTCTGTTGTTTAAGAAGGTAAATTAGCAACATATTACCGTGATAAAAAAAATTAGCAGCATTAAACTGCTCATTATTCAAAATATTTAGATAGACTATGACCATGTTATTGAATCTAGATTTTCCTACTTCACTGTTTCCAGCTCATCTTCATCTTCATTATGTAGAGGTTTAAGGTTTCAGCTAGTTCCTACAAATTTTGAAAAAAAAAAGGAGTTGTTAGTTCGTACATATAAGAAAACAAAAGGGGAACATAAGTAAAACTGAGATATAGTTCATTTGTGATCCTGAAGGTGCAAATGAGATTTTTGTTTCCCTCTATTTTCATCTGCTCTATCAGATGCAAAAAAAACTAAAATGAGTGCATTCAAACCAACCCATTTTTCGCACTTCAGTCCTATATCAAATATATCTCAGTGATACTAATTTGACAGTAGGGGAGTTCAAATAAATCACTTGTAGCAACAAAAACAGTCAAAAAACAAATGTGTATGTAGAAATTAAAATAGTAAATAAGGTATCATTATGACGAAGATGTAATAATTTGCTGTGATTAATTTCACAAAGAAACCATATATAAAGGAATCCTGTGCAAACAATGCAACATTAGAGTGTTAAAAAGCGATTGAGGATTATATGAAGTATGAGAGCAACAACATACAAATGAATAACATGTAAAGTTAAAATAGAGAAGACATTGTTGTACAATGTTGTATTGGAGGAGGGCATACATATGTAGAATAATATATAAGGTAAGCTGGAAATGGAATTTGTTATTCTAGAAAAAAAAAAAAAAAGATTTTGCAATTTTCTCTTATGGATTTTCTCTGTATTCGCATTTTGAAATAGGGAGCACTTAGTGTGGATGGTTTGTTAAATTTAACTCAAAACAGTACAACATATAAGTAAACAAATGGGGGACACATAACCAAAAGCTAAGATGGAGTTTTCTTATGATAATGAGGGAGCATATATAATCCGTTTTTTGCTCTTTTTTCATTTGCTCTATCAGATACAATGTGTGACAAAAAGAGTGCATTTAAATTAGAAAGAGTTGCGTTAGGCATAATTGGACAAAGAAAAACTCTTTATAGCAACAAAAACGAAAAACTGCTTTATAATTGGACAAAGAGAGAGGAATATAAGAAGAAACAAAGAAAAGGCCCTTTAAATTTTGGCAAAGACATTTTTAGCAAGTGAACAAAAAAAAAAAAAAAAAAAACAGAGGCATTTCCAAACAGAAACTCAATATCAATATGCAGCGAAAAGAAGATAATGATTGAGCAAGGAAAAAAACAAAAAAAAAAAATAAACTTGAGCAACGACGTAGAATTCTTTTGAATGCAATACTTTCCTTTCAAATGAAAACTTTTAGGAAAATAAAAAACCAAATGAAATAGCATGGCAGAAAAATTGAGGGGGAAAATAAATTAAAAAAAAAGTAAATAAAAAAACAAAGAGGACGAATGATGTTGTCCAATGTACTTAATTTCTCTCGAGTATAAAGACAGCTTACATATTTATTGACCATATGAGATCAGTAGTTGATATAATTAGTTCAGTCGCAAAGGAACCCAATTCAACGCTTAAAGCTTAAACCTAGCTAATCACTGCATTGAAATGACAAAGAAAATGCTTATTATATCCATCTTTCTATCATTCATTAGATAGATGTGTTTGAATGTCACTGATACCAATGATAGATTTCATTACTCTGCACATATAAATTGTTCAGCCAAAACAATTGTTCATAAAAAACTAAAGCATCCAAATGCATTAAATGAAGATATATCTATATCTAAAGAGGAAGGCATATCATAAGCTTCAGGAATATGTAAAGAGAAATGTAAGTATATGAATTAAAAAAAAAATTGAAATTGAAATTCTTATTTCTAAAGAAATTGAAGACAAAATAAAATTAGATTATAAATTAAACGTATAATAAAAGTAGATTCAACACTACTCTCTCAGTAGGAACTAAATTAGAGCAAAAACTTCCGGTCTTTATAAATGTGAGGTTTTTCAGTAAGTGTGTTTTGTAAAAAGGTTTTAATCTTTCTTCGAAATATAACTTTCTCAATTATGCAAGCTTTGAATGAAAGAAAAAAACCATTGTAATGTTGGTGTTTTGTGTATCTGTTTCAATATGTGTTGCAGAGATTTGATTCAAATTGGTGGATTTGGGTAAGAAACTAAGAAACCCTAACACTTCTTTCGGTTTTAAGAGTTGAAATGGACATGCATGTGTCTCTTTGTGAGATATAAGGGATTGAGGAATTTTGAGAGTGGTGGCTAGCTAAGGAAATAGTGAAGGAATAATTTTTTTTGTTTTGGGATCTAGAGTTTACTACAAAGTTGATTTCTCTTGATTTTTTGTTATTTTATTATCTTTTGTTCATGTATTTGAATGCATTTTTTTTAATTTCTGCCTATTTATCTAAACCCCTATTCAGTTTGTTGGAATTCATCAAAGAGTATTGGGTCTAATCATATCCTTTTAATTTGGTAGGGTTTCTTTCCTCTATATAATTTTGATTGGTATTCATAGATTTTCATCATAAATTATTGTATTCTTTTGCAAAGAAGTTCATTTTTGACACTTATGTAAACTTTAACACCACTTCACCAGATAACTCAATGGGTAAATTACACAAAACTACCTCAATTATGGGTCGAACGACACTATCATACCTCATCTTTTTAAAATGACAATGTCATACCTCATCTTACAAATTTGTTCCAATGTCAGATATCAGTAATTTTTTTTGTTAATTTTTCTGTTAATTGCTGACGTGGCTAGAGGCGAGGCCCACTCACTAATTCAACTGGATTAAAAAATAATTAAATATTAAAAAATTAAAATTAAATTATTATTTTTATATAAAATTGTGGGATTCACCTCTACAAATCCTTCCCCACCCGTCCCCCCCAACCTACCTCCACCACTTTTTCTCTCTCCTCTCTCTCTTTCTTTCTCTCTCTCGCCTTTCTCTTTTCTCTTTCCCTGCAACCTGCATCCCTAAAATCCCAAAACCCAGAAACCCTTCCCACCTTCCCCCACAACCTTCCTCCACCACCCACCCTCTTCGATTCCAAGGAGGCCGACGATGGCTTCATACCCCTTCTCCCCACCCGAGCCCACCCCCAAATAAGAGAAACTCCTTCTCTATCTCTAATCCCTAGCTCCAAATCAGAAACACGCCATATCTCTCTCTAATCCTTGCACCATCTGGACAAGAAGGGTGAGGTCGAAGTCGAACAAGGCCGCATTCTCGAGATTTGGGAGGTTTGATGAGATTTTAGGTTTTGAGATTTGTAATGGGTTTTGGGATTTTGGGGATGCATGTTGCCCAGAGAGAGAGAAGAGAGAGAGAGGCGAGAGAGCGAGATGAGAGAGAGAGGGTGGGTGGTGGAGGAAGGTTGGGGGGGACGGGTGGGAAGGGTTTCTGGGTTTTGGGATTTTAGGGATGCAGGTTGCAGGGAGAGAGAAGAGAGATAGGCGAGAGAGAGAGGGAGAGGGGGTGGTGGAGGTAGGTTAGGGGGACGGGTGGGGAAGGATTTGTAGAGGTGGATCCCACAATTTTATATAAAAAAGATAATTTATTTATAATTTTTAATATTTAATTATTTTTTAATCCAGTTGGATTAGTGAGTGGGCCCTGTCTCTAACCACGTCAGCACTTAACATATAAATTAACAGAAAAACCGACGGAGGTTTGACATTGGAACAAATTCGTAAGATGAGGTATGAAATTGTCATTTTAAAAAGATGAGGCATGATAATGTCGTTTGATCCATAATTGAGGTAGTTTTGTGTAATTTACCCTAACTCGATTTCAATTAGAGAAAGAGGAAGAGAAGAACTGGATTCATATTTGAGGATTTGGCATGACTTTGTCTGAAAGAATTACTGAAAAAGAAGAGTTCAACAATGAATACTTTGAGGTTTGTGAGTCTATGTTTTAGGTAAATTGGAGATTTTGAATTAAGTTCGCTCAATATATTCTCATTTCCTTTTTGCTTTTGTTTCCCCCCTGCTTTCCCCTTGTAGTCTTTGCTCATGCAGTTCCGACTTTTCTACGAGGGTTGTGCTATGAAGGGAACCTTTCTGGTCAATAAAAAGGTATCATTTCTTTCTTACCTGAGTTCAAATATGAGTTCAAATCCTATTTCTGAGCATTTGTTTCGTCGGTAATCAAGTAAAGCTCAAATATTTCCTACATGTCTTAATTTTGGATTAGTCTTTATATCTACACACTTACATCGAACAAATATTCACTGGTCCCTAAACCCTAAACCCTAAATCATTAAGCCAAGCAAAAATGAATATTAAAACTTAACATTGGGAGAATACTAGGAGTTTTTTTTTATTTTTTAATTTTTTTAATTTTTTTTATTTGCCAATACTAGGAGCCTCAAAACCAAGTAGTGTTATATTTGAATAAATTTTTAGTTGATCGACTGAAAGTAAAAATCATATTTTTTTGGCAAGTACACACACGAACTTACACGCCTAAATACTCATAGCACAAACGAATGATGGACTCAGATAAACACCCACAAATACATATACTACACACAGATACTATAATGGTTTCTTTTCAGAATGCTTATCAAGACCTTTGACTCTGTTGGTTCTATTGTTGAAGTTAGAAAAACTCATGTGTTACTTTTACAGCAGACTAGAACATTGATGGAAGCAGCCTTGGGCGAATATGCAACTTAAGGAAAATAGTTTGAAGACTGTAAGGAGCTGTAACTTATAAAGAATTTGGTTCAAATGCTCTCTTCGAGCTCCCCCACTTGCAAGGCATCTGTAAAATCAGGGGATATACTCAATTAATTTAATTTTTTTTTATATATCTCAAGCCTCTGATCATTTTCCTGCATCAATGCTTTGTTTAGTTCATTGAAATTTTGAGGGGTGAATTTTGACCTTTTGACCCCATTTGTGATGATCAAGTGCATAATTGTGTTTGATCTATGTGGGAACCAAGGAACTCAGTTCCCTTTCATGCTTTGAATTCACTCTCAGTCTGCAGATTATATAATCATTTGGGCATAGTTGCTTTATGTTCCCCTCTTCCGTCTCTAGGGTGTAGCTTCTGTCTGGTTATATGGGATTAGATTTGTGTTATTAATGTCAAATATTTTGAGTTAAACATGATTATATTTCTTGGCGTAAGCTTTGGTCTTTCTTCCTTCATTTCTCAAAAGAGGTTAATTTTTGCATTTTGTAGACACAAAGGGGTTTTCATTGACATGTCTAGCGTGATGAAATCACGTTTTTTGGATTATGGTGCTTATTTTGATTCTTATGTGTAACTATGGGTGATATAACATTATAGGCTTGAGGTATAGTGCGTTATGTAGTCTTTTCCTTCAAGGATAACTAAGTGCCTCATAATAGATGTATCCCTTGGTTTGTCATTTTGTTACTCGATTACTGAGGTTTATATTTTGGTGCCCTATGCTTGGTTCTACAGTCAATTTTTGCCATGATTTTAGAAACATTTCTCTATCTTTGAAGTTTTGAAGTATTGTTCAACATATGTTTGTTAATTTTAGGAGTAATTAGGTTTTCATCCTTATTTTTACTACTCTATTGATTAAAACCTTATTACTTTTCAATTTTTGATCAAGGTCCTTTGTATTAATAATATCATTAATTATTTCAATAATAAAATATTTTTTATTTCTAAATATATTCATTTAATATTAAAAATGTTACAATTAGTATATTTATATTTATGGCTAAATTTTTTATCATATATTTTTATTTTTAGTTTGTACCCATTTTTAATTTGCAACCCTTTTTTAATTTGTACCAATTTTCCTTTCAGTTTTAATTTGTACCCATATATTAATTTCTTTTTGTGCCCATATTTTTTTAAAGTTTTATTTGTATTGTACCCATATTTTTTTATTTATTTGTACCCATTTTTATTTTTGCTAAATGTACCCATTTTGAAGAATGTACCCATGTTTTGATACAATAATTTTTTGGTTATTTTTTATGAATGTACCCATGTTTACACACACACACACACACACAATAGTATATTTATATTTTAATATTTTTAATCCCACAAATTATGGTTTTTTATTTAAAATCTCATTACTATAAACAACTATAAATTTTAATTTTTAATTTAAAAAATATAGTAACGTACATAGAAATAAATCATCAATTAATTTCAGGGACTTGGATCAAAAATTGAAAACCAACAAGGTTTCAGTCAAAGACTGTTCATAACTAGGGACCGCATCCAAAGTCTCCCTTAATTTTATTTGTTTTTTTGTTTGTTGGGGTTTCTTGCAGCCAGACCAATGATAGATTTCGGATGAGCAAAGGCTGTTGAAACTATAAATTCATCTCTAACATGTGCCAAAGAAGTCCCAGCAAAGGCTGGTTATTGTTTTAAAACATAATTTACATGTTATTAATTTTTCTTGAGCATTAAATAACAAAGAACTAGCTGACCACACTTAGTGGGAAAAGGCTTTGTTGTTGTTGTTATTGTTGTATTAAATAACAAAGAACACGAGTAAATTGGACGAATACGTAAAATAATCACTGATGAGTACCTAAGTATTATACTCAGTTCAGTTATTGCATCCGCTATATTTCTTCCATAAACATGAATTGCATGTGAGGACAGAATATGAGGTTTAATTCCCCTCTCCTCCAATATTGCTTGGGTAAAAACCATATAAGCTTGGAAAAAACCAGCAGCCACGACCAAGCTCCCCTCGATCTCTCTTCCTTCACTTTACTCTTCTTATTGGGTCGATGACTCTTGAAATCAAGTCTACTGAATGGGAAGGACCTTGCTTTCCAAAATCAAACTCGACCAAAACCAGCAAGTGCGTCGCATTGATGCTACATTGACGTACCGGGTGTTGGTTAGCCCTTGTCGATATTAAATTGCTTTGGATGCTCTGCTGGTCAAAAAGATGAAATCAGTAGATGGAGCAATAAAGTTAAATTTGTACAGAAAGCGCCTAAGGCCCCGGGGTGGAGGGGCTATTTCCTACTGTTTGCTGGCCACTACCATAAAGCGCGTGGTAGCATTATCAATTATATTTTTTTTAAGCATGTGAAAGTGACTAATCCTTGTCTCTCCAAATTTTCAATTTTTGTACCCTGGAGAATTTAAGGTGTGAATGTGATCTGCTTTAGAAGGACTCGGCTGAATGTGTCCTTCACTAGCACCAGGCAACTTCCCGGCATCAGGAGGAGCTGGATTCATTCTTAATTTCACCTTTCTTTCTTTCTTAATTTCACACTAAGGGGATGCGGGGGAGTATGAACTCAAAACATAGTGAGTTGAAGAGAAATTTCTTAACCATAAGGGTAATCCACCACTTGTTTTTCTCGTAATCAGGCTAAACCTTAGTTCACCGAAGCCAATTTGGGAGGTATGCTTTTTCCTATATCAAGATTCACTCATTCATTTTCAAATGTTTTAGTTTGCTTTTATCCTTAATTGAAGAGTCGTGTATAGCTACTGTGATATTTTGGATTAATAATGAATGAACAAGTACGTAATCTGAGTGCTACAGCGACCCACCAGGTGTAGGTTAGCTGTCTTTGTTAAGATTAAGTTTCATTGGATGATCTGCTGATCAAAGATGAAACTAGTGGATGGAAGAAAAAAGTAATGATAGGGAGACTAAATTTGCAAACAAAATAATGTGTCACCAATAAAAAAATGCACGTTAATCTACACATAAGTAGTAATCCAATCATCAACTTCTATGTCATTTAGTTTATAAAATTTAATCTATAAATTTAGTTTTCTAGCATTATATATAAAAAAAAAATTATGTAGGGATGACTTGTGAGTTGTGACTTGTAAGCTTTAATGAAAGTTGTGAACTCATGAGGATGTGCCCTTTTTTTGTCTTTCTTCTTTTGTGTGAACGCATTGAATTTTTATTCGGGAAAAGTAAGGTGCTTGAGTTGGGTAATTTCATATCTCCTTTTTTGTATTCGACATCTTCATAAGATTGTCCGGAGCATATAGAACTTTTGTAACTTTGTGTAAGTAAGGTCAACTAGTACAATTGTTGAACTTAAACTGATCTAGTCTCAGCGGGCAACTACTCTCTCCTCCCTTGCTTGCTTTTCATTCCCAATTTCTACCTCTGTATGTCTTTTGCTTAGTTTAGTGCCTAGATAGATAGAGAGAGAGATGCTGGATCATGCCTTACTTGGGCCAGGGCACATAATTTCAGGCAGAGTTATGGACTCTCTTATGACCTTTCAATAGCCTTGAAAATAGAGGTGGCAAACTAACCTATTGAATTATTAATGAATAACTATTAAGACCCCGTTTAGTTTGATTTTTATCATAACATGGTGGTGAACTTGGTAGTTTTAATGATTGTGTAATACCTTATAGTGATATCAAACTAAATGAGTCAAAGACTCTTAATACTTTTTCATTAATAGTCCAACGATTTGATTTGTCACATGAACTCGGAAAGACAAATATTATTCAATCTCCATTGATGAACAACTATATACTTTTACTTAAAAAAAAAGATAACTAGTGGCAAGTTACGATTACTCATTTGACTTGGAGAGGCTATGAGAATTTTATCCTACCCTCTATGATTTTGTAATGTAAAATTCACTTTTTTTTTCTTCTGAAATTATAAAAATATCGTCAATCAAAATTACTTAGAAATTTCTTGAAAGAAAATAGTGACTAACTGGAAAATTTAAAACCGTGTACGCAAAGTGCGCAAGGGAGGCCCCATCCCTGTCCCTTTTTTATACTTTTGTAACTGTTCATCTCTTAATCATAGGGGTGGGCACTTGGAATCGAAAACCGAAACCGAAACACAAATCGAATCAAACCGCACCAAACGGTTTGGTTTTGCAGTTTTGAAACGTTTCGGTTTCAAAACCGAACCGCGGCACACAATGATGTAGCTACAGGCCCATTCCTCATTTCTCATCTTTATCATCTTCTTTTCGAAATGACTCAAGGCGAGCCATTTGAGACCAACCTGAATGGGCCTATCTGGATGATACAAACCTGGCTTCAATGGTACTTCCCAGAGTTTCGGGCTACCAATTTGGAGTTCCCGGAGGGTGTGGCCCCTGCCCGAATCCTGGCTGGAGCTGCCCCTATATATCACTCCACCTTTGCCTGCTTCTACTTCTTCAGAGTTTGTAGGACTCGATTAGATTTAGAATGGGGTGCGTCGGTCTTGAGGCTTTCAAGATGCTCCTGGTGAAGATGCTACCCCCTCTTGTAGGGAGAAATTCATTAGCTGCATTCAACCGAGAGACCTGGCCTGGGGAGTTCGAGGTAATAGATATGACCGAGGTTTGGAGGTGTACCATCCTAACTTTTACAGCAGGCAGTTAGGATTCAGGCAAGCCATTCCTGTCCCATTCTTCGATTCTATCCATTGTGGCACTTCATTTCGACTACCAACTCCCTCTGAGGTGATCTTCCGAGCTGCCCGACGCAGTCTTGACGTAATGAGTCAGGCTGCCCGAAAGTCCATCATCCTCAACTTTGAATGTACTTCGCTCTTCTCTTCTTGGTGGGAAGACAAATTGACCAAGAAGTATGAAGGAGACTTGAAATAGACTCATGATCGCATTTCCAAAAGAAGAATCGGTCACTTCTGATAGGTACTTCTCTTTTTAACCTGATTCTGTTTCCCTTCTGAAGTCCATCTAACCTTACTCTTGCTTGACCCCGCAGCCCCAGTGGATGTTGAATCAGAAGCCATTGAGTCCGAAGATGACTCAGCTGATGCTGCAGTTCTCCATGGAGCTGCAGCAGAGGCTGAAAGACAAGAAGCTGGGGAAGGTGTGGATGTTTTGGAATCCTTTGGGGATTCAGAAGCTGAAGAAACACCTGAGGCAATTATTAAAGCACCCAAGCGAAAGAAAGCGACTGTGATCGAGGCTTCAGATCCTGATCCTGCACTTCTACCCAAAACCCCACGACCAACTCTTACTAGAAAGAGTAAGAGAGCAAGAACTGTCGCTCCTCCTAAGTCATTAGCCTCATTGCTCTAGTCCCCGAGGCAGGCAGAAAAAAGCAGCAATCTTCAAGTAAGTTTCTGTTATTCTTTACCAAAATGCTACCTTTCTCCTTTATCTAATTGCTTCTTGTTTTCCTCGAAAAACAGGACCTCAAGCATCTAAGAGACCAATCATTGCTTCTAAGGAGGAACCATTAAGAGCTGCCATGCACAAAAAGGCTGAAGAACTGCAAAATACCGCCCTCAAAGAACTCGAGGTATGATTTATATTTTTTATCTGTACACCCCTTCTTGCTTTCACAGAACTCTAAATCTGATTATTTGAATCAGGCCGCAAGAGAGGAAAAGCTTCTTCCGCCCGAGGCCTCCCCACCACTTTTCCGAGAAACCAGCATTTCTCCTCCTCAGGTTAACCCTTCAGAGGTACCTTTTTTTCCTTTTTCAACCCTTAGGTAACTCTATAGTTTCTGGACTTAATGCCTGAATCTTTCTTCTTCTTCTATCTGTACTTAGGCTGGGGCATTTTCCTTCTTGCCTGGTCATGGCCCTCCTCTGAAGTTTGTGATTTCTTCTCCTGCCCTGGATGCAACTCATTCCTCTGAGTTTGACCCTTCTACAGGAGTTATGTTGCACTTCGTGGATGAGGGCAGTAACTTGGTGAGCCATTATTCCCAAATTGAATTCTTGTACATTGCTTCCAAATTAACTCCTACTCACGTTTTCAGCAGCCTTCTCCGGTATATGAGCCACCCCCTCCATCAGTGGTATCAGATAATGAACCCATAGTCCCTGAGATTCCTGTAACCTCAGAGGTAATAGTCTCACGGGTGCCTACTTGCCCGACAATTGATATTGATGAACCTCATTCTTCTCCTCAGGATCAAACTCAGGTATGGGAGTATTTTCTTCTTGTTTTTTCCTCTTACAATTTGTTTACTAACAATTGCTGCTACCTCGGGATATCTTTAGGGCACTGGTGCAGGTTCAAGTACAGCTCCTTCTTCCCTTGCTGGTGGTGGAAAGTCTTCCCCTCAACGAGGATTTAGTATTCTTCCTGGTGAAACCCCTGGGCTAAGTCAGGTACATTTCTTCTCTTCAAAGCCTCATTTTGTCTCAAACTGTATTCTTGTCTTGACCTGGTCTTTTTGGCTTTTCGCAGCAAGTCCTGAAAGAGACTTCCCCCCCTCGTTTGGTCCGTAAGTCAAAGCGCTCTCGTCCTCATTTATCTTCTGGAGGTACTGAGATTCCCCCTTCTGGAATTGAGAAGATCGGGCAGACAAGGATTGCCCCCCAGTGCGGGTTTGGGCATTACTTCATTCTCATCCATAGCCACTTTGAACCGTAGGGTTGTGCTGGTCCAAACCCGCACTGAGTGACTCAACCATAGTTGTGCGAATGAGTGTTTCAAACCCATAACAGGTCAGGTAAGAAACTACAAAACAATTACTTGATGAGATACTTAAAACAAAAACTGCAAAACAATTACCTGATGAGATACTTAAAACAAAAATAAGGCAAAATAAGTATAGAAATAACCTGTCAAATAACCTCCAGTGCCCGGGTCACACGTTGCAGCGTCCAATACTGCTGATTCACACAAGATGGTTAATTCTTCCAATGTATGAAAGGGTCTCAACTCTTTTATTAATTTGGAAGTAAGGATTCCCTTAGTAGTGCCGCGTACGACCAAGTGATCGACCTTCTCTTTCGTCACTACTGGAGGTTGATTATCCATAGAAGGTGCCTATTTTTGCCACGAAAGGGGAGGGTTTCAAGAAATTCACTGGAGGAGCTGAGGAGATATAAGTGTGTTGGCTTACTAAGGCCAATTTGGAGGCAATGGTCCCTCAGATTGATGATTGAGGCAGCCCCACCGGAACTGGGATTTACTTCTCAATGTTTGAGAATATATAGAGAGTTACTAAAAGTAGCTGACATGGATATCTAGCCTATAGTTGTGAAGGCCGAGGCATCCCATCCTGCCCATGACTTGGATGTCTATCCTATATGTGCAAAACTAATCTACTTGAATCAAGCTGAGTGTAATTTATGGTGGATTTTCACCTTGACTAATTTTTGGTTGGACTTCTTTTCTTATTGCAATGCATGTGTGTCAAGCTCTTGAGATTCCAAACAAACCCTACCCTATTTGCCAACAACCAGTCGAGAGACTTTTGGCGTTAAGGGTCAACAATGGCCCTAAGGAATCAATCATCAGTGGATGTGTTTTAAGGTGAAAATGGGTTTGAGAGTTGAAGTCTCAAACAGAATAAATGATCTTGGGATTTTGTTCAAAAAAATAATTAAACAAAATAATTAAGAAATAATAATTTTGGGATATACACGTTAAAATTAATTTGAAGTGTATTTAGATTTTTTTTTTAATTTTTCTAAACCCTATAAGGTTGAACTTGTCATTGCATATTAGATATATAAGTCATTAAATATTAAATTTTAATATAGGGTGTATTCAACACTATGTGAGGTGCTAATAAAAAAAATCTTTTATTTTCACCATTTAAAATACATTTTAAACGTGTATTTAATTTATATTTGCAACTTTCACAGGGAGATGGGACCAGGGAGAGTGGAGTGTGTTGGTCCACGGCTTACAACGCTCCGTTGGCAGTACTACATCATGCTGGTCTTCTTTGCAAATAGGGAAGGTGCGTCTGGGACATATGATGAGGCAAAAGAAGTTCAGAATGTGCCTATTTTTGCCACGAAAGGGGAGGGTTTCAAGAAATTCAATGGAGGAGCTGAGGAGATATGGGTGTGTTGGCTTACTAAGGCCAACTTGGATGCAATGGTCCCTCAGATTGATGATTGATTGATTCTAATAATTCAGTCACATGACCTCTTTGACAATGACACAGATTCTCCGAAATTTCATAACTCCCTTTGAGAATTGAAACATGTTGATAACACCTCTTTTGCTGTAAAACAGTTACCAGTTCTCCAAGATTTCAGCATCGAGACTTGTTTCACTGAGATTTGTATGCTATTTGGCACAAACTTCCTTTGAGAATTTGAAACATGTGCCGATAACCCCTCTTTTGCTGTAAAACAATTACTGGGTCTCCAAAATTTCAGTTTCGAGACTTGTTTCACCTATATTTGTATGCCGTTTGGCACAAACTTACTATAAAATTTTGAAACACAGTGTCGATAACACCACTTCAGTCGCATGAATGAAGGCTTGAGCGAAAAGAATCTTTGTGAATCTCAGACTTGAGCTTGAGAAAGAGCGGCTAAGCGGCCGCCCTCAAGTCATATTTCGCTTGAGCTTAAAGTCTTCTCGCCTGAGGGCTGCCGTTAATTGAGCCTCGGATCATTTAGTTTTGGAATTTGGTCCTTCCTAACATTACGCGTTCTCCTTTGTTTGATAACTAACAAAACGAGATATATGAGGGTTTAGTTTTAGAATTTGGTCTTCCTAACATTACCCGTTCCCTTTGTTTGATAACTAACAAAATGAGATATATGAGAGCAGAAGTGAAGTTTGTCAGTTCATGTCTTACCAAGCTATGTGGGGCATACTACACCCGATTGGTCATCTTTGCAAGTGAGGAAGGTGCTCGTCAGACTTTAGACGGAGGAGAAGATGTCCAAGAGATGCAAAAGCCTATTTTTTGCATTGCAGGGGAAAGGGTTGAAGAAGTTTAGCCAAGGAAATCTGGATGTGTTACAAAGGAAGGAAAACTTGGATGCATTGGTCTCACAGATTGGTCCCACATATTGGTCCCACAAATGCGTCGACACTTTAGATTCTCCAAAATTTCAATCACGATACCTCTTGTGTTCTCCAAAATTTGAGTTTCTAGTTTTTTTCTGCATATGTTAGCAGGTGGTCGTCCATAGGAAATTAATATTTGTGACACGCTCACAAAAAGACGTTATGCTTATTTGACGTGACAATCATGTATCCTGTGTAAATGTGAAGTAAAGAAGACCCTGTTTCCTTCTATGCATGTGGTTTTACTAAACCTTACCATCCAAGCTCATTAGAACTTATCCCTTTGGTCCCTCGGATTTTTAAATGACTTGTGATTAGCTTTTAGTTAGAGTAATAATATACACTTGAGGACCCGTCAACATTTGGGCAAAGCTTTCTTAGATCCCCTGCATCAGTCATGTGATTCAAATTTGAAAACTGAAGTAGAGATTGACAATAATGGATGTTTCAACTTGACTTTGTGATGCGGAGCATTCTGCAACGGACGTTTCAAATTTTGTTACATTTGTTTTGAAGATTATAAATACTTGATTCCCCATCGATTTGAATCCTCTTTACGTATTTGGCGTCAGCAAAGTTTTTTTCTCTCTTGAGCGGAAGTAACAAAGGACTAGGATTCTCTCCCCTCCCATTTCCATCCCCTTCTCTCACATTCTCTATTTTTTCTTTCTTTGTCTATATAAAATTAATATAAGATGTTGACGTGGCTTATCTGTGATGGTTCGAATAAAAGGGGAGGGAAGGGGAGGAGAAAAAAGAGGGGAGAAAATCTTACTCCAGTAATCCTGATGACAAGACATCTTGTCGGGCTTTTCGAGAAACGGGTGAAACAGCTGGTTGATGCAACTGTTTCCGGTATCAAAGTATATCTCCGTGATCTTTTCTTGTTTTTAATGTACTAGATTATGTTTTGGAGGAGGTAAGGAGGCCAGTCTCATGGATTCAAAGTTTTGGAAATCTAATCCATTCCCTCCCCTATCATTTAGTTTACATATTTGGTTTTCAAATTTAATCTTCTTAACATTATGTTCTCCTTTGTTTGATAACTAACAAAACGAGATATAAGAGGGAGAAGTTAATCTAAGAACCTCGGATGTCAAAAGTAGATGTTCGACAACAAACGACATGTAGCTTTCTTCTTGTTAGGGGTGTTTTTGTCCAGATAATTGGTGAAGCCTGTGTAGGCCGTGACGGCAAAAAGTGGAGGGACTGGATTTTATCTTTACACAGAAAGAACTTGGACATCAACTTCTTCTTCTTCTTCTTCCCGGGTCGCCGCCGGACGTAAAGGACGACACTCTCTTCATAACTCGCCCCGCCGCTGTGAAATCTGCTGGGTAAGAGATTTCTTGCCTTTTCTATTTTCGATTCCGCTTCGTTCACTAATTTAGGGATTTAGAGATATTGCCGTTACAAACAGATGAATTCGAAATTTTCCAACTTGTTCAGTGCATGGTTGGCAGCGATTTTCTCTGCTTGTTAATTGTCAATTGTAATCAATTTTTAATAGCTTCTGAAAAGTGAAAACTATATATGAGAGTGAGACTAGTATTCATTGAAGATTCAAAGGGACAGAAACTGTCGAGTTCTGTCTATGAATAACTTTCTTTCTCGGTGTAAAGTCTGTTGATTCATTGATGCTTTCGTTGGGTGGCCGGAAAAATCAAACAATTAGCTTATGCATGAGAAAACATGCATGTGCAGATTAAGGAATTAACAGGTTCCATAAAATTGCGGAAATGTCATAAAACAAAGGGGACTGTAGGAAAATTGGCCTAAAGTTTCATCCCCCCGCACTTTTCATTCCTGGGTTTGTGCCTCTTCTGCATTCTACGTTCTAACATGCAGTTCCAAATGTCACTGCAGGTTTAATTTCATTAGATGCATTTTTCTGCTGCCGAATGTTTCCCAGATCATTTTTATTGAGCCTTTGGGAAGGCTTTGTTTGACAGAGTGGATAGCCGACTGTTTGTCGTTGGCTTCAGTTTTAGCACTCTGGTACAAGTCTTTAACATGGTTAGCCTTATTTTCACCACAGTTATAATTGTGATTGTTATTTGCCATCTCTGTCAATTGTGGTTAAATCTTCTTTCTGTTTTTATTCTCAGGAAGTGTTCAGGATGGCCATATTCCAACTCGGCCCACCCCAACTAAAAGGTTTGCCCTTCATACAGTTCAACAAGTTATACAACCTCAGGTAACAACTATAGATCCTTCATGTTCAGGGTTCATCTTATTTATATCTTCTTGTTTCCCAAAAAATTAAGTCTCTGTGTAAATGCATGCGTAGTTGTTTATGGTTTTGCTTCTCAAGACTGAAATACAGTTGTGATTTCATTCTCTTTCTGTTTGCTACATTTGGACACATTTTCTTTTGCTACCTTTGTCCTATAAAGGCTCCAATTTCTAATTTACCAGTGAGTCCTTTACTTTGATTCTAGGCTTTATCCTTGGTGTTCAGGGGAGCGTTGCTTCACCTATATCCTGATTGTACATTAGCCACATTTAAATCTTTATTATTATTTTTTCCGAATGCTGTTGATTGGTCTATAACAATTGGGCCAATTAATTTCTTTATGACAGAAACAAACAAAGTTGGTCCAAATCAGTTGTTAGAAAATATCTTTCGGACACAGGTTCAGGAACTGGTGGTATGTTTCTCTTTCTTGTACTTGAGGAACAAAATGTTTTGATTATACTTGCGAAGTATACTGCATTTCTAGTTCTTTCTGCATATGTTAGCATGGTGGTCGTCTACTGGAAATTATTGTTTGTGACATGCTAAAAAAAAAAAAAAAAAAAAAGACCTTATGCTTATTTGACGTGACAGTCATGTATCCTCTTTCTGATCGGTGCGCCTCTCTCTGTGTCTGAGCTTGATTCTTCATTTTAATCGAAGCTTCGAGAACCTCTAGAACTTCGCATTTCGTGTTTTCAGTTTTCCTATTATTGGACTTGGTCGAGACGCTGTGAAATTGCTAAAGGTTAAACATTATGTGAATTTCTTGAAGATTTTTTGGACAAAGATTATCTTAATTTTTTATTTATCACTCAAATGATCCTGTAATTTTCGCTAGATAGGAACTAATTTTTGAATTGATGAATCCGAAATTGGAAATTGATCGATGCATACGGAATTTGTTACTGTTCTTGGTCTAGATTAGTAACTGCACTTTTGTTTTTCTTTTCACAAGTAGATTCAGATTTTTCCATGTGATGCTAATGATTTGAATACTCGTGCTGTACAGAAACAGCAAAGAAGGATCTGGGCTGTGATTTTGGCACAAATGGAGATATTTACATTGAGAAGTTTAAGCAGTCAAAGTACTTTCAGGGTGCGTTTGTTGCACCGGATTGTCTCGGACTGGACTAGCTGCTGGGACTAAATTGGACTGGCTTATACTAGACTAAGCTGGACTAGTGTTGGACTATAAAATCGGATAATAAACAAACTATAATATTATATTATTTAATGCATATATTATAATATATTATAATATTTAATGTATATATTGTAATATTTTATATTATTTGATGCATACATAATAATATTTTATTATTTAATCAACCTTTTAACCTTTTTTTTCTCTTGGAAAACTATCACTCTGGAATCATCTCTTCTTTTCTCCTTCTGGCTCCGTCCATTTCTTCTTTTCTCCCTCATTTTCCTGGACAACGCAGGTGTGAAGCTCATCACAAATCCTTCAAAAAAAAGCTCATCATCTTCACCCTCTTGCCGCCATTAAGCATCTCCACCTTCCTCATTTTTTTTCTTCCAAAAATTTTCGGATCTCTCTTCCATCTGATACATGATTTGGCTTCTCTGCCTGCAAAGCCATCTTAGAATTTTCTGGCACGGGGTGGACTTTGAATTTGGTGGTTGGATTTGGTTGTTGTTATTGTTTTGCGTTTTTTTTTTAATTTTGTGGTTGGATTTTGAGATTTAGGCAGTGGGTGAGGCTTTTGTTTCAGATATGGGGGGGTGGGCAAACGGTGTTGCAGAGAAGAACGCTTGCAGACGATGCAACGGGCAAACGAATCAGATTTGGGAACGGGATTAGCAATCCCATACCTATTGGGAATCCTCGCTAAGACGACCTAACGAAAGACTTAGTTGGTGCGAGTCCGACTTAGTCTCATTAACGGTAGTCCTTGTTCGCACCAAACACTGGCTAGCAATCCCAGCTAAGCCAGTCCAATCCAAGGAAATTTAGTGAGGGCAAACAAACGCCCCCTCAGGCTCTTTTTCAGCAGTCTAATATCGGAACGGCTGTGAATGATGTGGTATTACTTGCCTCGGATCTTGTTTGTCGGTAATTTCCTTGGCTTTAACTCTGTAATTTACTACGGCTGGGTGTGCTAACCAAAATTTCTGTCTGTCCTAGGGAATTCGATCGGAGAGGCAGGACAAGTTGACTAGCACGTTATCAAAACATGACAGACAAAGTTGACATCGCTGTGTAAGAGTTTTCATACAACAAAAGGCAGAAGCGAGTATCAATGAGCCTGAAACACCAACTTTTGGGACGACTTTAGAGAACTTAACTCAACAAAAAACAGAGGTGACAAAGAACGACCTGAAGCTAATCAGCTATGAGCTAACTTTATTGCTCATATGGTTAAGGAGTACTTACAGGAACTTCGCTTTCATTATCAGACACTAGAAGAATAGTGCAAGTGAATGAACTGGCTTATAGATGGATGGCTTCCTAATCTGTATGACTACCATGTTTAGTGTTATTGTCGATTCTTCATTAATCCATTCATGGTAATTGAATGAACAATTGTCCATTTTACTGTTCAGGTTTGTCAAAAACTTGCTCAAAGAGTAGACTGTCAGTGTGATTTGAGCTGGTTGTAAATAGTATCATTTCTTTGTAAATAACACTTTAAAATCATCTCTCTCAGTATAAACATATTATATTTAAAATAATATCATTTTAAACGATCATAAAACCCGCGGTATCGTGCGGGGCTCAATTGCTAGTAATGACTAAAACATAATACTCTTGACTTAAAAAATCCATCCACGAGTTAAAGATGAATATTCTTTACAGATTACAAACATAAAGTCTTTAAGCAACATCAACGTCATGGGTGCCACCCATTGGTGGAACCCATTTGTTTCCACCTGATGCTTCCAAGTTTTCATCACAAATCTACAAATAAAATAAGAAAATTAGAACTCATAACTAAAAACGCATCATTGTAAAAATAGAGAATAATTGTAATAAGATAAGTATCTTCAAATTAGACAATTTGTTCATAGCAACACTTTTACTCCAAATAATATTCATGCATTTTGTTTTGTATTACTCTAAATAATTAATTGCAAATATTATAAAGAAAGAATATTGCCCGCACCCTTTCATGCATTTGTTTTTTCATTCATTCTTCGATCAAACATTTCTTTCATTTGATGTAGTAAGTTCATACCCTTAGGTATTTCTGTCGGCATCCCGTTCATTTACTAAAGGGATATGTTTGTTCTAAGTTACTTTTCTCCCTTTCTCACACCCCTGCATATAAATATGGTTTGGAAATGAAAATTTTAAAGTGCTAATGACAGTTCATTTTGATCAAATTAAGATAAAAGACATTGTTGTATGATATTGATCATAAATTAAGAATTAAACTTTCATTAGAAAAGTTTGATTGAATTTGTTGTTCTCTCAAGTATTGGGTTGATTTATTTAGAACCGTAGAAAAAATACCAAAGTGAATTATTATGTTCCTTGTTGCAAATCATTAAACTTGGATTGGGTACTGATATAAACTACTCTATGTGAGTTGTGAAAACAATATTACATAACTTATGTTAGTTTTGTAATCTTTACTTAGCTATGCAAAACGTTTGACAGTTCATTAAATATATAGAATGATTTTCTCACCGACTTCGGTAGATTTCAGAAAACTTTTGCAAGAGGAAAACGACGTAACCCTCGAAGAACAAGAAGTCTACCAGAGTTGCAAAGAAAATCCAAAGGTTGATTTGATTAAATGATAATTGAATGATTACAATAAAACAGCCAAAAGGTTTAATAAATGGATTAAAACTCCTAAAACAAATTACAACTCCTAAAACAACTCAAAGGACTATTAATTAAAACCAAATTAATTTGACATTAATCGGACGGCAACAAAGGTTTGATTTTTATTACGGAAATTAAAATTGCATTTTAGAGCTTGAAACGACATCGGATGGCTAAAAACTATCTTATGTCATGGCAAAACAGTGAGTTTTCAATTTGGTGTCGCTCTCTTTTCGAATAGGTATCATGGGCTCAGCAGCTTGGACAACAAATCTACAAATTCCCACTGTCTTTTTGTTTTTCCACAATGCATTTGTCCATTTGTTCTACATCTATTAATTAGTAAGTACTCTAGTAACAATTCAGAAGGAATTTTAAGTGCAGGTTGATGCAGATACACTATTCATTGGACGACATCTCTAATTCAAGAGAGCCAACTACCTCATTGAAACCAACAAGTTTACCAAATAAGTGCTTGGGCCAAAAAAAACCCTACCTAATGGATAGAGCCGGCCCTGAGGTTTCGGGGTCCTTGCGAAAGTGAATTGGAGGTCTTAAAAAGTACTAAAAAATTTATTTTTTTGTTCAAAAAAATAATATTAGTTTTCAATTGAGCTTCTATAAATTCTAATAGAACAAACAAATTTAATAAATCAACAAGTGGAAATGTGGCGTATTGTTTTTTCTTAACTATTTAGAGAGTCAGGGTTCGAATTTTTATGTTATTGTGTGGAAATTTTATATTATTTTGTGGAAGCATATGCATTTAATAAAAATAAACTGAAAAAATGATGGAGATGAGTTTTGAACCCATCCCCTAGCCGGATGTAAAGAAGCAATAATAACACTTGCGCTAAGACTCAAATTTGTAATATTCTACACGTACAACTATATATATGCATATGCATGCAAAATTGCAAAATCGGGGGCCCTTCCGTTTTGGAGGCCTTGTGCAGTGGCACCACTTGCATACCCTCAGGGCCGGCCATGCTAATGGAGAGGAAATTGGAGATGTTGGACAGAGAGACGCAGGAGCGGCACCATGTGAGATTCACATCCCGACGTGCACTCGAGACCAATAACTCTAAAAGTTAAAGTTTTTCTTGACCGGAAGCTGCTTTAACTTCATTAAATCTCAATATTTATTGGACGGCATCTCCAATTTAAGAGAGCCAACTACCTCCTTGAATGATTAAATCTTAATATTTATTGGAAGACATCTCTAATTCAAGAGAGCCAACTACCTCCTTGAAACCAACATGTTTAAATTAGGGACAACTTGATATAAGTCCAATTTTTTTAGCCAATAGTAGGAATGGTCTAATTTATTAAAATAAGTCCAATTCTTTAAATTTAATTATTTTATTATCAATAATTATCTATTCAATGATAAGATTTATTATAAAAATTAAATTTCTTCCTAATTATCTCTTTGATTATTTCTTTTTTTTTGTTTGTTATTTCTTGCTCTTCCTCCTGCTTTAAACCCCATTTATAGATTTAATTTTTAATTTTTATAATCAACCTATATCACAGGTTAATTATTTTTATGTATCTATATGACATATTTTTTTTTATAATCAATGTGTCACAGATTAATGTGTCTTGCTTGTATGTATATTATGTTTTTTTTTAACCTTTTAGTTAGGTTTCATATCTCGCTTACAGGTATAATATACCCACATATATTTGTTACTTGTAACTTGAGTTAAGGTAGAATGTTTTGTAGATAATTTTTGTTAGTATATTTGTTTTTTTTGTTATAAGATATTAATTAGTTTTTTTGGAGTTGAAAAATGCATAATATTAGAATATTTTAATTGATTTTTAATATTTAAAAAAATATATAAAATGAGTATAAAAGAAATAAAAACATGTAATTAGATACCTGGACTCACTCCTAAAAAGCATCTATGTTTTTTTTATCTAGATCTAAAAGCCCCTTTAAATTATTAAATCTCAATATTTATTGAACGGCATCTTTGATTCAAATCTGCCAGCTGATAAGCAGGATCGTCGTGTCTTGGGAAGTGAGTCACCTCCGAGAGTCGAATTAATTGAACTGTTGACTCACCTTCACCAGTGATAGCAATCTGAAGTCTCCCGAACTTTATAACCTTTTTGTAATTATCTGAGACTGAAAATTAGACTAGTGATAAGTAGGAAATAACAGTCGTGCAACATCCAAAACAAAATGAGGAGAATAATAAGGAAAAACCATATCGAGAATTACGTATTTGAGGCTTTTTTTGTCGACTTTGCCTGTTACCTGGAATCATAAGCTAATAGTATAAGCTAATAGTATTCTATGACATTCTGAGGATTCCAATCACAGTTGTTCCTTTTACTTTTGATGTTTGAACCACAGAAGGAAAACATGCAAACGAAAGATACGATTTTGGAAATCTTATTTTGGAAAGATAGCTTACAACCCCCACTGATATTAAAATTATCTTTGGGTATGAGTGAGGGTACTGACCTTCGCCGGGCATGTCGTGTTCGAAATTGGAAGAGTTTGAGATGTGATTTTGGTGGAAAATGGGTAGTGCTGCAGAGAGAACCATGTTTCTGTGGAATCGAAATTGCAGAAATCAAACGATGAGGATTTCGAAGATTCCGAATGCAAGAAAGAGAAGAGAAATTTACCTTTGGGGAAGAGTTGTGGCGGCTGCTTGAAATTGAAGAGATTTTGGCAGATGAGTCGAGAAGGTTCTGATAAGAGTGATTCAAATACCTGATTAGTTAAGATATAATTAAATATCTATAAAATTTACATGTTGTATTAGAGGTGGCTAATTGAGTTTTGAATTCATTCAATTGTTGATAACAGTACACAATCCAATTTTAATGATTTGCAACAAGGAACACAATAATTCACTTCGGTATTTTTCCATACGGTTCTAAATAAATCAACCCATACTTGATAGAACAACAAAATCCATCCAATTTTTTGGATGAAAGTTTAATTCTCAATTTCTGATCAATATCATACAACAATCTCTTTTAACATATTATGTGAGATGGAAACAGATCCTCTTCGAACCCAAAGGAATTGAGCCCACTCATCAAATGATCTGAGTTATTGAAATTTGATTCAACAGTTATAAACAGGAAACCTTCAAATGTTATAATGGTCGGGATCATTTGATCCTTGGCCTCAATTCCTTGGAGTCCAAAGAGGATCTGGTTCCATGTGAGATTAACACATGTGGACCACACTTGCAAGCAATTTGATGAAATTTATTTCAAAACTTGTATGTCTTGCTATAATGAATGCCAACTTGAAACAAATAATTTCCGTGTATATGTTCTGAATTTTCTAACTAACTAACTAACTAACTATATATATATATATATATATATATATATATATATATATATATATATATTAGATCTGTGAGACCTTGTTAAGTTCCTCACTCATTTTGTGGTTTGGTTTTCATTCCAATGTGAATGTTGTGTTTTTTCATAAGATTAGTATGTCGATCTTACCTGATTTCGAAAGATTAGATTTTAGAATTTTCTATTGACTATTTTGTGGTGATCTTGATAGTGTTCTTTCTGAGATCAGATCATTTATTGGCATGCGCCTGTTAATTATCTTGTTCCATAAAAATTTAGTCAGCAAAACAACAGGAGATGGGGCAAACAAGATGCCGGCCACTTTGATTTGAGCGATATAATGCAACTTATTGACAGGCGAGGATGCTTTAAACTCCTAATTTCTTTCTCCACGTATCAATCAAGTCAATCATCAATTATTCAGCTTTCTTTCCTTAGGGGATATATGATGTAGAGAAAACTCGAAGGAGATCATCCTTTATGTAAGTTGGTCGGAGATTGGTACATGGGTTGTTTTCGAAAAAGAAAAGTTTGCCATTTAAATCGCTCTACAATCTACATGCTGCAGTTCGCTCAATCGTTGTTAAGATTAAAGCGCTTTAAGATTGGACGTAAATGAAGATAGTTGCCAAGGGAGCTTGGAAACTTTGGTCCCAAAGTTGCTAACAATAAAACCAATTTACAATAATGTAAGGTTCTTTCTTTCTCTTATATGAGATTAATTCTCTCAACAGAGACTGCTTTGTCCAAGGGAGAGTATTGTAAAAATGCATGGTAAATATGGATGTCCATTATGAAATTCAAGTGTGGATGCCACATATGAAGGATGTGTTGGATATAAGTCAACAATCTGTGATAATTTATATATGCTAATAAATAATAAATGCAATAGAAACTAACAAAATATAAACTAGAATATGAATTATAAAACAGACAACTTGAAGATCGAGGCTTGCGTACTGCAATGTCCTTGAAACAGAAATTTTGTCCCTACTCTGTGCTTGTAGTTCTACGGACGTCTGCTTCACCAGGATTCAACGATCAAGTTAAAATTCCAGCACCGGAAAATTTAACTTCTGGCGAATTTAGTGTGGTTCTCTCAGTAAGAAGGTTTATGAATGTAGAAGATGAAGTTTATTATTTCTGTGTTCTAAATGCTATGCAGATGTATGTATATATAGCATATAGATGCCTATTTGCAACAGGTATGAGAATGGGGTGTGACTGTTGGGAGACATCTCTTCAGAATGGTGCTTTGCTCTGTGTTCAGAAAGAACTCTCAGACTTCATCTGAAAAGATGAGTCTTTTCATAAAAAAATAATTAATTAATTAAATTCGAATTTAATTAAAAAATAATTAAGTAAATCCGAAAATAATTAAAAAATAATTAATTATATATTAATTACCAATTAATTATTACACCCCAAAGCCCAACCCCAAGGGTGAGCCCAATTTTAGTCTCCAGGCCTATTACTCCAATTACTTTCTTTAAAGGACAAAACCTTATAAAGTGATAAAATCTTTTGGGAATGGCCAATGTGGGACAAGGAAATTTCTACTCAAACTACTCAAATTTCCAACATGATGTCCACTATGTAGTGGGTGTGGTAGGTGAAGGCTTAATGGGTGTAGTAGGTGAAGATATTAAGTGAGTGGTAGGTTTTGATTTAACATTTTGCCTATTCATTTGCCTATATAAGGAAGGCCAAAGTGTAAGAAGAGAACACACATTAAGAAGAGAGGGAATTATGAAGACAACATCAAAGAGAGGAAGAAGAGATGAGAGAATAGAGAGAGTTATCTTTGAACTTCTATTATTCCAGAAAGTACGATTGATGCCCCGAGGATGTATTCCAGATTATAAATGGGATGGAACTCTCAGAAGAATATGGCATCTAACCAGCTAATAGGTAAGTTTTAAAAATTTCAATTGCACAAATGTATGCTGAAGCTATTGATTTCTTATCAAGTTTAGGATTGAATGCATGAACCCAACCACTTCCCATGCTACCTCATTATGACCAGCCCCAACAATGACCGTTCTCCCTAAGATTTTTACTTTATCGTAAATATCTGTGACTGAAAATACAAGTAGTAAATAAAAGTCATGCACCATCCAAAACAAATAGAGGAGATAAAGGAAAAACCATATCCAGATTACCTATTTGAATCTCTTTATTACGTACTTCAGTTGCAATCCTGGAATCCAATGCTAGGAGTATACATACCATCAGAGAAAATCATTGTAATGATGGTTGTTCCTTTTGATTTTGATATTGGGACCATAGAAGAAAAACCTGCAAAAGAAATATATGATTTTGGAAATCTTATTTTTGAAACATAGCATACAAACCCTAGTACCAATTTTTCACACATTTAGGTTTTTTTTTTACCAATGTCCTTTAGCAGTTTCCCAAAGAAAAAAAAAACAAAGAAACTAACTTTTAAATTCATGATATCAGTAAGTAAAGAAAACAAAAACTTCAATACATGGGAATTTTAAAGTCACCTCTTGAAATTTTTGTTGTAAGTATCATGAAATACAGCGACCATGTATCCACCAGCAAAAATTTCAAGAGGTAACTTTAAAATTCCCATGTATTGAAGTTTTTTTTTTCTTTACTAACTGATATCATGAATTTAAAAGTTAGTTTCTATATTTTTTTTTTGGGAAACTGCAAAAGGACATTGGTAAAAAAATAAAAATAAAAAAAATAAAAAAAACCTAAATGTGTGGTAGTGGGGGTTGTATGCTATCTTTTGAAATTAAGATTTCCAAAATCATATCTTTGTGTTGCAGTTTTCTTCTATGGTCCCAATATCAAAATCAAAAAGAACAACCATCATTACAATGATTTTCTCTGATGGTATGTATACTCTTAGCATTGGATTCCAGGATTGCAACTAAAGTACGTAATAAAGAGATTCAAATAGGTAATATGGATATGGTTTTTCGTTCATCTCCTCTATTTGTTTTGTATGGTGCAGGACTTTTATTTCCTACTTGTATTCAGTGACAGATATTTATGATAAAGTAAAACTCTTAGAGAGGACGGTCATTGTTGGAGCTGGTCATAATTAGGCAGCATGGGAAGTGGTTGGGTTCATGCATTGAATCCTAAACTTGATAAGAAATCAATAGCTTCAGCATACATTTGGAATTTTAAAAACTTACGTATTAGGTAGTTGGATGCCATATTCTTCTGACAGTTCCATCCCATCCCGCGTACACCATCTTCCACACAAACACTGAATTTCAAGTCACACAAAACTTGCATCACATAGTGAGATCAATGCCCTTCGAATATCTGAGTACACATCAGACCTTTCTCCCAATTCAAAAGTCTGATGATCATGTCTTCTGCTCCGCCTGCAACCGATCGCTTGCGCGTTACAAATTTTGCTGACCCAAATGCAAGCAGAAACATTACAAATCAAACAAGGTTTCATGTCAATAGCGTTATGAGGGATGCTCTCCTGCGCATCAAAACACAAAAAGCATTCAACTTATTGGCAAGGCAATGCCTAAGTACCCTAAATTCCAACGTTAAACACTTCAAATTTTGCTTACCTATTTAGTCAGCAAAACAACAGGAGATGTGTGTGCCTTTGCTTTATGCATGTTCTTAGAAATCCATGTACAAAACAAGTCAATCATCAATTATTCAGCTTTCTTTCCTTACGGGGAGATATGATGTAGAGAAAACTCGAAGATTGGTACATGGGTTGTTTTCGAAAAATAAAAGTTTGCCATTTAAATGGCTCTACAATCTACATGCTACAGTTTGCTCAATCGTTGTTAAGATTAAAGCGTTTTAAGATTAGACGTAAATGAAGATAGTTGCCAAGAGAGCTTGGAAACTTTGGTCCCAAAGTTGCAAACAATAAAACCAATTTGCAACAATATAAAAAGTAGTTCAATTACTTATAATCACATGTAAATTTTTTCTTTCTCTGAGATTAATTCTCTCAACAGAGACCGCTTTGTCCAAGGGTAGGCAACAAAAAGATAGTGCTTAGATGGGGTATTTTCTTTGTCATCCCAAGGCATAGGAATTATGCCAGTATACGATTTTTATTTTGTTTTGAGACCATCCATTTGAGGTTATCCATTTGAGATATGGTTTAATGTTTTCAAACTCTCATCAATGTCCAGATGGGTAGACGCGGCATTCATCCTTCATTTAATCTAGGAAACCCGATCGAGAACATACAAATGCAGTTACTTGGGTGGCAAGTTTGCAATTAGGATCACCAATGTTATACAGTTGCTTGGCCGATAGTGCCGAAACCGTAGGCAATCGGATGTCGATCACACTCACACTGTCGGGGGTTGGAGGAGTCACTCTCAGAAATTTGAAATATTTATTCCGGCTTCATCGCACCGGCCACTCGGCCACCCAAATTAAAGCATAAATCATATGCTAATTCACACAAACTTTTCATTCGAACACCAAATCAATCGCCATTGATACATACATCGATCGTTAAAAACCACCGACCTCAACGGCACTTGATTAATAATAAGGCTTCTTGTTCTAAAAGACTGACATAAGTTTTTGTTTTTGTTTTTGAACAAAAGACGGACATAAGTTAAATATTACAAATGTGTTTACCTCACGTTCCAGAAGGGCAATTTTCAGTTGCGCGGTGTTTCTCCTTTCCACAACATCCACAAGGACCGTATCTAAGTTTTTCTTCTTCTTCTTCTTCTTCGGGTGTCAGTTTCGTCCCAGAGCTAGCATCCTTTCTTTCAAGGTATTTATCCACTGTTTTCGTGGTTCCGTTGTCAATGGTTAGAAGTGAAATAAAAAATCGGTTTACATGCACAAACTATGAATATATTTTCTGTATGGACTCTTCACTTTCTCTTCAGTCCTTCGTTTGCGTTGTGGAATGATCGAGCCCACTTGTAAAAAGGTCCAATCGAAGATGTACGCGTGCATGGCTAATGACTCTGTCTCTAAGCCTACAGCAGCTTTACCCTTTCCTAATCAATTAACTTCCAGAGATGCTCATGAAGGCATGAGATGCTAATATTCAGGGCCATCAACCTTGTCCTGCTGCCTCCTCCATCCAGAAGATGCTTAGACTTGAATCCAAACACTATAGCTATTTACTGTACCTGCACGCAAGGTTTATATACTTAAATAACAGAGAAAATAAAGCGAAAGATGCACCAATGACATCAGTGAAAGCTGCATCAATGTGCCAATGAAAGAAAAATGGGTTTTCTTTCCCTTCCTGTGACCCAAATATAGACATGGCACATATATCACACCATGCTTTCACAATTGGTCATCAAAGCACCCACTATCCAGGAAAAGAACTGAAAATGAAAAAATCTCTACCCAAGTGCGTGCTATTTCATGCATTCCACTTTCATTTTTTAAGCATATTTTTCCTATTCCTAAACAATCCATGTCAAAGATTAATATGTTACAAGTAAATATCAGTAAAGATAAAAACCTCACAGCAGACGATGTTTATCAAGAGGCAGCAGCATATTGCTGAAATTAAACGGGTAGGGGCTCTTCCCTAAGAACCCCACCCATCTCCATCCTCCAAGAACGATCCACTATAGCTGCTAACTCCCTGAAAGAGAACACAAAATGCGTATAACATGAGACCAGATAAGGTAATTCATTTATAACTACTTTTGACAAGTAGTAATGAATCTAGGTGGTAGATAATACAAGTTTCAAGGAAACTACTACCAGTTTTTTGATAATATGATAAACTTCAGCACCCAATACACTCAACTTTAAACTGACTCGGTATGTCATTTCAATTTGCAACAATAATCAAGTTATGGAAACTTAAAGAGCATATTGCATTGTAAATGTAATTTGAAATAACTCCACAGGCTTTCAATTACAATTATATCCACGTTGCTCATCAAATACTAATAGAACACATTATGATTCTGACACTCTATGTTCTCTGGTTTTATAACTTTGATGCCAGGCTCACACTTTTTCTTCAAGTTCTGGACAGAAATGTCCTTCACAAAGTTAATAAAGTTGCCACATCTCATACCTCATTTTTTGACACAAAGTTATTAGGTGTTAGATGCAGAAACTTTCTCAACTTGACAGAGCCACATCCATCATCTCATGTCCTTGTTAAAATGAAAACACATGGGTCCATACATTATGGGTAGCACTAGTAAAGAATACAACAACAACAACAACAACAACAAAGCCTTTTCCCACTAAGTGGGGTCGGCTATATGAATCCTAGAACGCCATTGCGCTCGGTTTTGTGTCATGTCCTCCGTTAGATCCAAGTACTCTAAGTCTTTTCTTAGAGTCTCTTCCAAAGTTTTCCTAGGTCTTCCTCTACCCCTTCGGCCCTGAACCTCTGTCCCGTAGTCACATCTTCGAACCGGAGCGTCAGTCGGCCTTCTTTGCACATGTCCAAATCACCAGAGCCGATTTTCTCTCATCTTTCCTACAATTTCGGCTACTCCTACTGTACCTCGGATATCCTCATTCCCAATCTTATCCTTTCTCGTGTGCCCACACATCCCACGAAGCATCCTCATCTCCGCTACACCCATTTTGTGTACGTGTTGATGCTTCACCACCCAACATTCTCTGCCATACAACATCGCTGGCCTTATTGCCGTCCTATAAAATTTTCCCTTGAGCTTCAGTGGCCTACGACGGTCACACAACACGCCGGATGCACTCTTTCCATCCAGCTCGTATTCTATGGTTGAGATCTCCATCTAATTCTCCGTTCTCTTGCAAAATAGATCATAGGTAACGAAAACGGTCGCTTTTTGTGATCTTCGCTAGATTGCTCCGGTCATTAGTGTGGATAAGTATATAAATGGATAGAGATAGGAAAGCAAACACAAGATGTACGTGGTTCACCCAGATTGGCTACGTCCACGGAATAGAAGAGTTCTCATTAATTGTGAAGGGTTTACACAAGTACATAGGTTCAAGCTCTCCTTTAGTGAGTACGAGTGAATGATTTAGTACAAATGACATTAGGAAATATTGTGGGAGAATGATCTCGTAATCACGATACTTCTAAGTATCGGAGTGTGGTGTCGTCTTGACTTGCCTTATCTGTCTCATAGGTAGATGTGGCATCTTCTCTGGAAGTACTCTTCCTCCATCCAGGGGTGGTATCTTTAACTGGTGGAGATGCACAAGGTAATGTATCAATTTCACTTGAAGCTTACTTGTAGTTTCAGGCTTGGTCAAGCGCAATACAAACCATGTAGTAGGAGTCCCCCAAGTCGCCGGGCTAGGGGGTCTGCTGAAAGAGGTGACAGACAAGGTAAGCAATCAGAGCTCCGACTGATTGTTCACCTTCTCCCCATCTTGCAGCAGCATGAAGGATAAAGAGAAGAAAAATGAGAAGAGATGATATGAGATACTTTTGCTTTTGAAGAAGTAACTTTCCACAGGCTTATTCTTGAACTGAGCTGGAGGGTTTTCTGGTTTCCTCCAAAGTATAAGGCCGACTGAAGAATTTGAGGGTCAAAACAAGTCCATCAAATCTAGAGTACGTTCCACCCTGCTGATATGGGATACTTTTGCTTTTGACAGAGTAATGGATGTATCGGCACGTGTGCTGTTACGCTTGTCTCCACATGCTTCCTTGTATCCTTCGCACTTGCCCTATCTGTTCCTCAAGCAGATGCGGAATCTTCCCTGGAAACATAAGATGTTGAAGATGAGTACTCGAGAGCAATGCCAGGTAAGTAATCAGGTAAGGGGTTCCAGGCAGTCAGTTCCTGGCTGGAAGCTTGATTCCAAGTGCTGACTGATTGCTCTCTTTCTCCTTGTCTTGCCGGTAAAAACAAGGCCAAAAGAAAAAACAGGGAAAAAGCATGATATGGGATACTCTTGCTTTTAACCCTGATGATATGAGATATTCTTGCTCTAGTATAGCTTGTTTGCAGAGGTATTATCGGGGGGAAAGAAAGCTGAATATTTCGAAAGGCTTTGTTGGGAGTGCCCTATCAGATATGATGAAGGGTTGAGCATTTTTGCAGGTCTGCCTGTCCGTTGGGGATGGAGGTCGACATATATAGGAGTCTCCCTAACAACAAGTAGTAATGCTATTCCTTTACCCTGCTTGGTCATAGCACGGTAGTGGGAGCTGCCAGTTTCACATGTTTTAACTCTGTCAGAGCACTTTGAAAAAGTGGTCTGTGGTATCTGGCTCTCGAGATTCGGAGAACGATGCCTCTTCGATTTTTGAGAAAGCAATCATGTTGGGGGTCTGACTCTCGAGATTCGGAGAGCAGTGTCTCTTCGATTTTTGAGGAAGTAATCATGTTGGGAGTCTGGCTCTCGAGATTCGGAGGGCGGTGCCTCTTCGATTTTGGAGCAAGCAATCTTGTTGGGAGTGTTGTCTCGAATGTGAGTAAAGGTTGGACATGTTTGCTAGTCTACCTTGCCACGAAGCACAAAGGTTGACACATAGGGACTTTCCAATTATCCAGCAATGGTACTGTTCCTTTACCCTCTCTTCGATTTTGAGAAAGTAGTCATGTTGGGAGTCTGGCTCTCGAGATTCGGAGGACGGTGCCTCTTCGATTTTGGAGCAAGCAATCTTGTTGGGACTGTTTTCTCGAATGTGAGTAAAGGTTGGGCATGTTTGCTAGTCTACCTTGCCACGAAGCACAGAGGTTGACACACAGGGACTTTCCAATTATCCAGCAGTGGTACTGTTCCTTTACCCTTGTGGGTAATAATATGGTAGCTAGACCTTCAAAATTTATGTGTCTAAACTTTGTTAGTGCTGTTTCTTTGCTATTCTTTTACCTTTCTTGGTCAGAGCGATGTAGTGGGAGCTGCAAGCTTCACGTGCTCAACTTTGGCAGAGAACTTTGGCAAAGTGATCTGTGGTACCCATGAGTTATTGTTGCGTGTGGGAAGTGGGTGATTGAACAGTAAGATTCATGTGCTTTCTCCTTCACCAGAAGTCTTCGACAGAATGCCCATAATTTCTGCAAAGCTGAGTGTGCGTGTGACAGGTGCTGACAAGGCTAGAAAAGTAGGTGCCTCTTTGATTTCTGAGATCGGCCCTCGTGGTCTCTGAGCAGCCCAGCTTTTGAGAAAGCGAGCGCCTCTTCGATTGATTCGGAGAACGGTGCCTCACCGATTTTTGAGAAAGCAATCATGTTGGGGGTCTGGCTCTCGAGATTCGGGGAGCAGTGTCTCTTCGATTTTTGAGAAAGTAATCATGTTGGGAGAGTGGCTCTCGAGATTCGGAGGGCGGTGCCTCTTCGATTTTGGAGCAAGCAATCTTGTTGGGAGTGTTTTCTCGAATGTGAGTAAAGGTTGGGCATGTTTGCTAGTCTACCTTGCCACGAAGCACAGAGGTTGACACACAGGGACTTTCCAATTATCCAGCAATGGTACTGTTCCTTTACCCTCTCTTCGATTTTTAAGAAAGTAGTCATGTTGGGAGTCTGGCTCTTTAGATTCGGAGGACGGTGCCTCTTCGATTTTGGAGCAAGCAATCTTATTGGGAGTGTTTTCTCGAATGTGAGTAAAGGTTGGGCATGTTTGCTAGTCTACCTTGCCACGAAGCACAGAGGTTGACATACATGGACTTTCCAATTATCCAGCAGTGGTACTGTTCCTTTACCCTTGTGGGTAATAATATGGTAGCTAGACCTTCAAAATTTATGGGTCTAAACTTTGTTAGTGCTGTTTCTTTGCTATTCTTTTACCCTTCTTGGTCAGAGCGATGTAGTGGGAGCTGCAAGCTTCACGTGCTCAACTTTGGCAGAGAACTTTGGCAAAGTTATCTGTGGTACCCATGAGCTATTGTTGCGTGTGGGAAGTGGGTGATTGAACAGTAAGATTCATGTGTTTTCTACTTCCCCAGAAGTCTTTGACAGAATGCCCATAATTTCCGCAAAGCTGAGTGTGCGTGTGACAGGTGCTGACAAGGCTGGAAAAGTAGGTGCCTCTTCGATTTCTGAGATCGGCCCTCGTGGTCTCTAGGGAGCCCAGCTTTTGAGAAAGCGAGCGCCTCTTCGATTTCTGAGATCGGCCTTCGTGGTCTTTGAGCAGCCCAACTTTTGAGAAAGCAAACGGCTCTTCGATTTCTGAGATCAACCCTCGTGATCTCTAAGCAGCCCAACTTTTGAGAAAGCAAACGCCTCTTCGATTTCTGAGCAGGCGCCTCTTTGATTTCTGAAGCTCCGTCGAGTGCAGATTTTTATAGGGGCTGGCATTAAGTTCCAAAGCACACTTGAATCTCCACCAGTAGAAGCTTCATTCTTGCACTTCTAAGATCTTGATTTGTCCGACCTCTTCTCTCTTCAACACCTTTGAAAATGTCTGGCCCCTCCGACCGTCGTTTTGACTTGAACCTTGTTGAAGAGGCAGCCCCGCCTTCTCCAGACAACATATGGCGCCCATCCTTCGTCTCCCCAACTGGTCCTCTTACCGTTGGGGATTCCGTGATGAAGAATGATATGACCGCTGCGGTGGTGGCCAGGAACCTTCTCACTCCCAAAGATAACAGACTACTTTCCAAACGGTCTGATGAGTTAGCT